>NC_134852.1:158875481-159175794 GCF_049852395.1 Peromyscus maniculatus bairdii
ATGCATTTTTGGAGCCCGAGCTAGAATTCCTCTCTAATCCTCTTAAGTTTTTTTTTTTTTTTTTTTTTTTTGTTGTTGTTGCTTTGTTTTGTTTTTTGAGACAGGGTTTCTCCGTGTAGCTTTGCACCTTTCCTGGAACTCTGTAGCCCAGGCTGGCCTCCAACTCACAGAGATCCGCCTGGCTCTGCCTCCTGAGTGCTGGGATTAAAGGAGTGCGCCACCACCATCTGGAAATCCTCTAAAGTGTAAAAGGATAGGAAACCCCAGAATTGGGAATCAAAGCCAGGGCCTCAACTGTGCTAGGCAGTGCTTTACCACTGACATACAGCTCCAGCCCCCTCTTCTCTCTCTCTGTTTGTTTTGTAGTGCTGGGGGCGGTTCCAAGCTGAGGGCACATGTGCTTTGATCCTGTCTCAGCTTAGGCTGAGCAGAGCTCACACCTTTGATTCAACAGTCCATCTCTTCAGAGACCCAATTCTTATCTGATGATTGGAGGGTCCCAGGCATCCTCTTCACCCATTTCCTGCCAACTTTGACCACTGGCAGAGCTGTACAACATCATTTTCCCAAAGGGAACGACCCAATACTGAGGTTAGCCAGGGATGCTTTGGCCAACAGTTAAATGATGAATCCACTTAACTGTTTGAGGACCTCTCCTCACATTTATTAGAGACTCTCATTTATCATGTATAAAACATTTCCCCGGGCTGGAGAGATGACTCAGAGGTTAAGAGCACTGGCTGTTCTTCCAGAGGTCCTGAGTTCAATTCCCAGCACTCACACGGTGACTCACAACCATCTATAATGAAGTCTGATGCCTTCTTCTGGCCTGCAGACATACATACAGGTAGATCACTGTATACATAATGAATAAATAACTCTTAAAACATTTCCCCAATAGATAAAAATTTTCCTACTTATTAATAGGTTTTCTGTCTCCCTGCCCCCCATAGTAGGTTTCTCTGCCGACACAGTAAGCCAGATCAAGCCCATTGAAAAGTAAAACAACAGGTGAAGTTCTCCAGTCCCAGAGGTGGAGGCCAGAGAAGCCACACCCCTAGAGTGAAGCAGGGATTCTTTGTAGGTTGGACGCAAGGGGTAATGAGGTGCCTGCCAGAAACTGGGTGTGTGCCCCATATCGTCAAAAGCTGAGCAGTTAGGCGGGATGTCTGGGCTGCTGGCAGCATGGGGAAGAAGGGGCAGTAGTGGCCGAGAGTGCGGAATTGGGCTTTTTGGCACCTTTCCTTTGTTTGGAGACTCTCTGAGCAGGTGGGGTTTGGAGAGGGAGGGAGAGGAGGAATGGGGCTTTCTGGCCCATGCACGGGTGAGCTGGAGGTTCCAGCTGAACAATTATGGTAATAAAACCTATTCCCACTGTAGGGTAAAACGGCCAGCCAAAGAAACCCACCCTGGCCCTGAGCCCAGAGCCAGTGAAAGAAACACTTTAGCCCTGAACCCAGAAGCAAAGAAATACATGCTAACCCTGAAACCAATGCCAAAGAAACATACTTTGGCCCTAGAATCAGAGCCAGTGAAAGAAATATGCCCTGGCCCTGAAGTTAGAGCCCAAAGGCCAAAATGGGCCAGCGAAAGAAACACACTTCGGCTCTGAAACCAGTCAAACCTGCGCCTGACCGACTAAGCAGAAAAGTAACCAGTCCCTGAGCAGGAAAAACAAACTAATCATTGGGCAGAAAACCAACCAATCCCTGAGCACGAGATCTAGCCAATCCGAGCTCAAGACCTGAAATCTGACCAATGCCCATCTGAAAATCATCTTCCTGGAAAAACTCCGCCCCTAAGAGGCCCTATATAAGCCCTGTGTCGGTTCAGTTTGTGGCTGCCCCCTTTTCACCCTGGCTGAGGCACCCTGTTTCCTGGATCTTCCTTCCCAGTAAATCTCTTGCAGTTTAGGTGAGACCTTCTTTCTCCGGAGCAGAGACCAACCTGGGCAGAGCGGAGCTGAGTTGTAATACTTCCCCTAGCAGAGTGGACAACTCCGGGAAACCGGAGCAGAAGTGTAACGACTTCCCCGGGGAATCCCTCCTCTTCTGGAGCAGAGCTGTTACGGTGGGGAAGGAAGCCTTTCCCTAGAACAGGGCTGCAAGCTCCTCTGCTGACCGTGACCTGTGGTATTCCTTGGCTCCCAATTCCTTGGCTCCGGATTGGCAGAATCCTTTTCCATCTGAGCCATAGTGCTTACACCCACCCCCTCTGTGTCCACAACATTATTCAGTTTAGATTTACTTAATCTTGAAGTATATATAGTTCAATAGGACTGGGCAAGATAATAAAATGCTCCTAAGCGTTCTGAACCCTTAGATTGGTTGACATTAATAAGGAAACACAATTTTAAATTATAGTTAATAATAAGGGGGAGGCACGTGTGCTGCAATGCTTGGGGGTGTCAGAGGACACCTCTGTGGAGATGTTCCCTCTCTTCACCTTTACGTGGGCTCCAGGGACCAAACAGGTCCCCAGGCTGGTGTGGCAAGCTGAGCTATCTCTCTGGCCCGGAACCAGTTTCTGATAAAAAAGAAACTGTCTCTGGTGATGATTTCAAGCTCCTGCCAGGTTAGTCAGGAGGGGCCCACAATACATCATTTTCCTCAGGATTTCACTGTCAGCAATAACTAACTGTCCCATCACACTTTTAGGTAACAAACCTCTTTTTCTGACCAAAACATCATTTTTGTACTTGCTGTTATTGGCATATCTCAATTTCCTTTTGGGTTGGGTAGGAACTAAATTCCAGAACTCACAACCAAACTGTCTGGTTATGCAGATAAAAGTTACTTTCCTTGCCTAGTAAGGGACAAGGTGGAACTTAGGAACAGACCAGCCTGAGGGCTGTGCTTGACTTTCTCTTTCAAAGCAGAGTGAATAAACTAATTAAGGAAACATGGGGCGGGGGGCGGGAGCTGGAGAGATGGCTCAGCAGTTAAGAGCATCTGACTGTTCTTCCAGAGGTCCTGAGTTCAATTCCTAGCAACCACATGGTGACTCACAGCCATCTGTAATGAGAACTGATGCCCTCTTCTGGCATGCAGGCATACATGCAGACAGAACATTGTATACATAATAAATAAATAAAATCTTAAGAGAGAGAGAGAGAAAGAGAGAGAGAGAGAGAAAGAGAAAGAGAGAGAGAGAGAGAGAGAGAGAGAGAGAGAGAGAGAGAGAGAGAGAGAAACATCGGAAAGTTTGAGGGGTTCCAGGGAAGGAGTACCCCACCGTAGGGACTTCCATCAAGAGCAGATCATTGTTACCTGACTTACCTGTTCCCTCTGACAGGCCTCAGGGCTGGGAACCCAAGAAAGCAGGCTCTTAGGTACTACCAAGGCTGCCTGCTGGGCTGCCTCCAGCTAGCTCACAGCCACAGGGGTACAGATGGCCCTAGCTCCCCTGGCCCTAGGGCTCTGGTCTTCAGAGTTGTGTTGTTCTACACTCAGCCCCGATGGCAATCCTGTTGACCCTGCGGCCACCGCCGGGCAGTACCCACCTAACAATCTCTTTCACATCCAAGTCCCACCACCGAGGAGCCGTGGAGGCTTTAGAGGACCTCTCAGTTCACACTCGGTTGGTTTCCCAGGATCTGGTAGTCAAAAGAAGTTTTGGTGTCCACCAAACACTATGTCCCGTCCTCCAGACTTCTTGGTCCTCCAGACACTGGGCTGGCTGACAGACCCTCCTCTGATCCTCTGGCGCCATCTTCATGAAGAGCGGAGCCAGTGGGCACCGTCTGGAGACCAAACTGGACAGCCGCTGAGTGAGTGTGGAGCCAGCTTCATCCTGCTTTCCACCCTAGTCACGGCCGCTGAGGGACCGTGACCGGACTACTCCATTGGTAGCACAGTTGATGACAGGCTCCTGTCTGGGTCACAGGATTCAAGGTGACTTCTTATCCTAGTGAATTCTGATTATTCTTTGCCCTCTCTAGAGAGGCCTAGGAGAAGCAGGGTTTGTTTTTGTGTGTGTGTGTGTGTGTGTGTATGTATAAGGTGTGTATGTGTGTTTGCTTAGCATATGTATACTGTTATGCTTAGATCACAGGGACCCCAAAAAACCACTAAGGAGACTGAATGCCAAATGTAAAAGCAAAGAGTCTTTCTTTCTTTCTTTCTTTCTTTCTTTCTTTCTTTCTCTCTCTCTCTCTCTCTCTCTCTCTCTCTCTCTCTCTCTCTCTCTCTCTTTCTTTCTTTCTTTCTTTCTTTCAAGACAGGGTTTCTCTGTGTAGCTTTGGTGCCTTTCCTGGGACTCACTCTGTAGACCAGGCTGGCCTCGAACTCACAGAGATCCACCTGGCTCTGCCTCCCGAGTGCTGGGTTTAAAGGCGTGCGCCACCACCAGCCATCAAGCTTTTATTTCAAGCTCAAAGCTTGGTCTCTGTGACGAAGCAGTGAGAGCAGAGAGCCCTGTGCCCGGCAGGGTGGGTTTTTATCATAGCAGAGGTTGGCATGAGTGGATTTTCAGGGTTCAGGACCCTGATTGGCTGACATTTGTCTAGGGTATAGGTGTGTGCTGGGAATGTTTGGAATGTCAGGTGTTTCTCCTTAGATGCAGGCCCTTCCTTGGTGGGGTCAGCTCATGGTTTTTCCTGGATCTGGATGTTGCCTGCCAATAAGCCTGTCCCAGAAGCTGTGTCTGGGCCTCTAAGCCTGTCATGGCAGCTGTGTGGTCAAGCTGTTTGCCCCCCCACACACATATACACAAGCATGTTTGCACCTGTGTGTGTGTGAGTGTTCAGGCACAGGGGTCGGAGGGAGTAAGACTTGCTGAGCCACACCCTTGAGTTATGAGGGGCAGTGGTCCAGGTCCAAGGGTGGAGGCTGACCTCAGATGGGGACATGGGACTGCTTGTTCTGCCAGGTACTAGGAGGGCAGGACAAGGGATGGGCCAGAGCCAGGAGACTGAAAGCTGGGCGGGGAGAAGGTGTGTGGGCTTGAGAAGAGAGCTGGCCACATGGCTCAGTGCGTGATGGACTTGTTAGCAAGCCATCCTCCGACCTCTGTATGCTTGCTGTGATATGGACACATATATATAAATACCTAGTTTTGTTGTTGTTGTTGTTGTTGTTGTTTTAAGACTTATTTATTAAGATTTATTATTTATTATGTAGACAGTGTTCTGCCTGAATGTATTCCTGCAGGCCAGAAGAGGGCACCAGATCTTGTTATAGATGGTTGTGAGCCACCATGTGGTTGCTGGGAATTGAACTCCCAACCTCTGGAAGAGCAGCCAGCTCTTAACCTCTGAGCCATCTCTCCAGTCCTTGTTTTTTTTTCTTTTCTTTTCTTTCTTTCTTTCTTTTTTTTTTTTTTTTGAGACAGAGTTTCTCTGTGTATCCCTTGCTGTCCTGTAACTCAGAGATCTGCCTGCCTCTGCCTCCCGAGTGCTGGGACTAAGGGTGTGCGTCTCCACACCAGGTCCACATAACTAGTATTTAAAAAACAACAACAAACAAACAAACCATTTTTTTTTAATTTATTTTTATTTTATGTGCATTGGTGTTTTGCCTGAATCTATGTGTGTGTGAGGGTGTTGGGTCCTTGGAACTGGTGTTACAGACAGTTGTGAGCTGCCATGTGGGTGCTAGGATTTGAACCCAGGACCCCTGGAAGAGCAGTCAGTGCTCTTAACTGCCGAGCCAGCTCTCTGCTTCATAACTAGTATTTTAAAATCAGAGAGGAGACAGTATAAGACCTGTGGGCCCAGCCAGGGCAGTGGGAGGACCTCGTTAGGACTTGAGGAAGGAGGACCCTCGGAAGCTTAAGACGGTTTTCTGGTTGTGCTCAGAGAAGTCATTGGGAAGGGGGCTAGGTCCGTCCTGCTGCTGCTCGTGGTCCAAACGGGCATTCCCAAAGGTGAGGCTATGTCCGACACCCCTCCCCCCCCGTCACGTGACATCACAGCAGAGGTACAGGGTGTTTTTCACTGTTGGTGGCTGAAGCAAAGAGGCTGGAGGGTCCCAGGCTGGGCCAGGAGAGAAGGAATAACGGGTGGAAAGGAGCTCAGTGGCTCCGCCCCCATGAACGGAGGGAGGGAAGGAGGGAGGGAGGGAGGGAGGGAGGCAGCTCACGTGCTTTATCTCTGCACTGAATCCCACCAGTGCCCACAGCCTAGCATGTTCAGAGCCAGGGTTGTAGTGCCCATCCAGCCAAGGTGTCTGAATGGCTATGGAAGTGTAGACACTAAAGGATTCCAACAGCCTGAGCCGACTTCTTTCCTTTGAGTACAGTGTATTGTATATGCATCAGTGAATGTTTGTGTACATTTGTGCATGTGTGCAGAGGTCAGAGGTCAATGTCAGTATCTTCCTTTATCCTTTATTACCTTTACTTACTTGTTTATTTATTTGTTTTTTGTATTTATTTATTTATTTATTTATTTATTTACTTTTGAGACAGGGTTTCTCTGTATAACTGCCCTGGCTGGCCTGGAACTCTCTCTGTAGACCAGGTTGTCCTGGAACTCACAGAGATCCACCTGCCTCCACCTCCAAGTGCTGGGATTAAAGGCATGTACTACTATTGCCCAGTTCCACCTTTATTTTTAAAGATCTATTTATTTTAAACTGGGTGGATGTGGCACATGCCTTTAGTCCCAGCACTCAAGAGGCAGGGGCAGGTGGATCTCTGAGTTTGAGGCCAGCCTGGTCTACAGAGCAAGTTTCAGGGCAGCCAGAGTGAGACTGTCTCAAAAAATAAAACAAAACAGAAGACTTGTTTGATTTGTATGTCTGTTTTGCCTGCATGCATGTTTTTGTACCAAGTGCATGCTGGTGCCTGAAGAGGCTGAAAGAGGGTGTCAGATCCTCTGGAGTTGGGGGGACTGGTTGTGAGCCTCCATGTGGGTTCTGGGAACTGAACCTGGGTCCTGTACATGCTGAATCATCTCCAGTCCCTCCATCTTATTTCTTTTTTTTTTTTTTTTATAAAGATTTATTTATTTATTATGTATACAGAAGAGGGCGCCAGATCTCATTACAGATGGTTGTGAGCCACCATGTGGTTGCTGGGAATTGAACTCAGGACCTCTAGGAAGAGCAGTCAGTGCTCTTAACCTCTGAGCCATCTCTCCAGCCCTCCATCTTATTTCTTGAGATCAGTTCTTTCATTGAACCTGGAGCTCCCTGGTTTGGCTGTATTGGTTGGCCAGAGGACCCCGAGGATTCCCTTTCTGCCCCACCCCCAACCCTGGTGTTGGGGTGTAGATGGGAGTCACCATGCCCAACCTTGTCCTGAGATGCTGGGGATGGAACTCAGGTCTTCATGCTTCACAGAGGCATTCCACTGACGGAGCCTTCTTCCTGACACTTTTTTTTAAAGGCAGGTTTTCACGGGGCTGGCCTCAAACTCACTCTTTCCTAGGCTGGTCTGGAACTCACAGTCCTCCTGCTTCCACCTCCAGAGGGCTGTGATTGCAGGTACCATCAAGCCTGGCCTGAGTTGATTTCTCAAATGTTGTTCACTATGCATGCTCTGAGACCCAAACCAGACTCAAGCCCAGCTGCACACTCGCTCTTGACTGGGTGTCCCACCTGTGGCTTCAAATGTTCAAAGAACTTCAGGACAGGGTGTGTCTGTACCCTGGTGTCAGCTGAGCCTCTGTTGTTCAGTTTATCAGCTAACCTTAGCAACTGTCCCCCAGTTCCTTCAGAGGAAGATATGTGCTCTCCAAATTGACAATCTTCTGATAAGACCCAAGGCCACAGTCTGGGCCCTGATAATCATCAAGCCTGTCTATCTCTCCCGCTGGACTTTGCTTCCCCAGGGCCTGCCATGAAGCTAGGTTAGGGCTGGATAAATGAAGGCAAAAGCACAGGAGGAAACAGATAAGAAAATGGGTGGGTGCAGAGGTGGTTGGGAGTAAGGGGGTAAGTGGGAGGATGGATGAGGAAGACCAGTGGATGGGAGGAAGGCTGGATGAGCCGCAGGATGTGGGAGGGATGGATAGATGAATGAGAGCAGAGCATGGGGGTACACCCTTTAACCCCAGCAGAGGTGGGAGAGGCTGGCAGATGTCTGTGAGTTTGAGACCAGCCTGATCTACAGAGTTGGAGGCCACCCAGGGCTACACAATATGATTCTGTCTTTGGGGAAAAAAAAAAAAAAAAGGATGATGGGTAAATTCCACTTCTGGGGATGGAGACCCTTGCTTTGCCTGGGTGATGTGGGCTTCCTGGTTTAGATTCTGCAAGGTTTAGGCTCCCCTGCAAGAGTCCCACTTCCTCCCACGAACCGGACCTTCTGCAAGGCAGAAACAGAAAATCCTGCCAGCCTTTCCTCCTTTCATGCTCTGTCACTGGGCTGTAAACATCTCCACAGATGGCGTCTTCTTCATGAAGCCAACAGCACGGTTTTCTAGTGAGGAAAATGGACTCAGAGAAGCTAAGTGAATTGTCTAACATGACACAGCTTGTCCAGCAAAATGACATCATTTGAAAAAAGTCTGCTCAAGCCATCAAGGCACCAGTGTCGGAGACTGAATGGCCTCAGCGAGGACTCAAAGATGTCAGGGTCCCCAGTGGGGCAGTCAGCAGGGCCCTGGATGTCCCAGCCCTGTGGTGTCCGTTTGGCAGGGGAACCACGGAAGGGCCCTTCCCTTTGCCAGCTGTAGTGTCCCCAAATTGTCCTGGTTCCTTCAGAGAGCCCTTCCAGGTGAACAACTCAAAATGTGGTTCAGGTGTCAGCTCCTGGCTGGTACTGCAGGATCTTCCCCGGCTCTTCACCGCAGGGGCAAAAGAACAGCACCACTCATGAGTAATGGTTAACCAGCTGGACACCCATATATAAGGAAGCCCAGCCAGGGCTGCTGGGCTGTTTCCGCAGGATGCACTGGGTGAAAATACTGGGGGTGGCCGTTGGGGCTGCCGCCCTCTTGGGGCTGGGGGTAATCCTGGGCCACTTTGCCATCCCCAAAGCAAGTGACCCTCTGGCCCCCAACACTTCAGACTCCCAGGACCTGGACCTGGCCATTCTTGACTTGGTAATGGGACAACTAGATGCCAGCAGGATCCGAGAGAACCTTCGGTAAGAGGTGGGTCCTCCCAAACCCCTGTTAGCCAGAGGCCTCCCCTGACAGACTCTACCCTCCCCTGCTCACCCTGCAGAGAACTCTCCAAGGAGCCACATGTGGCCTCCACCCCTCGGGATGAGGCCCTGGTGCATCTGCTGCTGGAGCGTTGGCAGGATACTGAGACTGGCTTGGACTCAGCCAAGACCTATGAGTATACGGTCCTGCTCTCCTTCCCCAGACAGGAGCAACCCAACATTGTGGAAGTTGGTGAGGTCCTGCCCAGGAATGCCCGGGTGGTGAGGGCTGCTGCTGGGTCCAGTGCTGACCCAGCCTTCTCACACAGTGGGCCCCAATGGAACGGTCTTCCACTCCTTCCAACCTGGAGAGAAAAATCTGACTGGGGAGCAGGTGGGGCCCAATGTGTTGCAACCTTATGCTGCCTACGCACCCCCTGGGACCCCAAAGGTGAGCCTGGATCCCCCACTACCATATTCTAGTTCTCCTTGGTTCCCCCTCTTCCTGCTCTAAAGCAGAGGCATCTGCGAAGTGCTTCAAGTGGCGTCCAAAGCCCCCCTCCCCACTGACCTTATACATGCTGCTGTTATTCCTATCCTCCGTTAATCATTCAACAAACACGAGTTAGTGCTCCCTGCTTAAAGCCTGGTGTAGACACCTAGAAAGAAGAGGGGAGCCATTTTGGGGGTACACATATCTTTGGGTGAGGAGGAAAGAGAACCAAAATTCTTGTTGCTGCTATTCAATCTTTGTACCCCTTTGTACCTGCCTTTGGCCAAGCCTGGCCTACAGATCTCTCCTTTTGGGATTAGGGCCTCCTCGTCTATGCCAACCGAGGCTCCGAAGAGGACTTCAAGGAGCTAGAGACTCGGGGCATCAAACTTGAAGGCACCATTGCCCTGACTCGCTATGGGGGCGTGGGGCGTGGAGCCAAGGTGAGTAGCATTCATCATGCAGGGACCTGGTGGAGAAGGGCCAGGGATGGACAGAAAAACAAGGGGAAGAGAACAGAGAGGAAGCATTGCTAGGAGAGGGAGGGGCCGAGCTGTGAGCTTATGTGGGCTGGGGTCCCCTGAATACCCCGCCCGGCTCATGCCGCCTGGTACCCCCAAGGGCCAATAGAGTCAAAACCCCAAGCTTTTAAGTTCTTTTTTAAAAAATTTTCCCCCTCAAGACAGGGTATCTCTGTGTAGCCTAGGCAATCCTCGAACTCACAGAGATCTGCTTGCCTCTGCCACCAGAGTGCTGGGACTAATGGAAGATGTGCACCACCACTGCCCAGCTAACTGGCAAATTTTAAAAAGATGTTTAGAAAGTCTTTTTTAAACCTTTTTTTACACTTATTTATTCATTTATTTATTTAATTTATTTGAGGGGAAGAATGTTTCTGTGTGTGGGAACAGAGGACAACTTGCAGGAGTCAGTTCTCTCCACTCTGTATGTTCGGGGTGTTGATCTTGGGGTGTCAGGCCTGGTGGCAAGCCCCCTTTACCTGCTGGGCCAGCTCCCCTGCCCAGGATTTGACTCTTTAAATTGGGTTTTATTCAGAGACCTGGTGATCTGTGAAAGCAGCAGGTTAACATCTTAAAAACCGGCATTTCCTCCCCAGCCAGGGGATTCCCCAGTGAGACAAAGGCAGGCAGGCAATCTGGAGCTCAGTCAGGCCCCTCTGCTCAGGGCCAGCCACGCTTCTGAGACTTGCAATATTTGTGTCTCTCCATTTCATCTACGGCACGGCCTGCTCCTTCTCGGGGTGCTGAGCTCAGACCCCGAGTCTACTTAGTGTCTGCTGATACCAACTGTGTACTCCAGGGCCTGGGCACGTCCTACAGGCTCTTTTCTGCAATACAGAGCTCCATGGATAGCTGCCAGTCTAGTCAAATTGGAAAGCTCTAGGTTTCAGGGAGAGAGGCTATCTCAAAAACTAAGGTGAAAATGGAGCATGCCTTTAATCCCTGGAGAGGGAGGCAGAAGTAGAAAGATCTCTGTGAGTTCCAGGCCAGCCTGGTCTACATAGTGTTTTTCAGGTTTTTTTTTTTTTAAAGCCAGGTGTGGTGGCACACAGCTTTAATTCCAGCAAAGACAGGAGGATCTGTATGACTTTAACTTGGTCTTTGTAGAGAATTCCAAGACAGCTAGGACTGAACAAATAAAACCAACAACCTAAACAAATAAAAATAAGGTGGAAAGTGATCATGTTCACAGAGAGAGAGAGAGAGAGAGAGAGAGAGAGAGAGAGAGAGAGAGAGAGAGAGAAAGAAACAAGAGAGAGAAACAAGAGAGAGGGAGGCTGGGACAGCTGCTGTTTGCTCTCTTCCCAGCTCTTCAAGGGAGGTATCTCATCCTAGTCAGAGTTTTTTTTTGTTTTTGTTTTTTTCTCTTTTCCCTTTTGGTTTTTCTTTCTTTCTTTCTTTCTTTCTTTCTTTCTTTCTTTCTTTCTTTCTTTCTTTCTTTCTTTCTTTTTTTTTTTTGGTTTTTTGAGACAGGGTTTCTCTGTGTAGCTTTGCGCCTTTCCTGGAACTCACTTGGTAGCCCAGGCTGGCCTCGAACTCACAGAGATCCTCCTGCCTCTGCCTCCCGGAGTGCTGGGTTTAAAGGCCTGCGCCACCACTGCCTGGCTTAGTCAGGGTTTCTGTTGCTGTGATAAATACCATGACAAAAGCACCTTGGGGAGGAAAGTTTATTTTCTTTTTCTCATGTAGCCAAGGCTGGCCTTGAATTTACTGTGTAGCTAAGGATGACCCTGAGCTCCTGACCCTGCTGCCCCCACCCACCACATGCTGGTATTAGAGGTTTGCGTAATTACCAAGTTATGCAATTGTTAGTCTCCTTTTTGTTGGTTGCTTATTTTTTTCATTGTTTTGGAGTCTTATTATGTAGCCAAACCTAGCTTGAAACTCACTGTGTATCTTAGGTCAATCTTGAACTCCCAATCCTCCTGCCTCAGCCTCCCAAGTTCTGGGGCTGCAATTGTGCACCACCATGCTCAGTGCGATGCTCACCTTTTTTTTTTTTTTTTCTTTAATGATGTGTGGGGAAGATTGAGAAAAGGCCATACACTACAGCCCAGGCTAGCCTAGAACTCACTATGTAACCCAGGCTTACCTCCAACTCAAGGTGATCCTCCCGCTTCAGCCTTCTGAGTGCCAGGATTAAATTGTGAGCTACCATACCTGGCTTGGCTGTCACAGTTTCAGTCTACAGTGTGTTGAGAACCTTGGTGATATGCACTATAGCTGTGTGGTCGCTACAGAGTGTGTGGGTTCACGCGGGTCCTTGGAATGAAGAACACGGGCATCTTAAGAATGAATTTAGGGGTTGGGGATTTAGCTCAGTGGTAGAGTGCCAAGCGCAAGGCCCTGGGTTCGGTCCTCAGCTCCGGAAAACAAGAATTAAAAAAAAAAAAAAAGAATGATTTAGCGTATCATGGCTGTAGGGGGGTTCAGCCCTTTTCCCTTCACCTAGGGCATATTTATTTACTCTCTCTCTCTCTTTTTTTTTTTTACAGTTTAGATAGTTAATTTCCTATCTTCAAAGCAACCAGAAAGGAGCTCCCAGAGACCAAATGCCAGGTGCAAATTACTTGAATTAACAGGTACCTCGGTTTTCCGGGTTTCCTGGACCAAGTTTTGCACAGGCCTTTGATCCTTGGGGGAATCTCTGATCCTTGACTCTCCGACAAGATTCACCTAGGGCAATAAGAGAAACAAAAGGTGTGGTTGAACAAAGGAAGGGTTAGGGCTGGGTGCTGCTCTCTGGAGCCAGGCCAGGAGCTCAGCAGGAACGCCGCCACAATGCACCATCATTACTGTCCATGTTCAGCACCTTAGCGTTGTTTGAAATCAACATTCCAGGGGCTCTGGAGATGACTCAGCTACTCAAAGCACAGACTGCTCTTGCAGAGGGCTTGAGTTCAGTTCCCAGACCCCCGTCAGGTGGCTCCCAACCACCCAAAACTCCAGCTCCAATGGGATCGGGCACCTCTGGCCTCCTCAGGCGCTGGCACCCGCGCACATACCCACTTAGAGACATACGAACACATACGCACAGACACAATTTAAGTAAATACTAAAATATATCTTTACTCTTTTTTTGGGGGGCAAGGTTTTTCTGTGTAACAGCCCTGGCTGTCCTGGGACTGGATTTGTAGACCAGTCTGGCCTCGAACTCACAGAAATTTGAGCGTTGGGATTAAAGGCATGGGCCACCACACCTGCTTTGTTTTGTTTCATTGAAATTGAAATTCCAGGGCTGGGGAAATGGCTTAGAGGTTAAGAGCACCGACTGCTCTTCCAGAGGTCCTGAGTTCAATTCCCAGCAACATGGTGGCTCACAACCATCTGTAATAAGGTCTGGTTCCCTCTTCTGGTCATACATGCTGTATACATAGTAAATAAATAAATCTTAAAAAAAAAAAAAAGAAAGAAATTGAAATTCCATTTAACAATGTCTTCTTCTCCCATTGCACCATAGGCCTCTAATATCCTCAGCTCCACTTTCTTTTGTAATTTTAATTGATGTGTATGAGTGTTTTGCCCGAATATAAATGCAGTACCCACAGCTGCCAGAGAGGGCATTAGATCCCCTGGAACTGGAGTTATGGACCGTTATGAGCCGCCATGTTTGTGTTGGAAGAGCAGCCCGTGCTCTTTTGTTTTGTTTTGTTTTTGTTTTTCCAGACAGGGTTTCTCTTTGTGGCCTTGGTTGTCCTGTAACTTGCTTTGTTTAGAGATCCACCTGCCTCTGCCTCCCTAGTGCGTTCGACACCATAGTCTGGTGCAGCTAGTACTCTGTCTACCCCTGCCAACTTATTTATTTTTCAGTGAGAAAGGACTTCAGGCATTTGTTTGTTTATGTGTCTATGTGCATGTTTGTGTTGTGTGGGTGCCTTCAGTGGCCAGAAGAGGGCATCTGATCCCTCTGTGATGGAGTTACAAGTGTAATCATATATTTTCTGGGTGGTGAAGGTGGCACACACCTTTAATCGCAGCACTGGGGAGGCAGAGGCAGGAGGATCTCTCTGAGTTCGAGGTCAGCCTATTCTACAGAGCAAGATCCAGGACAGGCACTAAAACTACACAGAGAAACCCTGTCTCGGGGGGGAAAAAATGAAGATGAAGAGAAACAGGTTAAGTTAAAAGACCTAGCCAGAAATGAGCCTAAGCTAGGCTGAGCATTCACAACTAATAAGAAGTCTCTGTGTCATCCATGATTTGGGAGCTGGTTGGTGGCCCAGAAGAAAAAGCCTGGCACAGGAGGAGGCATAGGGCATGCCTGTCACCATCTGTCACTTACACACAGCCTCCTCTGTGCCTTCTGCAGGCCATTAATGCTGCCAAACACGGAGTGGTCGGAGTGCTGGTGTACACAGACCCTGGTGATATCAATGATGGGAAGAGTTTGCCCACGGAAACCTTCCCCAACTCCTGGGGGCTGCCTCCCTCTGGTGTGGAGAGAGGCTCCTACTATGAGTATTTTGGGGACCCTCTGACTCCATACCTTCCAGCTCGCCCCTCTACTTTCCGCCTGGATCTTAACAACATCTCAGGATTTCCCCCAATTCCTGCCCAGCCCATTGGCTTTGAGGATGCCAAAGACCTGCTCTGGTGAGCCTGTGCCCAGCCCTTTGCCTGTCTGCAGATGCCTGCAGATGCCAAACTTAGCCTCACAGACACTCTCTTCCTCCCCAGTAACCTCACCGGAGACTCCGCCCCAGATTCCTGGCAGGGAAAGCTGGGCTGTGACTATAAGCTGGGGCCCGGCTTCAAGCAGGACGGGAGCTTCCCAGCAGACAGGTGAGGGGCTTCTCTCTTCCCTCCAAGTCCCCCAGCTCCCTTCCTCCCTGATGCCTCTTGCCTGACTTTACTTCTTCCCTCTTCAAGACTAGCTCCAGCCCTCTCCAGAACAGCTTGGTCTTTGGGGGAAGCTCCCTGAAAGGGCTGTGACCCTCCAAACCCACGGGGTCTCCCTGCCCCTCCCGCCCACTTCCTGCTCCAGCCACTGCCTCCTTTGAACATGCTCCAGGACCTGGGCAGTGCACGCTTGGCCAATGTCAGCTTCCCCATCTGAGCATTCCTGCTACCAAGTGTCCCTTCTTCCCAAGCCAAGGAGGCTTCCAACCAAAAGAGGGACGACTTTGCTTATTGCTTTTCTTGGTCCTACCGGGCAAGTGACTACCATCACCTCTCTTGGCCTCACTTTCTCCTGACTTTGATAAGGGGACAGGAGAGGGCTTAAATTCTAATCATATCCTTCATCCCACTCCCTAGTGAGGTGAAAGTGAGTGTCCACAACACTCTGGAGCTGAGACCCTCCTCCAACGTCCTGGGCATCATCCAGGGGGCTGTGGAACCTGGTGAGGCCCTGGCCCAAGCCCTGCCACTCCCCCGGGTCCTGCCCTGGTTGCAGCCTGCCTTGGTCTGCCTGTCCTCTGCTGTCCTTTCTCTGTCGCCCTGACTCTGGTCCTCCCTTCAGATCGTTATGTGATCTATGGAAACCATCGGGACAGCTGGGTACATGGAGCGGTGGATCCCAGCAGTGGCACTGCTGTCCTCCTGGAGATTTCCCGAGTCCTGGGGACCTTGCTAAAGAAGGGTGAGGCTATCCTCCCTCCTGGTCACTCCCCCAGAAGCCCCAGAGTCATTTCTAGCCCGCTTCTTCTGTTTCCTGCATCTTCAGGGCTCACCTGAGCCAGGCCATGAGCCCTGGAGGCATAAGTTCCTGGCCACCAGCCCCTACCCTAAGGAGTCTCAGGGCTCAAGGAACAGATTACTGATATACGCAGCCATCTTCAGGAGCCTCCTGTGTGTCCTGGTAGAGTCAGGCCCACAGGCTGTAAACATGGTCTGCCCAGGCTCTGTCCATAGGGTGCCATGCCTTTCAAGGCATGTCAAACTCTTCTGGTGACATATTCCAGCACCAGAGTCTCTCAGGGGAATGGGTAGTCGATTCTCAGGTAGGGCAAGGGGTCATAGCTAGGAAGGAAGCTGAGCAGCCAGGGACAGCGGCACCCAGAGGAGCGGGCAGGAAGGAGGTCGAGGGTGTCTGTGTCCAGGTTGGAAACGGCACTTGAGACATGAACTGGAGAGTTGTTAGCAATGACAGGAGGTCAGGCAGATGCAGCCAAGATCAGCTGAGGAGTCAAGTGATGAGCTGGGGACAGACAAGCAGACCCCTGGAGCTCTGAGCGAGACCAGCCAGTCTAGCCCACCTGGTGAGTTCCCCGCCGCGGAGACCTCATCCAAAACACTCAGGGGTTACTTGGACATAGCTAATATTTTCCTATGCATTTATTATAGTTTAATACATCAAAGTAGACAGAATCTAAATAATGGATTCTCCTACAGATTGTCAGGAAATACTAAGAAATGGTGTGGAGATATGTGCTTTCTGGAAATGAGAAAACAACAGTGAAAAACACCAGAACCGTAAACAAAGCTAACCTGGACTGCACATACACACTGGCTCCCACACAGGAGAACCTTGGAGAGTCTGTCTCACATGTGCCCTTTCGTCTCTAGGCAGCTCCTTAGCTGTTCTTGTCTTTCAAGATGCTGGCATTTGTTGCATTACCATCAGGCTCTACATTTCTGGCAAGAAAAAGTGTGGGGATTTGTAGCTGCAAAGATGCAGTCAAACTATATATAAAGTTTATTTTTCTTCCTTAAGCCAAAAGATGAGTGTTAGGTGTGGTGGCTTATGTCTGTAAGCTCAGACCTCAGGGGGCTGAGGCAGGAGGAGTGCCAGGAGTTCAAGGCCTAGTCTAGAGAGTGAGACTATCTCAACAAGTAAATGAGTAAGTGAAGGGTTGGGGTTGCAGGTCAGTTGGCAAACTGCTTGCCTAGCCTGTGAGAGGCCCTGGTTTGGATGCCAGCACCTGGATCCCAGTGGAGGCAGGAGAATTAGGAGTTCAGAGTCAACCTCAGTTACATAGTGAATTTGGAGTCAGGCTCTGATACAAAAAAGATGAGATCTCTCATGGTAGCACATGCCTGTGATCTTAACACTGGGGACGCTGAGGCAGGAGGATGGTGAGTTTAAGACCAACCTGTGCTACATGAGTAGTTCAAGGCCATACTGAACTCTATAGCACGACCCCGTTTCAGAGAACAACAGTGGGTTGGGGATTTAGCTCAGTGGTAGAGCGCTTGCCTAGCAAGCACAAGGCCCTGGGTTCGGTCCTCAGCTCCGGAAAATTTAAAAAACAAACAAACAAAAACAGAGAAGAGCAGTGTCAGACTCAACAAGAATGATCAAATAATCCAGCCGCAGCCAGAGGTGACAAAAAACAGGGAGCATGTGGAGCTGAGGGAATATGGCCTCGATGAGGGCGTCCTTGGGTGTGGCTAGCACACTGTGGGTAGATAGCCTGGAGATGGAAGCCAGGCTGCAGGATGCTGTGGGAGGCAGGGTGGGCCCCTGGATAAATCGTAGGCCTCTGGAGGCAGATGTCTGGATTTGAACGTGGCTCTGCTGCCTACTGGCTATGACCCTGGGCAAATCATTTAAGTTCTCTCTGCCTCAGTTTCTCCAACTGTGAAATGGAAAGATACTATTATAAGGGTTGGTTTGGGATAAAGCCATTGGACAAATACCAATGTATTATCAACAAATATTTCCTGGGATGCTTTGAGATTGAGGTTCAAATTCCCTCAAGGCAGGTCTACCATGAACCAGAGAGGAGGTAGGGCATTCTGGCCAAAAGAGACCCTGACCCAGGGGTTCCCGGGGTAGGGTGTGTTGAGAGTGGGAGGCTAGAAAGAAGGTTCCTCCTGGAAGGGTGCTAGGTCTCCCTGACACAGGATGCACACCTTTGCTTTTGTTTGTTTGAGACAGGGTTTCTCTGTGTAGTTTTGGTGCCTGTCCAGGATCTTGCTTTGTAGACCAGGCTGGCCTCGAACTCACAGAGATCCGCCTGGCTCTGCCTCCCAATTGCTGGGATTAAAGGCGTGCCCCACCACCGCCCGGCGGGCTGCACACCTCTTCTGGCTCCTCCATTCCTTCCATGTCCCCAGCCTACTCCTGAAGTCAGGGGACCCTGCCCTCCGACTCCTCATGCCCTCTTCTCTCCAGGCACCTGGCGACCCCGCAGATCCATCATCTTCGCCAGCTGGGGGGCAGAGGAATTCGGGCTCATTGGCTCTACGGAATTCACAGAGGTGAGTGAACCCCACAAAGGAACGGGTGGAAGGGGTTCTTGGATGGGGCTGTAACAGACTGGGGTGTTCCCCCACCCTGTAGGAGTTCCTCAGCAAGCTGCAGGAGCGCACAGTGGCCTACATCAATGTGGACATCTCCGTGTTCGGTAGGGGAGGTTCTGCCAGCTACGGTGGGCTGGAAAAGGGAGGAGCTGGGTCTGAACAGGTCTCCTTGATTCCTCCCACAGCCAATGCTACCCTCAGGGCACAGGGGACGCCCCCTGTACAAAGCGTGATCTTTTCTGCCACCAAAGAGGTATGGGGGAGGGGTGATGATCCAGTGGGGTAGGCAGGACTGGCCCAGGACCACAGTGGATCTGGAGATTGGAGTCTGGCAGGGACCCCATCCAGTTGCGGAGTCTGCGTTTCCTGAGCCATCAGATGTTTCTCTCTGTACCAGATCAGTGCACCAGGTCCCAGCAGCCTCAGTATCTATGACAACTGGCTCCGATATACCAACCGCAGCAGTCCAGTGTATGGCCTGGTCCCCAGGTGAGCCCCCAAACCAGGAAGGCAGGAGGACCACAGGCCCAGCACGTTCATCAAGCACCCTCCAAATGTTATTCTCTTCCCTCCTCTAGCCTGGGTACCCTGGGTGCAGGCAGTGATTATGCCTCATTCATCCACTTCCTGGGCATCTCTTCCATGGACCTTGCCTACACCTATGACAAGGTGAGCAGAGTCTGCCATGCCCCTCCCCTCCCAGTATTGCTGCATCGAATCTCAAGGGAAGGTCTGGTATAGACTAGCTCTAGCTCATTCACTAAGCAGCTGTGTGTCTTAGTTTTGTTTCCTGCTGCTGTGACCGACACCCTGACAAAAGCGACTTTGAGGAGGAAGGGGTTATTTTGGTTCGTCCAAGTCACAGTCCATTATGGCAGGAAGTCACAGCAGCAGGAGCTCCAGAGAACATATCCCATTCACAGTGAAGGGCGGAAAGCAATGAGTGAATGCATGATTACTAGTGCGCAGTTCAGTTCCTCTTCCCTGACCTAGGGAATGGTGCTACCCAGTACGGTCCTCCCACCTCAATGAATGTAGAGATGGACTCCCACAGACATGCCCACAGGCCATCCCGATCTAGATAGTCCCTTCTTGAGACTCTTCCCAGGTGATACTAGATTCTCAAGCCGACAATTTTAACTAACCATTAACTCGGCAACACAGGCCAACTGTCTTAGTTAAGGTTTCTATTGCTGTGAAGAGACACCAGGACCACAACTCTTATAAAGGAAAACGTCTACTTGGGGTGGCTTACAGTTTCAGGGGTTTAGTCTGTTACCATCCTGGTGGGACATGGTGGCATGCAGGCAGACGTGGTGCTGGAGAAGGAGCTGAGAGTTCTGTATCTTGATCCTCAGGCAACAGGAAAGGATTGTGTCACTGTAGCTTGGGCATAGAAGACCTCAAAGCCCATCCCCACAGTGACATACTCCCTCCAACAAGGCCACACCCACTCCAACAAAGCCACACCTCCTCATGAGCTTATGGGAGCCAATTACATTCAAACTACCACACCAACTTTCTTAGATTGAGCATGTTTATACTCACTGGATGTTTGTGCTGATTGCATTGATTTGAAGATGCTCCATCTTACTCATTCTACAATCCTGTTGTGTCATGTTATTCTTAGTCAGGAGGAAGAAAAGACTACTGTCAATCAGTTGTAGGATGCCAGTGATTAACAGAACTGCGTTTGGAAATGCTTTTGTGGGTGTCAGCACTAATCAAGCAATGCTAGGGAACTAAGAGGAGTCACACACTGCTGTGGGGACTGAGGTGGGGGCTGCAGCTCCTCTGGCCTGCACCTCGAGTGGACGCTCTAAGGCCCGTTCTCCCACTAGCTCTGCTGCCGTGGGTGGTGCAGCTGGGATCCCCGTATCTGACTCTACTGCCCCAAGCTCCTCCTCTTTCCTATCTGGGAGATACCAGGCAGGTTAGTCCCTGAGCCTCAGGTCCTTCTCTCTTGTGGAAACTCTGAAGCTCACATCCGGGATGTGATGAGGACTGAGGCCGTGCTGACACAGCTCCCACTGTGGCTTTCCCACCCCAAGCCTAGCCCCTCCTCTTCCTTACTCCTCTAGGGCAAGACCTCAGCCAGGATCTACCCTACCTACCACACGGCTTTTGACACGTTTGATTACATGGAGAAGTTTCTGGACCCTGGTGAGGAGGGGACAGGGACATTCTGAGGACAGAAGGATGGGCTGAAGATGCAGTCCTGGCTTCATGTCCCCTCCACAGGTTTCAGCAGCCACCAAGCTGTGGCCCGGACTGCTGGGAGTGTGCTTCTGCGGCTCAGTGACAGCCGCTTCCTGCCCCTCAACGTCAGTGACTACAGTGAGACACTACACAGCTTCCTGGAGGCTGCCCAAAAGGATCTTGGCGCCCTATTAGAGAAGCATAATATCAGCCTGAGTATGCACACCCCAACGAAGAAGTTCAGGGAACCCTGTATCCCCAGGCAGAGCTAAGCCAGATGTTCCTCACCCAGGTCCCCTGGTGACCGCAGTGGAGAAGTTTAAGACAGCAGCTGCAGCCTTGGTCCGCCGCATCTCAACACTGCAGAAGAACAGCCCTAAGTGAGCATGGGCAGTGGCCAGGTGTCTGGGAGGGGGCACCAAGGGCACACGTCAAGCTAGCAGCTAGACTACTGGCTTGTGGGGTGACCCACACGCCCTCCAGTCCCTTGCAGGTACGGATGGTCAATGACCAGCTAATGCTCTTGGAACGGGCATTCCTGAACCCGAGGGCTTTCCCAGAGAACCGATACTATAGGTAAGTCTATGCCAAAGCTCCTGGGAGGTGGGGTGGAGCAATGATCTACCCAAAGAGGTTTCCTGCTTCACTGCACAAGCTACTCACTGATGGCTGGGCACGAGGTCCCCCTGCACTGCTAAGCCCTTTCTTTCAGAGACCAGACAGGGGCCTTTTATGCTTGCCTGTGGACAATGCAGAGTTCCAGGCCAACCTCTCACTGACCGTCAGCTTGTCATTTCTCCGCAGTCACGTGCTCTGGGCACCCAACACGGCCTCTGCTCCCACATTCCCAGGTCTGGCCAATGCTTGTGCTAGAGCACAGGACGCCAACTCAGGATCTGAAGCGTGGGCTGAAGTACAGAGGCAGCTTAGCATTGTAGTAATGGCCCTGGAGGGTGCAGCAGCCACCCTGGAACCTGTGGATGACCTCTGACCCAGCCCTAGCTCTTGGGCTCTTCCCTTATCTTGCATCTCACACCTGTTTCTCTGGGACATGTCCCAGTCTTTGCCGAGGCTAGGAGTAGATTAAACCAGGAAACACTCCCAAGCTTTTGAGGCAACAGCCGGGGATCCTTGCAGTTAAACACACCTGCTCATGGTAGTGGGTGAAACTCGGGCCCAAAGTCGAGTGTCGAGGCCTTTGCCCAAGCGTCTTTCTTCTTGCCCTGCTCTTCAATGTCTCTCTCCCCTCTTAACCCTCAAATAAATGAAGTCTAACAAGTTCCTGTAAAACAAGCTCCTTTTATTGTTTGGGAATCATGAAAAAGAACCCCAGGTGCTCTGCTCCAGTCCTTGGGGGAGACAGAGCCCTCTCAAGCTGGAGATCCAGGTCTGTGTATTTCCCTGTCTTCCTCTGCCATGACCACCTCCTCCAGGGTGTGTCCCTGCAGCTTGCTTCCCACTAATAGGTGGCAGGTACCAGGGGGTGGGAGTCCTTCCTCAGAGTATCGGCCCCTCAGGAATACAACTCTGTCTTTATCTAAGGTCAGTCCATGGGCCCGACACAGGTCCTGTGCTTCGTGGAGCCCATCCAGGGCCAGAAGTTGTACTATGAAGTCCAAAGGCAAGGTCTGTCCTTTGGGAGTGCTCAGGGCACGGGACAGACGGGCCAGGGCTTTGCGGCGGGCAGAGCCAATGTGTCCCTGCACTGCGCAGCTCTGAAGGAAGGGCAAGGTGCGAAGCAGGCGAAACAACCGGGCATGGTTGCCTTCACGGAAGGCAGCGTCAACGGCCAGGGCAGTCTGAAGGGGTGGACAGGCACGAAGGGTGGCAGGCAGCTGCAGAACCTCCTGCAGGGCTTCCACAGATCCTGAGGGCAAGAATCAGAAAGAAACAAGAATGCTTAGTAACTTTTAGATCAGGCCTACCCACCTTATATTCCACCCCTGCAGTTCTTTTCCAGAACTTGGTTCTGCCCACCTGCCCACTCCAGTCATGTTCCCTCAGAGAGGCTAGCCCACTTCCTCTCTCCTTCCAACAAATCCAGCCATCACACCAGACCCTTCTCTGATCTGTCTATTTGAGGTGCCACAATACCAGACCTCCTTCAGTCTAAATCCTTACAAGGGGGAAATGGGCATTGTTACATTTACAGATGAGGACACAGGCTGTCTTGAGTTTCTATTACTGAGACAAAATACCATGACCAATCACAAGTTTGGAGAGGAGGAAGTTCATTTGGCTCACACCTTCAAATTGCTGTTCATCACTAAGGGAAATCAGGACAGAAAGACAGCAGGACAGGATCCTGGAAGCAGGAACTGACTGATACAGGGCCATTGGGGTGCTGCTCACTGGCTTGCTCAGCCTGCTTTCTTTTTTCCCGTTTTTTCAAGACCACCACAGTGGGCTGGGCCCTCCCTCCCCCATTGATCACTAATTGAGAAAATGCATTACAGCTGGATCTCATGGAGCCATTTCCTCAACTTAAGCTCTTTCCTCTCTGATGACTAGTTTGTGTCAAGTGGACACACAAAAAAACCAGCCAGTGCACAGGCCAAATACAGGCTTGCCTGAGGCTGTCCTAGAGAGCTCAGGCTACTCCTGCTAGACCCAAGATTTCTGACTTTCCCACTGTCTGGGTTGCAGTATCAAAAGGATTTTGGGTGCTGGCTTCTTCACCACACTCCTACTTCTCCATCTGGAAAGGTCATTTTTTGAGGAAGACTCTTCCTTTCCAGGAAATCTTGGCCACTGGAACCTTGGGCCACTTTTTATGAAAGAATCCTGTATAAAGCAACCTCTGGAGGCATCACCATCCCTAACATCAAGCTCTACTATAGAGCTATAGTAATAAAAAACAGCTTGGTACTGGTATAAAAACCGACATACAGACCAGTGGAATCGAATTGAAGACCCTGACATTAATCCACGCACATATGAACACCTGATTTTTGACAAAGAAGCCAAAACTATACAATGGAAAAAAGAAAGTATCTTCAACAAATGGTGCTGTCATAACTGGATGTCAATATATAAAAGATTAAAAATAGATCCATATCTGTCACCATGCACAAAACTCAAGTCCAAGTGGATCAAAGATCTCAACATAAATCCAGCTACACTGAACTTAATAGAAGAGAAAGTAGGAAGTACTCTTGAACGCATTGGCACAGGAGATCACTTCCTAAATATAACACCAGCAGCACAGACACTGAGCACAACAATTAATAAATGGGACCTCTTGAAACTGAGAAGCTTTTGTAGGGCAAAACACACAAATAAGACAAAAAGACAGCCTACAGAATGGGAAAAGACCTTCACCATCCCCACATCTGACAGAGGACTGATCTTCAAAGTATATAAAGAACTCAAGAAACTAGACATCAAAATACCGAACAATCCAATTAAAAAATGGGCTAAAGAGCTAAACAGAGAATTCTCAAAAGAAGACAAATGGCTGAAAGACATTTAAAGAAATGCTCAACATCCTTAATCATGAGAGAAATGCAAATCAAAATGACTCTGAGATACCACCTTACACCTGTCAGAATGGCTACGATCAAAAACACTAAAGACGGTCAATGTTGGAGAGGATGTGGAGCAAGGGGAACACTCCTCCACTGTTGGTGGGAATGTAAGTTTGTACAACCACTGTGGAAATCAGTATGGCGGTTTCTCAGAAAACTGGGAATCGATCTACCTCAAGACCCAGCCATACCACTCTTGGGTATATACCCAAAGAATGCTCCATCATACCACAAAGAAACATGTTCAACTATGTTCATAGCAGCACTATTTGTAATAGCCAGAACCTGGAAACAGCCTAGATGCCTGTCAACTGAAGAATGGATTAAGAAAATGTGGTACATATACACAATGGAGTACTACACAGCAGAGAAAAACAATGAAAGCATGAAATTTGCAGGCAAATGGATGGAACTAGAAAATATCATCCTGAGTGAGGTAACCCAAACCCAGAAGAACAAACATGGGATGTACTCACTCATAAGTGGATACTAGATATAAAGCAAAGAACAATCAGACTGCAACCCACAGAACCAGGGAGGCTACATAGCAGGGGGGACCCTAGGATGACTGTGGCTTATAGTAAGTTTTGGTTTTAGCTGGGCGGTGGTGGCGCACACCTTTAATCCCTGCACTCAGGAGGCAGAGGCAGGCGGATCTCTGAGTTCAAGGCCAGCCTGGTCTACAGAGTGAGTTCCAGGAAAGGCGCAAAACTACACAGAGAAACCCTGTCTCAAAAAACAAACAAACAAACAAAAAAAAAAAAAAAAAAAAAGAAAAGAAAAAAATGTCACTCTGTGTGTGTTATCAAATATAAAATCACCGAAGAATCTGCCTGCCTGAGTTGGGATTAAAGGCACCTGTCACCACGCCCATCGGATTTTCTTTTGATAAGCATTTCACCCACAGAAAGGACCTTTTAGCAACTCTGTCAGATTCAATCATGGGCCAGCCCACTGAGTAGTTTTTAAAAGTTTGGAAAGCGCTTTCTAGGCCAACTCTCTCATTTCTATTCCACCGCCCTCCATCTCTGTTACGGAGAAAAGAGCCCAATTTAGGACTGAGAGGGCTGAGGTCCCACGCCGGGACTCGAGGGCTGTTAGGAACCGACTTTGCCGAGGAGGAGCTACTACGGAGTGATGGAAGCTGCCGTACCCCTAAGCTACACTTCGCCGCCGATGCTACAACTGCTTCTCCCCCAAGATCCTCAGGTCCCCACGCTCAACTCCGCGGGACCCGACTCACCCAAATTGTAGAGCAGAAAGAGGCCCTGGAAGGCGGCCTGCCGGGGGTGCGGAGCCTCGCCCCGCGCGTAGCAGCGCCTCAGCGAACCGAAGCCTTCCTGCACCTGCGTCTGCAGCAGCACCGCGTCCGCGGCTCCGCGCGCCTCTTCGGGTCGCAGTCGCGCCACCACGGCCAGCAGCGTGGCCAGCGCGGCCTCCAGCACCGCCGCCGCCTCCGCGTCGCCCACGCCCTGCAGCGACAGGTCCAGCCGCACCGCGCGCAGGCGGTCGGCCACGAAGCCCGCCACCTCCGCGCACGACGCGTCGGCGCGGCCGGCCACCTCCCCGGCCAGGTAGCGCACGGTGGCCAGGAGCACCGGCGGCGGCCGCAGCAGGCTGGGCGGGGGCCGGGGCTTGCCTGCCGCCGGCCGGCTGTACTCCTTCACGGCGCGCCGCGGGTCGGCTCGGGGCGCGCTCGCAGGTCCGCCCGGCTCTACCTCCAGTCGGTGCAGGCGGCGCTCGCGCTCGCGCTGGGAGCGCTCGGCGGCCGGGCACATGTCTGGGCACAGGCCCCTCGGCAGCTTGCAGCCGGACATGGCAGGGATGTGGGCAGCCGACGAAGGCTCAGCATCTCCGGGCCAGCGGACGCGCGGCGCGGCATCCTGCCTTGGGCTCAGGGAACCGGCGCGGGGCCCCGTTTGGTGGGGCCGCCCCCGCTCCCCGTGGTTCCCCAGACCGGCCAATACAAGAACGCTCCGGCTCCCGCGGCCTTCGGAAACGCCTCCCATAGTCCATCGCGCCTGGCCTCGTTATTTTCCCACTTCAAGCCGTCCCATGATGCACTGGTTTGTAGTCCGGCGACGAGGCCACACCTCTCCAAGTCTTCTGGGATTTCGTGAAGTTCAGTTTTTGGATTTGGGGCTCTCGAAATAGTTAACTCTGTTTTGTGTATCTCTCCATTATCTCTTTAACACACGAAACTAGTGCCGTGGGCTTGCCGTTCTGTATCGTTTCCCTGGAGACAGCCTCCCTAAGCGTTGTGTTTTGAGACAGCGTCTCCTTATATAGCTTTGGCTGACCCTGAACTCAATGAGATCCGCCTGCCCCGCCTTCGGAGTACAGGGATTAAAGGCGTGAGCCACACACTCCTAGACACACACAGTTTATTCAACTCAGTTGGTACAACCATAGACAGTAATAAGCAAACGGACCTGGATGTGTTCTGACTCGTTTTTATTCACACATATTTAAATTTTATAAATTTTTCACTGGTCAAAGAATCCTTTTCCTTCCAACCATTAACAACAACAACAACAACAACAAAAGAAGGAAAACCCCTTGTAGCTTGAGGGCCTTACAAAAAAAGGCAGTGGGCCAGGTCTGGAGGCCGAGTGTAGAGGCTGCAGACCCTGGCTCTAGACGGGTGAACTGAGAGATTAGTGGCCACACGCCATTCGCATAAGACAGAGAGGTCAGAGCTGATGAGTCTTTGCTCTTCTCATACTTGATCCAGTTAACAGATATGGCCCCTGGGGTTACAAGAGCAGGAAACAGGGCCGGGTCCCATGGAAAGGAGTGGAGGAGGCTGGCAGTGCAGGAGCTGACATCCCGGAAGGGTCCACCCCTCAAGGCAAGTGCGCATGGAGGGTCTCTGCCCGCCTCAGGTACTCAGCTGCCTTCTTTTTCACACCTTCCCGGCGGGCAGGGGAGGGGTCACCTGCAGAGAGCAGAAGGCCGGCTGCCTTCAGAACCCCTGGCCAGCATGCGCCCCACCCTGCCCTGGGTCCTAGTGTCTTTCCCATTTTATGAGGCTATTAAAAAAGGAAAGAAAATTCGGCCCAAGGTCTCTGGTTGACCTGTGAGACATGAAGGCTCCTGGTCCTTCTTTGTTTCTTTGAAATATTTTGTATATTTGTCAGAGTGAACGTGTGCAGGTCAGTGGTCAACCTCTGATGCAGGTCTCCTCCTCCACCATGTCTGAGACCTGGTCTCCGCTGTTCTGTTACAAATACCGGGCTCACCAGCTCTGGAGTTTCCGGGCACTTTCCTGTCTCTGCCTCCCGTCTTGCCGCTTTGAGTGGGTTCTGGGCATTCTAATTCAGTTCCTTATGCTCGCATAGAAGCGCTGTACCCACCCAGCCATCTCCCCAACCCCGTTGCTTTTCACTTCCGGGCTCCTCACTGCGGCACTCACCCGAGACTCCCTGAAGCAGGATGTGCACCCCGTCTCGGTAGCCTTGGAGCGCCTCTGCATAGGCGCCGCTGTTTTCACTCTGCAGGGCTTGAGTGATGAGCTCTGTGGCCTGCCTCAGATAGGCTGGGGCGGGCTCTCCATCCTCTGCCTCTTCCTTCTCCTGGCCCCCTGGCTCCCAGGGCTCCTGGTCCAGTCTTCTGGACTGCACCGCCACGGCTGCCAGCTCGCCGGTGTGGGTGGGGCTGGGGCCTGTCCTTTCTGTAATAACACGGAGGATTCAAGCCGGGCTGGCCTTCTTTCCCAGGGTCTGTTATCTCCCCGCCCCCCGGCTTATTTTGTTCATCAGGACACAAAACTGTCCCCACTGGACGGGAACAGAGCCTGGAAAGTCCAGGATTCCCTTGAGCAGAGCAAACCAGTTGTGTCCTGTTGGCTTGGTTTGGCTCAGGAGCTGTTAGGACAGCTTAGCTTATTATTGTTGTTGCATCCATGAGCGACAGCAGGCCTGAGTGTGCTGCGGCACCCATGTCGAGGAAGAGGACAAGTTCGGGGAGGTTTTTTTTTCTTCTTCACCCTAGGTGGATTCTGGAGATGAACTCAGGTTGCCAGGCTCCCAAGGCGGCTGCTGTCACCCTCAGCCCTCTTCCTGGCCCATGACTTGAACTGGCCTGGCCTCTCTGCCTCTGCCTCTCTAGTGCTGGGACTTAGTCAGGTGCCACTTACCTTTTCCGTTTGTGTGTTTTAGTAACGACAGGCTCTCACCACCTGGCTATTCTATAATTTGCTATATAGCCTAGGCTGATCTTGAATCCACAGATCTACATGCTCTGACTCCTTGAGTGCTAGCATCAAAGGTGTGTGCCACCGTATCCAGCTTTCCTCTTAAAGATAGCATGACATATGTGTGTGTGTGTGTGTGTGTGTGTGTGTGTGTGTGTGTGTGTGTAGGTTGGAGGGCACCCTGCCAGAATCTATCATGGGAGTCCAAGTCAGCAGGCTGTTTGACCCAGGGTTCTGTGCAGCCAGCCAAGCGCTGCATGGGCTGAGCCCTGTCCCCAGCTCAGTCACAGCGCTGCAACGGCTGAGCCAGGTCCCCAGCCATCACAGCGTGAATCCGTTGAATTTTAGAATAAAGAATGCTTCAGTGTCTCTCTGCTAGGCATTTGCAAGTAGGAGGTCAGTACCCTGACCTGTATGGGGAAGCTGCCTGACTGACAGCCCCCGGGTCTCATAGGAGGTCTAGTGCTGACTGCTCTTCAGGCCCAGACTAGACTGTTCCCCATTGACTAGGACAAGGTCCCACTTTCTGTTCGTTTGGTTTAGTTTTTGAGATTTTGTAGCCCTCCCTTCCCTGGACTGTTATGTAGACCATGCCAGCTTCAAATTCATACAGCTCCTCCTGCCTCTGCTTCTGCCTCTCAAGTGCTGGGATGCAGGGCATGTGCCACCACGGCCAGCCGTAGCAGGTCCATGAGCAATGACACTATGATGCTGTGCTACCCAGACTCTGCTCAGAGAGGAGGGCTTAGGAGGCTGCCCCCTGGCTTCGGGGCAGCAGCCAAGGGGCCTACCCAGACGGCATGTACTCCCTTCCTGTCCCTTAGCTCCTCTTGCCCCACACCTGCTCCTTACCCTCTTTGGAGTAGGGGTCGAAAAGGGCAAGTTCAGCCTCAGAGAGGGGCCCTCGGGCTGGGGAGCTGGATGCTTCCTCAGTGCTGTCACAGCTGAAGAGAAGATCCAAGGCCTCCTGGGCAGGGCTAGATGGTAGGGGATCCGCTGAGGAGAGACCAGGGGACATTAATGCTTGCATCCACTGCTTCTCAGCTCTCAAAACAGAATCTCTGTCTTGATTAATCCTTGAAGCAGCAGCCACGGGTACAGACAAGGCCACTCTTAGGTCTTGGCCTATTTGACAGATTAGCGAACCAATGCCCAGAAAAGAAAAATAACTTCTTCAGAGTTCCCCTGCAGGTGAGTGGTAGAACTTCCCACCCGTGTACTTCTCCCTGAGATTCCCGGGGAGGACTCACTCCCTTCCCTGACCCAGATATACCTGGCACATCCAACTCCTCCTGGCCCCTCCTTTCTGCAGGCAGTGGCTGGAGTAGCCGGGCCTCATCAGGAGGTGGCGTGGGGATGAGAGGGGGCGGCAGGATGCGTAGGTCCCTGGATACCTCAGAGGGCCGTGTTACCTCCCCACCCTGATAAAGACAAAGGCCAGCAAGGGAGAGGAGTCAGGAACTTAGCTGCTAGGGAGGGAAGCTGTACAGGTGCTGGGGAGGTGGGGAGAGCGGGCCGATTTACCCGGAAAAACTCCTTGAGCTGGGGGCTGTTGTTGAGTGCAGGGATGGGTACTGTGAAGCGCAGCAAGTCCTCTGCACCCTTGCGTCTTTCTTCGATCACAGAGGCTTCAAATCGACCTGCAGACCCCAGGACAGGAGAGCAGCAATGACCACAGGGGCTTCTGCTCCCAAAGCCCACATTTCCTGGCTCTGCCTGAGAAGTGCTAATGCTGGACTCCCCATTCTCCCCTTAGTCTTCACTGGCTCCTCCTGCAGGCACCACCCTCTCTGTTTATTCTTCTCCATGTGCAATGCGCACCTGCTTCATGCTCCCTCCAGAAGGTTAGTGAGAGAAACAAGCTCCCTGTTCTCAGGGTATCATACCATAGACAGGAGGAGGCAAATCATGGTTTTTTGCTTTGTTTTTTTGAGACAGGGTTTCTCAGTGTAGTTTTGGTGCCTATCCTGGATCTCGCTCTGTAGACCAGGCTGGCCTCGAACTCACAGAGATCCGCCTGGCTCTGCCTCCCGTGTGCTGGGATTAAAGGTGTGTGCCACCACCGCCTGGTTTTTTAAAAATTTTTTTAATGACAATGTCTTATTATATAGGTCTGGCTGGCCTGGAACTTGCTATGTAGACCTCAAACTCACAGAGATCTACCTGCCTCTGCCTTCTATGTGCTGGAATTAAAGGCATGTGCTATCATGTCTGGCAAGAAAGGCCATTTGAGGAGGCTTGGATATAATCAGGAGGAAAATAAAGTTCAGAGAAGGGAGGTGACTTGCCCAAGGTCACAAAGCAAGAGGCTGTTTCACTGCTGGGCATAATAACCACACACCTGTCACCCCCCTACTCGGGAGGCTGAGGTGGGAGGATCATCAGAAAGTCAAGGAGGCTAACCCGAGCTACATTTGAGACCCTGTCTCAAAAAAAACAAAAAAAAAAAACAAAACAAAACAAAAAAAAACCTGGGCGTGGTAGTGCACATCTTTAATCCCAGCACTGAGGCAGAGGGAGGCGGATCTCTGAGTTTGAGGCCAGCCTGGTCTACAAAGCAAGCTCCAGGACAGCCAAGGCTACACAGAGAAACCCTGTTTCAAAAAACCAACTAACCAAACAAACAAACCAAAAACAAACAAACAAAAACCAAAAGAAAACAACAAAAAGCTCCAAAGTTACATGCGAGTAATCTAACTCTACCAGTTATTGTGCTGGGGCACAGCCTGCACCCCACCCTGCTCCCCATGACGGTCTCATTGGCCTTTCATGACCTGCCAACAATTCTTCACCTCCTTATAAAGGAATATTCACATGAGTCGGAGAACTCTTGTAATTAATGGGTTAATGGACTCCTGGTTCTCTGCTTGTTTCTGTCACTCATGTGATGCTCCCTGTCACCTTGGGTGTGCTGCTAGCAACAGAACCATCAGCAGAGGTGGCCTCTGAACCTTGGACCAGAGCCATATGTCAGAACAAGCCTCTGTTCTGTATAACTAAGGCATCCAGCCTGTGGTATTGTATTACTGCAACAGAAAACAGACTAAGGCTCAGACAAAAGCCCTTTCCCTTGCTGAGCCTCATCTGGATGGGAATGATAATAGCACAATAATCACACAAAAAACACACAATAAGTGGTAGGTTGCTCTGAGCCTCGGTTTCCCCATATTTCAATGAGACTATCGCAGTAAGCCCATTCAGTTTTCCAAAAGTGTCTGTTCAGGGTGCAGGACCACATTCACCAGCCCCCAACAGTCCAGGTCCCCTTTGCCTAAATCTGCCTGCACACTGGGGCTAGAGGTTCAGATACAATACTCACCAAACACCTGGGCACGGGGGAAAGCTGGAAACTCTTCTAGGCGGCGGAAGAGGTTGCGGTGAGTATAGGCCAAGTCCCCATGTAGCTTACGGAAGTCACTGTATCGCTTCCAGACTACCACCTGTGAGGTATGTGAGACTTGACCTGGACCAGCATGGGTGGAAAGTGGCTTTCCCATGCTCAGTATGTCCTAGGGGCTGAGAAGGACAGCACATACCCCTCCAGCACAGGCCAGGGAAGAAGGCAGGGTTCTTGAAGTTACCAACCATCCCTTACTGATGCTGGCTCTGTATATGGAACAGTCCCTCTTTCCCAGGAGCCTTACCTCTTTGATATCCTCTGGGTCCTTCTTTGAGATGAACTGAGAAAGGAAAGGCAAGAGCCAGGTGAGCCCAGAGACTAACACGCAACACTGCATTACCCCCCAAAAGCTGAGGGAGCCCCAAAGGCCTCCTAGTGTCCTTCAAAGGACATAGTGCCTGTTGGAATAAAAGGGTCCTGGATTGAAGATTTTGAGCAAATTTTCTTTTTGGTTTCTTGACACAGGGATTCATATAGCCCAGGCTAGCTTCAAACTGGCTATGTAGCAGAGGATAGCCTTGTATTCCTAATGCTTCTACCACTGCTTCCCAAGTGCTGGGATTATGGGCATACACCACTGGATTCAGTTATTTTAGGTACTAAGGATTGACTTCTTCAGACCTGGGTTAGCACTCTCCCACTGAGTTACATCCTCAGCTTCCTGAGAAAATTTTGTACATGTGTATCTTCATCTGGGGAATGTGAGGATACAAAACATCTGTCTAGGAGTCAGGCTGTGGTGGCGCACACCTATTTTTTGTTTTTGTTTTTGTTTTTTTTGTTTTTTGAGACAGGATTTCTCCATGTAGTTTTGGTATCTGTCTTGGATCTTGCTCTGTAGACCAGGCTGGCCTCGAACTCACAGAGATCCATCTGCCTCTGGCTCCCGAGTGCTGGGATTAAAGACGTGCGCCACCGACGCCTGGTTTTTCAGGATTTTTTTAAGGGGTAGTGGTGGTGCACAGCTTTAATTCCAGCACTCAGGAGGCAGAGGCAGATGGATCTCTGTGAGTTTGAGGCCAGCCTAGTCTACAAAGTCAGTTCTAGGACAGCCAGGGCTGGTAAACAAAGAAACCCTGTCTCGGAGAAAACAAAACAAAACAAACAAAAAACCAAAGCAGGGCTGGAGAGATGGCTCAGAGGTTAAGAGCACTGACAGCTCTTCCAGAGGTCCTGAGTTCAATTCCCAGCAACCACATGACAGCTCACAACCATCTGTAATGGGATCTGGTGCCCGCTTCTGGCCTCTAGTCATACATGCTGTATACATAATAAATAAACAAACAAACATGTAAATAAATCTTAAAAAAAAACAAAACAAAGCAAAACAAAAAACATCTGTCTAGGTAGCCCCATATTCAACTTTATGTGTTTTTTTTTTCTTTTTTGAGTCAGGATTTTCCTGTGTAACCCTGGATGTCTTAGAAATAACTCTGCAGACCAGGCTGGCTTTGAACTTAAGAGATCCGCCTGCCTCTGCCTCTCAAGTGCTGGGATTAAAGACATATGCCACCACCACCCAGCAACTTTATGTTTTTTTAAGTTGGTCATTTTTGGAGGAGGGGCAAGGTCTCCCTGTGTAGCTCTGGCAGGCCTAGAACTTGCTTTATAGATTAGGTTTGCTTCAAACTCACAGAGATCTGCCTGCTTCTGCCTCTTGAGTACTTGGAGTGAAGACATGTACTACCAGGCCTGGCTCTTTGTTGTGAGATATTTGATTACTGTGTAAATATATGTCACTGTGATTAGTTTAAGAAGAAGCTAAATGGCCAATACTAGGCCGGAGGTATAGGTAGGACTTCCAGAGAAAGCTCTGGAAAGAAGAAAGGGGGAGATGCCAGCTGGATGCAGAGGAAGCAGGAATGGCCTGTCGATCTGGTCCACAGGGATCCACTGCCCTCTTCTGTCCTCTTCTGGCACTGCATGCACAGTGCACAGACATGCATGCAGATAAAACACCCACACATGTAAAAAAAAAAACCAAAACATTTTAAAAATTTTAAGTAAATAAGCTGGATGTGGTCTGCCTTTTAATCCCAGCACTTGGGAAACAGGCAGGCCTGGTCTACAAAGTGGGTTCCAGGGCAGACAGGGCAGTTACACAGAGAAACCCTGTCTTGGGAAAAAAAAAAAAAAAAAAGAGGCGGATGGTGGTGGGGCACACCTTTAATCCCAGCACTCGGGAGGCAGAGGCAGGCGAATCTCTGCAAGTTCAAGGCCAGCCTGGTCTCCAAAGCGAGTTCTAGGAAAGGTGCAAAGCTACACAGAGAAACCCTGTCTTGAAAAACCAAAAAAAAAAAAAAAAAAAAAAAAGGAAAAAAAGAAAGAAGAAAAGAAAGAAACATTAAAGTAAATAAAACACAAGGAGGTACAGGGTGTGGTGGCACACATGATCCCAGCACTGGAGAGGTGTGTGCGTGTGTGTGTGTGTGTGTGTGTGTGTGTGTGTGTTGCACTTGTCTAGCATAAGGGAGACCCTGGGTTCAATCCCTAGTATTAAAAAAAGAAAAAACATATGCGTGTGTAATGACTGCATTGTGACTAGGTCTAAAAAGCTAACAGGAAGCCATGTATGAAAGGGTTCTGAATACTTTCCAAAGCTTCCTACCCTCCAGCCATCTTCCTAGAGACAGTGTTTTGTTTGTATTTTTTTGGCACGGAACAAAGCAAGTTATTGGGCAGAAGCATAATCCCCCAACATCTAGGATTCTGACTTAGATCGCCTTGGGAGCAACTTTTATGTGTTTGCTTCCTTTACCAGTCGGCAGGTGCACTGATCAAACAGTTGCCTGGCTGAAAAGGGGTACAAGAAAACGTACTGCAGTCTTCCGGCAGCTAGAAGCCTCCATGGTTACAGGCCCTTGGGTAAAATTCTAAAAGCATTCTTTCATGATGATTTATTTTGATAGTTTCCTCCATGTCTCTATGTGTTCAAGTTTTAGCGTTACAAACTTCAGCATTTATTTACTTCTTGAGACAGTTGTGAAGATGGAGACTTTTTCAGTCCTTTTGGATTGCGTGAGCTTTTTTAAACCACACAAATACATATATTTTAATGAAAAAGAAAAAAACCTCCTTGAAACTTTTTTATAGTGGGACACAGCGGCGCACGCCTAATCCCAGCACTCTGTCAGCCTGGTCTACATAATGAGTTCCAGGACAGTCAGGGATAAGTAGAGAGACTCTGTCTCAAAGAAAGGGAAAAAAAAAAAAAAAAAAAAAAGGTGTGGAGGGGGCTTTTATGTATCAAGCAGAGCTAATAACCAAAAGTTACTCCAAGCGATTAGAGAAGGAATATAATCCGGAGTTTCCTTGCTTTGAGAAATTCGCAGACAGCATCTAGATACAATTAGCAGAAGGGCGGGGATGCAAGCCTGGCCGGGACGGAACAGTGATCCCCAGGCTTTAAAAATGACCCCCGGCCCCGCCCCCAGGTGGTGAGACACCCAAGTCCTCCGCCTCGGGCTCCTCTTAAAGGGGAAGTCCATTTTTGTAGGCCAAACTGCGACCTCCCAGCGGCTCTTTGCCTTTAAGGTACATCATGGGTCCCGGGCTGTTTAAAAGGGTAGGTCTCCCGCTGGGTCCCACCTCACCTGCGCCGTCACTTTGTACTCCGTGTAGCCCTTGGGGTGGGTCCTGGGGTCGGAGACTGTGTAGTGCCGCAGGAAGTCATCCTTCGCCTGGCGCGACATGACAGCGAGCTGGCCGCAAGCTCCTCCTCCTGCACGTCGGCCCCGCTCCGCGTGTTCGGTGTGCTGCCGCCGCCAGGCTCGGGCCTGCGTCCTTCTCCTTCGGGTCCAGGGACCAAGTCGCAAGTGACACAGCCGTTCTCGGCCTGGGGGCGTGGTTAAGGGAGTGTCTGACAAGTTCTAGGTCATTGGTAAAGCGGAGAGATCTAGGTAAAGAATAATTGGTTGGTTGTTTGGGGAGGTTTTTACTAACTGGCCTCATCTTGGTAAGTGGTTGAACCCATCTCACCCGGACATAAACCCTCCTTACAGACCACTGAAACTTCTGCCCTGTTTCTCGGTGTAGTTTTGGTGTCTGTCCTGGATCTTACTCTGTTGACCAGGAAGGCCTTGAACTTACAGACATCTGCCTGTCTCTGCCTCCCGAGTGCTGGGATAAAAGGCTTGCGCCATCTCAGGCTGTTATATGAATTATTTTGAGCCAGGGTCTCCAGTGTGTTGCCTAGACTGAACTTCTGGGCTGAAAACATCCTCCTGCCTCAGCTTCCTGAGTATCTGGAACTACCGGTTCCAGCCAAAGAGTAGGTATAATTCACCCAACTTTCATTGTGTTCAAAACGTGCAAGAGGCAAGTCAAGTTGCCTGCATCCCTGTGCGGGATTGGCTGGATGATTGACATTTTCTGATGCTGAAAAGGTTGGATGGTGACAGAGGCACTGAGGTCACAATGCTTATAGCTGTTTGGATTCCCCATAACTGCTTTAGATTTGGGTGAGGCGGGTGGTACCCAGGTTGGCCTCTAAACTCACTATGTAATAGAGGCTAGTCTTGCATTTCTGATCCTCCTTTTTCCCCCTCCCAAATGCTGAGATCACAGATAAGCATCTGTTGTGGGATATTTGTACACTGTGTGAAGATGTGTTGCTGTGATTGGTGTAATAAAAATCTGAACGGCCAATAGCTAGGCAGTTGGTATAGGTGGGATTCCTTGGGAGGGAAAGGAAGAGGAGAAGGAATCTAGGGTGTGGGAGAAGCCAGGAGACAGAGAGGAAACAGGAGGTGCAAGATTGAAGAGAGGTAATGCCACTTGATAGAATATAGATTAATACAAATGGATTAATTTAAGTTATAAGAGATAGTTAGGAACAAGTCTAAGCTATAGGCGGAGCCTTCATAATTATAGTAAGTCTCTGTGTAGTTATTTGTGAGGTAGCAGTCTAAAGGAAAGTCCAACTGACGACATATCACACTCAATGTGGGGCTCGAACATCCACACAGGGCCCGAGAAAGTGGTAGAGGAGGCCCTGCTGTGCGGCAGAACACTTGAGCAGCCCAAACCACGGACACAGCAGCTTCTCAGAGCTGGGGCTGTAAGGCTCGGCTGTCAGGGAACACACCAGGCCACACGGCCGCTGGCATGGCTGTTTAAGGTTTGTCTTGTGCTTAGAGAATGTTGCAGGCACGCAGTAAAGCAGTCCAGACCAAGAAAACCTTTAAACAGATACAGTAAAAAATGGGAAGCCGGGCGGTGGTGGCACACGCCTTTGATCCCAGCACTCGGGTGGCAGAGCCAGGCGGATCTCTGTGAGTTTAAGGCCAGCCTGGGCTACCAAGTGAGCTCCAGGAAAGGTGCAAAGCTACGCAGAGAAACCCTGTCTCGAAAAACCAAAAAAAAAAAAAAAAAAAAAAAAAAAAAAAAATGGGTATAGACAGTCATAGAAAAAAATAGTTTAAAAATAATGTCTTTAAAGAGACAGTAAATTAGTATAAAAAGAATAAGACATGTAAAGATGAGAAATACACAGGATATCTGATCCTGTATGGTGTTTTGTTGACTTTGAATTTCTTCAGTGCTAATGTACAAAAAAACAATAGCTTTTGAGAGATACTGGATCATGGAAACTGCTAAATAAACCAACCTATATATTTTTAAATGTCTTAATTTTAAAATAAAAGTCAGAAAATATGTTGCGTTAGGGGGGAGGTTATGATTTTGTTTCCACAGAAAACAAAAAGTTATGCTTCTCTTCAAATTTAACGAAGATCAGATTTGACTGGGGGAGACCTCCTGAAAATCTTGACTACAGACATGAAAAAACAAAACAAAACAAAAACCCCTACAGGACAGGTGATGTATATGCTGATCCCTCTACATGGGGACAGGTCCAAGATTGATGAGACATACATTTTGTTGGCTACAGAGTCCTCAAGAGTTATTATTACATGCCGTCTTTTCATAGGGCATGCATAGAGGTTTGTTTATACAGTCTTAATGGACTTATAAAGTTGACAGGTGCCTTTTACTTGCTCAAACATAGAACAAAAAAAATCATCTTTTGCTGACTTGTGCACATTGCACATTCCATACTTGTGTTAATGCAGATGTATATGTTACCATTAAAAGTTTGTGTTTTCAGAAAAAAAAAAAAAAAACCAGACACCAATAAAAACAAGTAGCCCAGGTGATCCAGCCTCTCAGAATGCCTCTGTTGCAGTTTCCTCAAAATCTGCATCCAGAACAACTTCAAAGCTGCTAGCTGAGAAGGTCTAGCCTCATGTACCACTCCAGCCAGGACTTCAGATGGGCGCTACACTTTCCCATCTCACAGAGACTAAACAAAAAATAATACAGCTAGCTCTCCCAGGACTTGACCATTATCCCCATTTTCTCAGGGCCCCTTAAAGATGCTGTCACCCCGTCCCAGACAACAGGAAGCAGTCTAGAGAACACAATGCCCACATTTTTGGTCATTCAGTGGGTTATGAATATTTGTCATCATTTAGGAGAGTTGGTTACAAGTTGTTACTGGTCATGGTAAGAGAGGAAACTAAGGAGGTTGGATTCAAGGATCTCTTTCTGAAAAGAAAAAGGGGATGTATAGGAATGATAGGATAAAAGGGTAGATTATTGAATCTACTTTTTTTTTTTAAGTTTAGTGTTAGTATTTTTGCCTGCATGTATGTCTATGTGAGGGTGTTGGATCCCCTGGAATTAGTTACAGACAGTTGTGTGAACCCAGGTCCTCTGGTAAGGCAGTCAGTGCTCTTAACTACTGAGCCATCTCTCCAGCCCTTGAATCTACTTTTAACTAAAAAGAAAATATTAATCTCAAATATTTTACATTGGTATGTATTTTTTGTATATTGATACAAATTTAAGGTTATTTTGTTAGAGAATACTCTGTTTCTACTCTTATTTAAGATATTTTTTTTGGGGGGGCTGGAGAGATGGCACAGTGGTTAAGAGCACTGGCTCTTCCAGGGGTCCTGAGTTCAATTCCCAGCAACCACATGGTGGCTCACAACCATCCGTAATGAGATCTGGTGCCCTCTTCTGGCCTGCAGGCATACATGCAGACAGAATACTGTATACATAATAAATAAATAAATCTTTAAAAAAAAAACAAAAAAAAGATATTTTTGTATAATGATACAAATTTAAGGTTATTTTTGTTATATTGTATATGTTTCTATTCTTGTTTAAGGTATTGTACCTATGTAGCTCATTTAAAAATACAAAGTTCTAGTCCTTAAAAGCTATCATTATAAACCTTTTAGGATAATTAAGAAACCCAGGTTAGTAGTTAGTCATCTATTACAATCAAACTTATAGTCATATTAGGTATATTTTCAAAGCCATACAGAGATATATTTTAGATAGACAGTCATTAAACACTTCAGAGACCTACAGAAATGCATTTAAGATGTTTTAATAACATAAGGCTTTTCATGACAGTGAGCTGCTTCTGCTCCTGGCAACACTAATCTACTCCTGAAAAGGATGATGGGCATCGAAGAATCTCCCTATGGCATTTGCTTTGTTGTTTTTTGAGACAGGGTTTCTCTGTGTAGCTTTGGCGCCTTTCCTGGCCTCAAACTCACAGAGCTCCGCCTGGCTCTGCCTCCTGGATGCTGGGATTAAAGCGGCCGCCGCTGCCGCAGCTGCCACCACCACCACCTGGCTGGAGTTTTTTTTATTGTGGCATAGTTAGCTACTATGCAAGAAACTGCCCTTGCTTTGACTGCTGACAGTATGCTGTCCAAATTGGACAAGCAGGACACAAAAGAAAGCGACTGCTGAACTTTGCCAAGACAAGGTAGGACAGTCCTTCAACACCCCCGCTTCACAGGAAAGTCTGCTAGATGTTCTAGGCCTGTAGGCCAAAGATGGATGCCCCAGCATTGCAGAGGAACCTTGGGGTGACTGTCCAGGCAACCAGATGTCTGTCATTTCTATAGTTTTGGAAGTTGCTTGCTCTGCACTTCCTGTTTACTCAGGTAATATTGTATGCTCCTTGGATCTCTGATGGGGATTGAAGATTGAACAGTTTTTCTTGTTACCAAATTCAGAAAAAAAATTTACATAAGATATGTAAAATATTTTTTGTTTGTTTGTTTTGGGTTTTGTTTTTGTTTTTGTTTTTTTCGAAGACAGGGTTTCTCTGTATTTTTTGTGCCTGTCCTGGAACTCGCTCTGTAGACTAGGCTGGCCTCAAAATCACAAAGATCCGCCTGGCTCTGCCTCCCGAGTGCTGGGATTAAAGGCATGCGCCACCACCGCCCGGCTGTATATAGTTTTTTTTTAAAGATTTATTTATTTATTATGTATACAGTGTTGTCTGCACATATCCCTGCAGGCCAGAAGAGGGCACCAGATTTCATTACAGATGGTTGTGAGTCACCATGTGGTTGCTGGGAATTGAACTCAGGACCTTTGGAAGAGCAAGCAGTGCTCTTAACCTCTGAGCCATCTCTCTAGCCCTTGTATATAGTTTTACTGTTTTAGAGCTAAAACCTTTCCTTTTTATTTAGACAAAAAGGGGGAGATGTTGTGGGACATTTGTACACTGTTTGAAGATATATTTGCTGTGATTGGTGTAATAAAAAACTGAATGGCCAATAGCTACGTAGGAAGTATAGGTGGGATTTCTAGGGAGAGAGAGGAAGAGGAGGAAGAGGAATCTAGGTATTCAGGAGAAGCCAGGAGACATGGAGAGGAAACAGAAGGTACAAGATGGAAGAGAGGTAACAGCACATGATAGACGATAGATTAATATAAATGGGTTAATTTAAGTTATAAGAGCTAATTAGGAACAAGCTTGAGCTATAGGCTAAGCTTTCATAATTAATAATATGTCATTATTTGGGAGCTGGCTGGCAGTACAGAAAAGGTCTCATTACAAGCATCACCATATTTCCCTTCCTTAACTGCTTGAGCCTAGTTTTTCATGTACTTGTAACAGTATCTACTGTAGTGGAGCAGATCAAGGGGCATGCTGGCAGAACACTGGTGTGGTGAAGCCCAAATTTGTGAGGAAGGTTTATCAACAGTGTTCGCGCTAGACACGTAGATTCTAGCATATTACACCACTACTAGAAATCCCATCTTCAAATGGGAAAGAGTAGATAAAATAACCATTGAAAAGTCCGAGGAGATGCGGGCAAAAGTGGCGCACACCTTTAATCCCAGCAGTTGAGGGCAGAGGCAGGTGGATCTCTGTGAGTTCCAGGCCATCCTGCTACAGGAGTTCCACAACAGCCAGAGCTACTCAGAGAAACACTGTCTTGAAAAAAAAAAAAAAATCTAAGGAGGCTTGTCTTAGTCAGTGTTCTATTGTTGTGAAGAGACGCTATAACTATGGCAACTCTTATTTTAAAAAAGTATTTAACTGGGACTTGCTTACAGTTTCAGAGGTTTAGTCCATTATTACCATGGTGGGGAGCATGGTGGCACACAGGTAGACATGGTGCTGGAGAAGTAGCTGAGAGTTCTATATCTGGATCCACAGGTAGCAGGAAGAGAGAGACATTGGGCTTGGCATGGCCTTTTGAAACCTCAAAGCCCACCCCCAGTGACACACTTCCTCCAACAAGGCCACACCTTCTAATCCTTTTCAAATAGTGCTACTCTCTGGTGACTAAGCATCCAACTATATGAGCCTATGGGGGCCGTTCTTATTTAAACCACCATAAGGCTGCTGAGGTGGGAAAAGCCCCAAAACTTGGTTAAACAGAAAGCTGATTGTGAGTCCACTGTCACCAGTGATATGCTTCTGTGAAAATTAGAGTAGCAAATCCCTGGTGACCATCACTGGTGCTCAGAACGAGGAGGCAGTGCAGCACACTGGTCCATCACCCCACCCACCTCAGGCTGACTTGTGACTGACATGGGTAGTGCTTATGAATTTGAAGGGGATGGGGGTGTGAATGCTCCCTCTTGGCTTAGCACTTGAGAGGAGACAACTAGCTGCCATTAACAGAATGGAGCCTACTAAGCCACTCATCTTGGGAGCAGAAGGGATTGCTAAGGGGCTGGAGATAAGATTCAGTGATTAAAGAGTGCTCGCTACTCCTCTAGGGACCAGAGTTCAGAACCCAGCACCATGCCTGGCAGCTCACAACTGCCTGAACTGCCGCTCCAGAGGCTCCAACATCCCCTTCTGGTCTCCTTAGACACGCATGGCACACAAGAATATAAAAGAAATCTTAAAAGAAAGTAAGTTTGGAGAGGAACTTAAGGAAGTAAGGGGTGAGGTGTGGTGGCCTTTAATCCCAGCACTCGGGAGGCAGAGATGGGCTGATCTCTGCATTCAAGGAGGCCATCTTGATCTACACAGCAAGGTCCAGGCCAGCCCGGGGTTACCTAGAGCCCCAGCCGGCCTCAAGCTCTCTGTGTAGTTGGCCTCCCACCTCTCCCCCAAGGCTGGGGTTGCAGGGGGGCCCCACTAGGCCTAGCTCCTGGTCCCTTGCCTTCTCCCTGCCCTTGCTAAGCTCTTTTGTCTACAGCGGTGCAGTCCCTGGCCCTGTACAGATCTCGAGGGGCACCAGATGCCCCACATGCCAGCAGAAGCAGCAGGAAAAGGTAGCAGCTGCTTTGTGCCCCATGTTTCCCGCCCGTTGGCTGTGAGGGGAAGGTTCCACCTCAGCCCTTGCTTTCTTCTCAGTCCCTTGATGACACGGCCTTGCTGTTTTCTGGTCTCTATGTCTAGTTCATTTCTTCCTGCTTGCTCGAGGCCTAAAAAGGCTGGCATTGGGGTGACTTTCTCCAGAGTCTGTGACGAGAGTATGTTCCTAGATGTCTTGGTGTGCAATTTAATCAGCACAAAGACAGCTGTGCTTGGAGTGGTGGTGGAAACCTGTAATCCCAGTGCTGGGGAGACTGAGGCAGATCATGAGTTCCAGGACAGCCTGGGTTACACAGAGGGACTCCATCTAAAAAGAAGAGAAAATTTAAAGAAGATACATATTTCAGGAAGATGGGAGAGGAGAGAAAAGGAGGGGGTGGGGAGAGAACCTGTCTTGGGAGAGCTGAGCCTGCATGAGGTTAAATTTCTTGGCAATTCCACCCAAGGTCTGTCTGGAAAGGACAGACGAGTTCTGCCCATGTTCCCTCCTTCCTGAGGACCCAGGTTTTGCTCAGGCCTCTTCCTCTCTGGAGGTGGCATGGGTGAGGCTCAAGTTCAGTGTGTCATCACTTCCCTTTAGGTAACTGCCCTACACCCTAGGACACAGTCCACTGGGCTTGGTGGCATCAGGACCTTGAGAGACTGGCAGGACCCCTGGACAAACAAGCCAGTTTCTGCCCTGGGCATTTCACTTTCAAGCATGAGTAACAACAGAAGATGGCAGGATATGGACTTACACAAGAGGTGGAGGGATGGAGGTGCCAGGTGACTGGGGTCAGGTCCCAGCCACTTCCCTTGCCAGAGGCTCAGCTTGCCCCATGGGAGGGATACGGAAGTCTGTTGAACAGGGCTGGCCCTGCACTGGGCTGTGGGTAGCTCTTGGTAGAGAGCATCAGCGGCTTGGAGACAGTCTGGCTAGGCAGGTGAGGTCCTGCTAGTTGTAGTCATCCCCAACTGATGCAGCTGCCCATCTTCCCACTCCCTCAGCATCCCACTCTGCTAGGAGTTTCTGCCTGACCCACCCTCCTGGACCTGTGCACGTTGCCCACTGCACAAGTTTTCCTGGTTGCACTGGCAAGCTCGGAACTGAATTTACACTATCACCTATGAGCCCCAGGCTGGGGGCGGGGGCGAGTCTGTTTTGGTTTGTCGTGTTTGTCTTGTGATTTACATTGATGAAGGCACGTGTTCCTCTAGGGAATTGCTAACCCCTCCTTCTCAAACCCTTCTCTTCCCTTGATTCCCTGTTTTAATGTAACCCCCAGGAAGCCCGGTTGGTCTCTTGCAGGTGGAACCAGCTAGCCCTGTCCTGAGCGTCCATGCTCTGCACGGTCCTTTGATAAAATCAGTTACACCTCTCCCGATCTGTCCCCTCCGGACTCAAGCATCCAGGCGAGGGCTCAAGTCAGTGAAACACAAATGGTGCAGCCAGGAACTGGGAAAGGAAGGTTTTATTCTCACTGCTGGACAGAGGCGACACCTAGGACCTTGGTAGCAGCAGGTAGTCCCTCCCAGTTCAGCCTTTCCTTTTGGCATGGCAGCTGGAGGCCACTTCGGGAGCCAGGGTGACAGCCCTGGCCTAGAGGGGAGCAGCAGTGGGTAGCAGTAGCAGCAGCAGGTCACGGCGGGGTTGGAGTGTTAGTCTGGCCGGCTGGTGCCTGTCCCCCAAAGCTGGTGTCTGATGAGGGGAGGGGCCTGGACAGTGAGCTGGGGACACTGAAGCAGCTCAGTCGGCAGTAAAGACACGACTGGAAATGTCATCGAGGAGCCAGTCGATGCCAGGCAGCAGGTCCTCCCCGGTGACGGCACTGCAGCCCTGGATGCGCCAGTGGTGGCTGCGGATGGAGGCCAGGTCCAGGGCCTGGGGACAGAAAGGACTGGTGGAACCAGCAGGCCTTAGCCTGTCCTTTCCCGGGCACCCAGGGGCCAACTCCAGCTGCACGCCAGTGGCACCCCTCGGTGACATAAAATCAACATGGGCTGCTGAGTGTCTGCTAGGAGCCAGGCATTTTGCAGGAACCACAGAGGTCATCTGTCTCTTGCTAAGGCCTCCTGATCCAGGGATGATGTGGTCCATTTTACCAAGGATGGAATCCAAACTGAGGCTCCATAACCTTCCACACCACTTAGCCAGTTAAAAGGCGGCAGAAAGATTCTAAAGCCAGCGGTGGTGGTGCACACCTATGACACAGTTCACGGGAGGTGGAGGCAGGGGTACACGAAACCTGTCTCAGACAGACAAAAATCAAGATTCTAAACCTGCTAGAGTAACAGTCAAGATGCAGCTATGACTCCAGCGCTAGGTCAACCTGGGGAACAATCTTGGCTTGTTTACCTACTGTGTGACACTGGGGAGGTTACTTAACCTCTCTGAGTCTCCTGCATGCTTTGTGCAGTGACAGTCATTTCTGCCTCATGAGATTGTTGTATACAGGAAGAATGAAACGTGAATCCATGCAGAGAGCATCGCAGTGGGAAGCACTCACTGCAGGCTGGCTGCTAGAACCCTGTGAAATGATCAATTTGCAGGTCTGCCTTCGCCTAGACTGGGGCCACACTACCTTATTAATCATCAAATTCCGGGTACCCTGCCTAGGGCCTGCCACACAGCAGGGGCTGATAAGTGCTTTTAAAACCAATTAGCCAGGCATGGAGGTGCATGCTTGAAGTTTCAGGCAGGAGGACTGCTGTTGAGTTTGAGACCGGCCTGGCTACAGAAACCCTGTCTCAAAAGTAAATAAAAAAGACTGCCGGGCGGTGGTAGCGTACGCCTTTAATCCCAGCATTTGGGAGGCAGAGCCAGGCAGATTGCTGTGAGTTCGAGGTCAGCCTGGTCTACAGAGCAAGATCTAGGACAGGCACCAAAACTACAGAGAGAAACCCTGTCTCGAAAAACAAAACAAAAACAAAAAACAAAACAACAACAACAAACAGACTGGGCCTAGGGATGTGGCTCAGTTAGAAGTGCTTGCCTAGCATGCACAAGGCTCTGGGAACAATCACTAGCTCAACAGAAACTGACATGTGGTGCACACCTTAATCTCAAGGACTCTCCAGGTGGAGGCAGGAAGATGAACATTCCTGGGCATCCTCAGCTTCTAGTAAGTCTGAGGTCTGCTAGGACTGCGAAACCCAGTTCAAAAAAACAAAAATAAACACAATTAAAAATAATAAAGCACTAAAGACCTTTCAGTTTTTCTCAATGAGCCTGCACCAGGGCCTGACTCACCTCCTGAATAGCATTAGAGGACAGTGCTCCAGGCAGGTCCTGCTTGTTTGCAAAGATGAGGAGGGTCGCTCCAGCCAGGCGCTGGGGAAAGAGAGCACAGGGTGGGGGTGGGGAGGGTTAGTGTACAGCCTGATCCCTTCTCTGCAAACCATGGGGGTTAGCGGTCAGCATGCAGGGTCAAGAGCAGGACTCCATGGTTGTTGGGGAGCCCCAGGTGGGGTAGGCAAAGTGGACAGAGCTGCTGATGCTAGCTACCACCCGGTGGGCATCTCTTCCATGATGGGGGAGGGTGTTGGCCACAGGGATCCCTGAGCCCTTGGTAGCTCTGGCTCTGCACAGAAAACATAAGCATGCTGAGGGCTGCCCTGGGAACACAGTGATAGAACCCCCTGCCCCTCCTCCCCGTTCACAGAATCCTTAACTTGTCCTCCCAGTAACTGCCCTGTTGGCCTTTCTCTACTTAATTGCCTTGGTGGGTTTGCAACCAGAATCTCTCCATGTGCAAAGAGGAATCTAACTTCTGGGCCTAACCCGGCTGGGCCTTGGCTCAGCCTCTGTCAACAGTGACCTCTCTAGACTTGTTCAGTACTCCAGACGGGGCTGCACTCATACTGGTGGTGTGTGTCTGTGTCTGTAGTCTGACAGTCCCATGCATTCCTGTGGTTTCTGCACAGACATTAGCAGTTCCCTCTTACCCTCTCAAAAGTGCCCTGGCCTTCAACTAACTGAAATGTGGCAACGTGACTCAAGTCCTGGGACAGACAGAGCACATTAATGGAGAAATGGCAGTATTCAAATAAAACTCGTAGCTTAGGATAATAGCAATTCCTGAGCATGGCTTAGTGGCGCCCAACTGTAATCCCTGTACTCAGGTGGTTAAGAAGGATGGAGCCAGCCTGGGCTACATAGAGAAACCTGATCTCACCACTCCCTCAAAAAAAAAAAAAAATCAACCTTGCCAAAACAAATAGATAATAATGATAGGGCATGGCGGCACACACCAGTAATCCTATTATTTGGGAAGTAGAGGCCGGTGGATCAGCAGTTCAAGGTTAGCCTTAGCCAGTTTAGGCCAGCCTGAGATTCAGAGTAAAACTCTGTGTCAACAAAACAAAAAAAAAGGTGTTTTGGTCCAGATAGCAAATGTCAAGATTAGCCTAATTACAATTTTAGGAATGTGGAAGCTGAGGCTCAGGGAGGTTATGTGTCTTCCTAAAGCCACACAGCGCAGTTAGATTCCTATGCAAGTGTCATTGGCTCCCTGAGCTTCGCCCCTGCCCTGGTCCTGAGGCAGCTCCTGCAGATTCACTCAGGGTGGTGACTCAGTAAAACCAAAGAGATGTGAGTCCAGGTCTCAGCCCAGGGCCCAGTGAAAGAATGACTTCACCCCTCCCTCCCCAAGCGTCCAGACCAGTCACGGTGCATTTGGAAGCCCAGGGCACACCTCCTCCACCAGCAGGCTCTGCAGCTCCCGCTGACAGTCCTGCATGCGCTGGCGGTCGGCGCTGTCCACCACCCAGATGAGGCCGTCTGTGCTCTCAAAGTAGTTCCTCCAGTAGGAGCGCAGAGACTTCTGGCCACCCACATCCCAGATGTTCAGCTTGAATCTGGGGAGGAAGGGGTGATGAAGGTCAAGCTGGTCCTGCCCTCCCTGCTTTCCCCCAGCCCCACGGTGGCCCCACGGTGGCCCGCAGTGGCCCTACTCACCCCCGGTGCTCTAGGGTCTTGATGTTGAAGCCCAGTGTTGGGGAGATGGTGTCCACATCTTCCCCATTGAACTTCTTGAGGATGGTGGTTTTGCCAGCATTGTCCAAGCCACTGGGGCACACGGGCTAAGGAGAAATCCCCGAGCTCTTCGAGAGGACATGTCTTCACACTACCACCTTCTCAGGGACTAGTTTTTCCTACTGTGTATTCAAACAAGTTGAGCATATGCCTGGCCCATAATTGGCTTGAGATTAATGTGGAAGTATCAAAATGGAATTGTATCATCTCGGGCAACTCAAAGTAACTTAATTTATGCAACAAATATTTAGTGCCTATTATGTGCCAAGTCCCCTCGGGTGTTGGTGGACAAGTCTTCACCCTTATGACACTAGCAAAAAACAAAAAACAAAAAACCTAAAGGGGCTGGAGAGATGGCTCATCAGTAAAGAGCGATAGCTGCCCTTGCAGAGGACCTTGGTTCAGTTCCCAGCACCCTCATGGTGGTTCACAACCAAACTCTGACCTCTATGGGCACCAGGCGCTCGACATGGTTCACATACATACATAGAGGCAAAATACTCACACAAAGAAGGAAAAAAAAAGACTGAATAAAGCAGAAGAGGAGAAAGTTAGGTACGTGGGATCCCTGAAACCAGTGAGACATTCCTGGAAGGGGTGGCTTTCAGCTTAGGTACCAAATAAGGCTCTGTGGGGTCTCGAGGACCAAAACAGATGGGCCCAGTCTTCTGAAGGACCTAGTAAAGTGCAAATATCTAGAGGGGGCAACCACCTTCATCTCTTTCTGGAATGATCCACAGCCTCTACTGCAGAGAACAAACGGCTGGGTAAGCTCGACAGCAGGGGAGAACTTGGAGCAGCCACAGCCTGAACTGAGGGGTGAGAGGGAAGGGACAGGCTTTGCTTTAGAACTTCTTCCTGCTCACCTGACCCAGGGCCAGAGATCCCCATCGCTAAGGGGGTGAGCAGAGTACCGCTCATCATCTGTAGCCCAACTTTAGCCTTGGAAGTTGGCCCTGATTATCCCGTGCCTTCCAATACCATCCCCTCTCCATGTTTCCTTCTCTCTTGTATCTTCCTCATTAGCAAACTCCCACTTTGCATGCTCCAGCAGTACCCTGAATCCACTCACTCTCCCCATCTTAGGCCCTCTGCCTAAATTTTCCCAGACACCTCTACCTTCCTCAAATCTTTGCCCAATAGTTACTATCTTGGCATGGTCTTTGACCACTTTGGACTGCATTCTTCTCTACTCAAGCAAACTACACATTTTATTGGCTTTATTACTTTTTTTCTCCTCTTCTGTTATCCATAACGAAGGCTTTTTCGTTTCCCTGTTTTACAGCATTCCCTAACACAGCAGGTGATCAATACATAGTAATCCAATGACTGTCTTTCCCACAACTCTCTAAAATTCTAAGTGCATATTAATTTCCCTCCTCTCTCCCTGACAGTTTGTGGATCGCAGATGTCCGGGCAGCCGGGGACAGCGCAAGGCGGGTGATGCAGGTGCCAGTTAAGGCAATGGAAGGTCCGCAAGGGGCCCTGCGTGTGACAGTTAGACCTGCAGCCCAGTCCACGCCTACGCGCAGGGGCCTAGGCGGTCCCCACGCCCCTGGGATTCCAAGCCGGAGGGAACCGCCAGGGCCTACACGAAGGGGTGGGGTGGGGGGTCAGCGGTGGGGAGGAGCGGGGCCCACGCTCGAGCCAGCCCGAGAGACCGTGACGTCCGATCACCACCGGCGCGACGCGCCTCCCCATGACACTGGAGACCCCAGTCCAGGCCCGTCCCTCAGGTTCACACCGCCGGCGGTAGCACACAACCCCCCGGCCCGCAGAGTGGTACGGCCCGCCCCGGCCCCGCGCCGAGCAGTGGTAGCGCCGCGTGCGTGACGCACCACCGGCCGTGGGTGCCCACGGCGGCCGCGCCCTCGCGCCCGGCTCCGCCCACCCGGCGGACCCACCCTCGCGGCCGCTGGGGCGCTCTGAGGATACAGCATGAGCAGCCGCAGCTCTCGCTCTTTCTGCTTCATCTTCTTCAGAATGGTCAGAAGCCCCATGATCCCGTCGCCCCCTCCCGGCCGCCGTTTCTTCTAGTCCCGGGACCCCGCTCCCGGTTCCTATTGGCCAGTCCGGTGCTTGGTTCCGCCTTCGCTATCACGTGACGCCTGAGTGCGGGGCGTCGCCCTCTAGCGGCGCGGCGGCGAATTTGCTGCCTGCCGCGTTAACCCTTCCTTCGCTTTCCGATGTCGGTGGTTTGGGGAGGACTAGGGCAAAGTCCCCAAACCCCCTGACTCCGAGGCCTCGGTCGCGGACGCGAAGCTGACATCTCGAGCTGTGTCTCGTTTGGGTAGGGAGAACCCGCGAAGGGATTCTTAGCCAGGAGTTCGAGCCTAGTTCCATAAGGGGCTGACGAACCAGCCGGGGACCGTAATAATGGCCCAGTTCCTGCGCATCTTGTGACTTGCATTATTCACATCTGCCAAGAGATCGAAAACGCGTTGATCCTGGTGCGGGACTCTGTCGCATATGGCCCTGTGCGTTCAGTCGAGGGGGATGATGCCCCCTAAGGGCCATTTGGAAATGTGCGGGCAATGAGGGCTCCTTTGGGTTGTTTCAGTGACATTTAAAGCTCTAAGTTTCCCGCAATGCAGCGATCAGACCTGCACAAAGGATTGGCCGGTCTAGGAAGCTATCAGGTTGAGAAGCTCCATTCCAACGTTCGGATAAAACTGGGGGCTATCCGGTCGGTGGTGGCGCATGCCTTTAATCCCAGCACTAGGGAGGCAGAGCCGGGCGGATCTCTGAATTCAAGGCCAGCCTGGTCTACATAAGAAGTTCCAGGACAACCAGTGCTATGTAGAGAGACCCTGTTTCAAAAAACAAACAGATTTTTAAAAACCTGAAGCCCACCTGCTGGCATGATTTTGAATGATTTTGCCCAAGAGTTCTTTTTGTTTTGTTTTTGGAGACAGGGTTTTTCTGTGTAGCCCTGGCTGTCTTGGAACTCGATCTATAGACCAGGATGGCCTCGAACTCAAAGACTCCTGAATGCTGGTGGTGGCACACACTTTTAATCCCAGCACCTGGGAGTCAGAGGCAAGTAGATGAGGCCAGCCTGGTCTACATATCAAGTTTCAGGCCAGCCAGGGCTACATATAGTGAGATACTGTCTCAAAAAAAAAAAATATTGTCTGTAAATTGTGTGTGTGTGTGTGTGTGTGTGCGCGCGCGTGCGCGCGCGCCCTTGCTCACCCTTGCTCATACAACTGGAGGTCAGAGGACAATTTAAAGGCTGGCCTTAAACTCACTATGCAGCTAAGGATAGTGAAGAACTCTTGATCCTCTTCCCACTTCCCAAGTGCTGGGATTATGGGCTGGTCCACTGTATCTCACCCATTGTTTGTGGGGTTTGCTTTGTTTTAATTTACTGTTTCATTTATATGTTTTTTTTTTTTTTTTTTTTTTTTTCTCGAGACAGGGTTTCTCTGTGTAGCATTGCGCCTTTCCTGGAGCTCACTTGGTAGCCCAGGCTGGCCTCGAACTCACAGAGATCCACCTACCTCTGCCTCCCAAGTGCTGGGATTAAAGGCGTGCGCCACCATGCCCGGCTCCTGTTTCATTTATATGTGTATAAATATTTGCTTGCATGCTTGTCTGGGCACCACGTGAGTGCCTGGTACCACTTGGGGCCAGAAGAGGGCATTGGAGCCCCTGGAAGTGGAGTTATGGTTAACTGTGATCCACCAGGCCGGTGCTGAGAATGGAGCTGTTTACTGATCCACCGTCTCTCCAATCCCTTTTGTTGTTGTTTTGTGTAGCTAAGTAGTCCCGAGGCTCTGTGCAGGGCTCAGTTTACCCAAAGGAAACAACGTAGCCAGACTTTTGCTGGATGCAGTGGCTGGTGCTTGCTGAGGCTGGAGTGTCTTGAATCAGCAGTTCAAGGGCCTGCTGGGGCTAGCAGGGGGCTTGAACCCGGACTTCAGGACTGGCAGGACGACAGCATGAGACTTCCTCCCAAAACTATAAATAAATAAAGCAGGTGTCACCTTTCAAAGAGCTGCTCTACTCCCCTGTTATCTTTGAAGTCAGAGTGACCATAACCAAACTTTTTATTCTGGAACAGAAATGGAAACTACTAGGACTCAAGGACACCTGTTTAAATGAAAATTGCTGGGCTAGAGAGATGGCTCCATAGTTAAGAGTACTGTCTGCTCTTCCAGAAGACCAGCTTCAATTCCCAGCACCCACATGGCAGCTCACAGCTGTCTGTAACTCCAGTTCCAGGGGACCCAACACACTCACAGGACATACATGCAGGTAAAACACCAATGAACATAACAATAAACCAATCACTTAAGAAAAAAGAAAACTGCCATTAAGAAAAAAGAAAGCTGTTGGGCACACACCTTTAATCCCAGCACTCAGGAGGCAGAGCTAGGCGGATCTCTGTGAGTTTGAGGCCAACTGTGTATACAGAGTGAGATCTAGGATAGGCACCAAAAAAAAAAAAAAACTACACCGAGAAACCCTGTCTCGAAAAACCAAAAAGAAAAAGAAAGAAAGAAAGAAAAAGAGAAAAAAGAAAATTGCTAATCATTAAGCACTATTGAAGTATATTGAAATATTTTTACTCATTTTTAATATCTAAACATTTATTTTTAAGGCAACCTTAGATAAATTTTCTGTTTGTTAGAACTATAATGCTATCTACAGCCATACCTCCCTGAACGTCTGATCTCTTCTGAACTTGGAAGCTAACCAGAGTCAAGCTTGTTAGTACTTGGGAGAACTGTAATACTCATATTAGCTTGTTATATATTGGGTATATACAACATGAGTATTATTGTTTGTTTCTTGCCTCTTTTCAGGGGCCCGCCACCCAGCTCTCAAGTAAATCACACATCGAAGCTTATTCTTTTTGTTTGTTTGTTTTTCAAGATATGGGTTTCTCTGTGAAGCTTTGCGCCTTTCCTGGAACTAAATCTGTAGACCAGGCTGGCCTCGAACTCACAGAGATCCGCCTGGCTCTGCCTCCTGAGTGTTGGGATTAAAGGCCCAGGTGAGGCTTATTCTTAATTGTAAATGCTCGGCCTTAGCTTGGTTTGTTGATAGCTAGCTTTTCTTAAATTAACCCATCTATCTTTGGCCTTGGGGCTCTTCCTGTTCTCTTACTTCTATAAATCTCAGTCTGTGGCTTGCTGAGTAGCTGGGTGGCTGGCCCCTGATGTCCTTCTTCTCCTTTTCTGGCCACTATATCTCCCCTCCCAGATTTCTCCTTCTATATGTTCACTCTGCCCGCCAGCCCCACCTATCCATTCTCCTGCCCTGGTATTGGCCGTTCACTTCTTCTTTAGACCATCAGGTGTTTTAGACAGGCAAAGTAACACAGCTCCACAGAATTAAACAAATACAGCATAAACAAAAGTAACACACCTTAAAATAATATTTTACAACATTTCCCCTTTTTGTCTAAATAAAAAGAAAGGTTTTTAACTTTAACATAGTATAACTGCATACAAAAAAGTTATCAAATAAAAATTAATTTATAATATTCACTTTATTTACATTTAGCAAATTCAGAGAAAGCATTCCACCCTTCATCTATCTGAGTGACTCTAAAGTTTTAGACATAATTTACTTTCTGTCATAACTAACGAAAATTGCAACTGTAACTCTCTAGTCTTCAACTCCACAAAGACCCAGAAAGCAGAGACATTTGGTTGCCTGGACAGTCACCCAAAGTTCCTCTGCGACGTTGGGACATCCATCTTCAGCCTACAGGTCCAGAATATCTGGCAGGAATTTTGAACTGTCCTGCCTTGTTTTGGCAAATTCATCAGTCACTTTCCTGTGTGTTCTGCAGAATATTGAGCGGTTTCTTCTGTGAAGCAGGAACCCTGAAGGACCATCATGCCTTGTTTTGGCAAAATTCAGTGGTCACTTTCTGGGGGTCCTGCATGTTCAGTTTATATAACATACTGTCAGTCAGTCCAGGCAAGATCAGCTTCTTGCCCAAATGACTAGCCTTGCCACATTGAAAGCAATCTCCATAAGGAGTTTCTTTGATGCCCATCATCTCTGAAGTAAATTCATGCTACCAGGAGCAGACGTTTCTCATTGTCATGAAAAGCCCTAAGTTAACAAAACATTTACAATGCTATATTGTAGTGGGTAGCCATTCCAGCTTGGTTCTGGAAGTTCCAACCCCCATTGAGACTCTGGCAACTGTCACACCTACGAGGCGGGGCGAGGGGAGGCGCCTGGGGACCCGAGAGCTGGATGGGCCAGCGCTCTCTCTGGGCGCTCTCTCGGTGCCTGAACGCTGACCGGTGGAGATTGACTGTGCAGAGCTCCGGAGAACACCGCTGGACTGCATTACACCTTCCCCAGACCCTGCGACCTACCCATTACTTAATTTGTGAGTTACGCCATTAAATAAATATCCTTTTAACTACGTGGAGTGGCCAAAATAATTTCTCCAATACTATATTCTGTAGATCTTTGAAAGGTTTGAAGACCATCTGTCTATCTAAAATATATCTCTATATGACCTGAAAAGCATACCTAACATATCTACAATTTTGATTGTTACAAATGACTAACCACTAACCTATGTTTCATGATTATCCTATATAGTTTATAATAATAGCTTTCAAAAATTAGAATGTTGCCGGGCGGTGGTGGCGCACGCCTTTAATCCCAGCACTCGGGAGGCAGAGCCAGGAGGATCTCTGTGAGTTCGAGGCCAGCCTGGGCTACCAAGTGAGTCCCAGGAAAGGCGCAAAGCTACACAGAGAAACCCTGTCTCGAAAAACCAAAAAAAAAAAAAAAAAAAATTAGAATGTTATCCCACATTTCCAAATGAACTGCATAGGTACAATACTTCAAACAAAAATAGAAACATACATACAATATGTTGTAACAAAAATAACCTTAAATTTTTACCAATATACAAAAATCCTTTAAATAAGAGTGTAACATATATACAGTGTAAAAAAAAATAACTTTAAATTTGTATCAATATTCTATATTCTCTTAAATGAAAACCAACATCCATAACCCACCAAATAACCAAAAGCCTCCCACACCCCTCTTAGGAACATGGACATCATGTTCTCCAAATTGCTTCCTGTTTTCTGGACAAAGTATCTTTAGGGTCCCAGAGTGAAAATTTTGAAATAATGACCAAGTCCTGTGAAGACCAGCAGTAACCTTTGCTGATAGATATCACGTGTCAAGTTTCAGGAGGTCTTGCCTGATCAAATCTAATCCATATTAACCCTGAAGGAATCCACAGCGTCTCGTCTCCTGTGAGAACAAAACTCCAAAGTATTTTTGATTTCCATTTGACAAATACATATTTTTTGACTTTTAAAAAATAAGGCATTCCTAAAGTATACAGGCTGATTTATTTCAACAGTCCCTCTTTCAATTCCAGGTCTCTTTGCAGCTTTCCTTTGCTTTTCAACAACCAAAACCTTCAAACTCAACACAATAACAAACAGGATCCAATTCCCTGTGTATTTCCCATCTCACATGACTTTTTTCTTTTATATTACTTTTACTCTCTCTTTAAAGACTTTATTATTATTTTTAAACTATTCATTTCTTTCTATGACTATACCTTTTCATTTCTTAAGCCTACGTACATTGTTAAACACACTGTAACCTATTTAGAGGTTTTTCTGCCTGGACCTCTATTATTGCATATCTTCCACGTTTTTTGACCTTATGAACAAACCTTTAAACTGCGAATGAACCTTTAAATTGCTAACCTACACCTGGATCCTCTGAGAGGGACTTTCAGCTGGCTCTGCCCACTGCTTGGGTTGTGAAAACCAAGCATGGGCTGGCGGTGGTGGTTACACCTTTAATCCCAGCACTAGAGAGGCAGAGGCAGGAGGAACTCTGTGAGTTCAAGGCCAGCCTGGTCTACTGAGCAAGTTCCAGGACAGGCTTCAAAGCTACACAGAGAAACCCTGTCTCGAAAAACCAAAAAAAAAAAAACAAAAACAAAAAAAACAAAAAACCAAGCATGGAACTTGAGGCTGGTCAGTGGTTTGTCTCACCAGGAATTGCCTTCAACCCTCCTAGAGCTCTAGAGTGTGCTTGCACTGTGGCAGGTGTTTTTACTTAGTTTTTTCTTCCTACTTAACATACTATCTGCTCAGGGGCTCATTGACTGGCAGAAACTGTTGGGCTGGAACTCTTAAAGGAGCCCTATCCCCCCCTTTTTTTTTTTTTTTTTAGTTTTCTTAGGCCCTGGGGATATTTGAGCACCATGTCGGTATGCCAAAATGTTGTTTGTTTCTTGGCTCTTTTAGAGGGTCCAGTTCCCAAATAAATCACACACAGAGGCTTATTCTTTTTTTTTTTTTTTTTTTTTTTTTGGTTGTCTGAGACAGGGTTTCTCTGTGTAGCTTTGCACCTTCCCTGGAACTCATTCTGTAGCCCAGGCTGCCCTTGAACTCACAGAGATCCGCCTGCCTTTGCCTCCCGAGTGCTAGGATTAAAGGCGTGGGCCACCACCGCCTGGCCAGAGGCTTATTCTTAATTGTAAATGCTCAGCCTTAGCTTGGTTTGTTGCTAGCTAGCTTTTCTTAAATTAACCCATCTATCTATAAAGCCTTGGGGCTTTTCCTGTCCTCTTACTTCTGTGAATCTCACTCTTAGTCCGTGGCTTGCTGAGTAGCTGGGTGACTGGCCCCCGATGTCCTCCCCTCTCAGATTTCCCCTCCTATTTATCCTCTCTGCCTGGCAGTCCTGCCCATCCTTTCTCCTACCTTGCTATTGGCCATTCAGCTCTTTATTAGACCACCAGGTGTTTTAGACAGGCAAAGTAACACAGCTTCACAGAGTTAAACAAATACAACATAAACAAAAGTAACACACCTTAAAATAATACTCTACAACACACGGGTACATGGAAAGAAGACACAGATGCCCTCTAAGGATGAAATTTTTAGCCTTTTCAGCTGCAAGGGGATCAGCTCTGGCAGATTGACTCACTGTCTCTTAGCAAAGGGCTTTTATTGTTACCCAGTTCCCATCTTTAGCAAGTCAGTCTCCTCCACCCAAACCTCTTCTCTAAGTTCTCCAACGAGACCATGCCAATGCAGAGTCTCAATTCTCAGGAGACCTATTGGTTTGCCAAGTCCTCCCCAACCAAGTACTGCACAGGCTTTGCACTCCTCGGAAACGCTAGACAAGATTGACATGTTTCAAATGGAAGAAGGTACTGGAGACAAAAGGTAGCAGTCACAAAAGGCAGATCAAAGCCAGGTGCTAACACACACACACACACACACACACACACACACACACACACATCAAACCAGCTGCAGCTCGGCAGCAGCTCTCCCTACATTAGCTTATTTAAAGGTACAGGGGCTGGGGACAGGCTTGCACAGTGGCCGTGGTCCTAGATCAAGGCCTTCTGTTCAGCCACCAGCACCACCAAAGTAAGGAAGGGAGTGATGAGAAAGGAAGAAAACCTGATTTTCGCTCTTGTAAGGCATGAGATGCTAGTGTCATTGTTCATGTCACATGCCCACAACTGTGGCACCAGCCAGCACTTGGTGGCAGCATACTCAAATATAGATTTTGTCCTGTTAAATAGCCAAGAACCGGAAGGTAGAATGTGTAATCTAAATATTGAAATGGTAACTGTGAACAGACTAGTTCTGTCCTGGCCTGCTTTTAGACTCCCACTCATCTCCGAGGGAGTCTCCAATGTCCTAGGGCAAACCCTGTCCAGGTGTTTGTCCCTGACTGGTCAGTGGGTGTGTGCACCATGCGGGACTCAGTCAGGTACTTCAGAAGACAGGTCAGAGCACCCAAACATCTTCATTACAGGTCTCGGCCCAGCTGCCTCATGTGGGCGGAACAAGCATCGTCCCATCCCACTTGCAGGTGACGAAGGAGTGGTTACTCCCCCAGTCAGTCACTGCTGGCACATGCCATCCTCAGGCTGCACCCGGACCTTGGACCTTGGGCGTTGGGAAGTACTCGGAACTCAGCATTTCCACTTTCATGCTCACTTCATCTGGTGCCTGAGGATCCCTTTGGAGCAGGACTGTAGAGGGGTAGTACCCATCATACCTGTAATCCTAGCACTCAGGAGGCAGAGGCAGGAGGATTGACACCAGTGTGAGGCCAGCTTGAGCTACATAGTGAGTTCCAGCTTAGCTTGGGCTATAGAGTGAGACCCTGTCTCAAAACAAACAAAGCATACTGGGTATGGTGACCCACACCTTTAGGCTCAGCACTTGAGAGGCAGTCAGGAAGATCTCTGTGAGTTCAAGGTCAGTCCAGTCTACACAGGGAGTTCCAGGACAGCCAAGGCCACATAGACTCTGTCTTTAAAAAGAAAAAAACCATCAGGGTGTGGCTATGCATTCCTTTAATCTTGGCATTCTTGAGTTGGAGGCCAGCCTGATCTACAGAGTGAGTTACAGGACAGCCATGGCTACCCAGAGAAACCCTGTCTTGAAAACCGAAACAACCAAAAAAAAAAAAAAAAAAGAAAGAAAAAGAAAAGAAAAGAAAGAAAGAAAAAGAAAAAACCCAAACCCCAAACAGAGAATGCTATTAAAGAAAGAAAAATGACCACAGCATCTCCCCCAAACGAAGTTGTCACAGCGTCTCAGTTGGCATGTGATTCCTGAGGGCCAGCTGATGACTGAGAGCAGGAATGGCTGTGTTTCCAGGTGTCCATCCTCGCTGGGCCTCACTTGGCTGAGGGACGAGGCCGCTCTTGTCTCCACCCACACAGCCTTCGTTCACCTGGAAAGCAGGGCAGCCCTGGCTGCTTCCTCTGCGCTGTTGTTTCTTTGAGACAGGATCTTGCATGCAGCCTAGGCTGTCCTTGACCTTATGGCCTTCAATCCTCTTGGCACAGCCTCCTGAGTGTCAGGATTGCAGGGGTGCCCACCATGCCTGGCTCCACGGGGTGTAGCTGAAGTTTTTCTAGTCCTGCCCAGCACCCACGGCCCTGCGACCACTTGGACCCAAGTAAACACACACAGGCTTATATTAATTAAAACTGCTTGGCCATTAGCTCAGGCTAACTCTTGACGAGCTCTTACAGTTAAATTAACCCATAATTCTTACTTATGTTTAGCCATGTGGCTTGGTGCCTTTTCTCAGTTCTGCCTTCACATCTTGCTTCCTCTGTGTCTGTCTGGCAACTCCTGACTCAGCCTTCCTCTTCCCAGAATTCTCCTCTCTGCTTTCCTGCCTATACTATACTTCCTGCCTGGCTACTGGCCAATCAGCGTTTTGTTTATCAACCAAATCAGAGCAACACACATTCACAGCATACAGAAAGACATCCCCAGTAACAGGGTTCTTTTAACTTTGGCAGTTGGTATCTCCAGAACTTAAGCATGTCTGCTAGAGCTTGAATGTTTGGTCCCTTGGATCAGTCCTGGTCTACTGCCCCCCTCCACGTTAATCCCACCTGGGCTTGGAGTACCACTACCCTCCTTTGCTGCTGGCCACCCAAAGCCTCCCCTTTCTTTCTTTGCTCAAATGTCCAGTGTCTAAAACTCTATGTTCTTGTGCAGAGATTGGCTGGGACTTTAGCTCAGTGATAGAGTTATTACATGGCATGCACAAGACCCAGGGGTAAGTTCCAGCACCACAAGCAATCAAGCAATTAGTCTAGCAATAGCTTAATTAAAATAGTTGGGAATGGTAATATAAACCTGTAATCCTAGTAGTTGGGAAATGCAGGCAGGAGAATCAAGAGTTCAAGGTCAATTGAGTTCTGGGACAGTCAGGGCTGCACGGAAGAACCCCATCTAGAACATACAAAATAAATAAGTTCAAAGTCGTTGTCAACTGCCTGGCAAAGTTGGAAGGGACAGGTCAGTTTAGGCTGCAGGAGAACCAGACTCATCCAAAAACAGTAAGAACAATAAGCCCAACAAGACTCCATTAAAAATTATTTTAGCTGGGTGTGGTGGTACACACCTCTAATCCCAACATTTGGGAGGCAGAGGCAGGCAGATCTCTGTGAATTTGAGAGCAGCCTGGTCCTCAGAGAGATTTCCAGGAGAGTAAGAGCCACATAATGAGACCTTGCTCAAAAAACAAAAAAAAAAAAAATTTTAATTACTCTTTATTTTATGTGTATGTTTTGCTTTATTTATTTATTTTTTTATTTATTTATTTATTTATTTATTTATTTATTTATTTATTTATTTATTTATTTATTTATGTTGTTTGCCTTTTTATATGTCTGTGCACCATGTGTGTGTACCTGGTACCTGTGTAAGTCAGAAGAGGGTATTGAGTCCTCTGGAGCAGGAGTTATAGGCAGTTGTGAGCTGCCCTATGTGGGTGTTAGAAACTAAACTCAGGTCCTCTGGAAGTGCCCCAAGTGCTTTTAACTGCTGAGGCATAGCTCCGGCCCCTTCTGATTTTGTTATTGTTTTGTCTGTTTGCTTGTTTTTTAAAGACAGGGTTTCTTTGTGTGGCCCTGATTGTCCTGGAACTCGATCTGTAGACCAGGCTGGCCCCGGACTCATAGAGATCCACCTGCCTCTGCCTCTCGAGTTCTGGAATTAAAGGCGTGCGCCACCACCGTCCAGCCTGTTTTGTTGTTTTAAGACAGAGTTTCATGTTGCCCAGTCCGGCTTCAAATTCCTATGTAGCCAAGCATCACCTTGAATTTTTCTTAAACAGATGTTTCCAGTCGCCTAGGACAGGACCTGCCATGTAGTAGATGTTCAGAGTGTTTGCTGAGTAATAAGGATAAGGACGGAAGGTTTGTGCGCTAGTGATGAGAACAGGAGATAGCAATGGGACAGGGAGGGCTGGGTCAGTGCAGAGCAAGAGGAGAGCATGTGGGGGCTGGGGACAGCACAATGCCCGCAGTGCAAGCGTGAGGACTGGATTGGATCCCCACAGCCACAGCTAAAACCCAAAGCAAACATGAAACACCACAGAGCCTGGTGCCACCCATCCAGAGGCCTGCTGCTCATCTAGCTGAGCCTAATGGATGAAGTCCAGACTCAATGAGAGACCTGTCCTAAAAGTCCAGGTCGAGAGGCTGGGACAATGGCACAATGGCACAATGGTTAGGGGTGTTTACTGCACCTGCAGTGAGCCCGAGCTTGGTCCCCAGCACCCATGCTGGGTGGCTCACCACCACCTGGAACTCCAGCTCCACAAGCACCTGCACGTATAGGGCACATGCACACACGATGGGGAGCGGGAGAGAGGGCAGAGAGACAGAGGAAAAGCCCAACAAGGTAGAGAGGACTAAGAAAGACACAGAGGTTGCCCTCTGACCTCCACATATATGCACATACAGGAGCATGCACACACACACACACACACACACACACACACACACACACACACACACACGCTGTGACTGGCAGAACCTGAGTCTCCTTGGTTTTGCCATTTTGACTTTTACTATATCCTCTCTTCTTACTGAGCCTCAGTTTCCCCCAGTTAGAAAGCCAGGAGGCTGGATAGACAAGTTTTCGAGTGCTCTGGTTGTGGTCACCTGTCCACTTGCCTAGCTCAGGTGGTCCCAGGTCCATCCCTACCCTCTTGGCACCATCCAAGGTGCTGAGTTGGCCAAAGGCAGCCTCTTGGGTTGGGGCCTGTGAGGTGCTGGCCTCTCTGGGATGGGCAGTCTTCACTCTGCTCCAGCCCAGCCAGGTCTCTGGTGCTTGCTCCTTGACCCTTGCTGGCTGCTCTCAAAGGACAAGAACAAGGGGACTCACCCTTCCTGAGCTCACTAGTGACCTCTGTCCATATGTAGCTTCAGTCATGATGATAGCTCTCACAAAGAGAGGGTTTTCATTTTGTAGACAAGGAAACCGAGGTCCGGAAAAAACCAGGCCTTGGCCAAGGTCACAAAGGCTTTGGGAGAATCTAGGAGCAGGGGTCCCAGCCACGCCTCCTCAGCCCTGTTGTTTACTGTTTATACTTCCTGCTCTCCTCCAGGAGTTCAGTGAGCTAGCTTCCTGGAAATGCATGCGGCTTAAGGAAAGCGGAGCAAAGCGCAGGCAATACTTCCCAGACCTCAGAGGGCTCCACAGAGAGCTGAGAGCTGGCATGTGTCATCTCCCACTTCCTCTCAATGGCACAACCCACCACCAGGAAAGGACTGATGACTGTGGTGATGTCATAGAATTCCAGGTGCAGTCACCTGCCCCTTGGGAGACCTTCTCATTAGCTGTGCTGGAACTGAAAGCGTCCTTCCTGGGCTGGGTCCCCCAAGAGCCACTTCCCCAGTCCCTTCGGCAAGCCTTTGCCTTTCCGTGTGTAGGTGGCTCTCAGGACCTTGCTTCCCGATTCTAGCTGCTGGGAAGGAATGCAAAGAGATGAGTAGGAATAAAAGTCCCTGCAAGGGCAGGTAGCACAGGCCTCCTAGCATTTGGGAGGAAGGTCAAGAATTCAAAGGCTTGGGCTGGAGAGATAGCTCAGTAGTTGAGAGCACTGGGTTCAATTCCCAGCACCCACATGGTGCCTCACAACCATCTCTTCTGACCTTCTTGGGCCCCAGACATGCAAGGGTACACAGACTTATCTGTAAGCAAAACACGCGTTAAAAGAATTCAAGGTCCTCTTTAGCTGCATAGGGAATTTGAGGTCACCCTGGGGGTATATAAGGCCCAATTTCAAACAACAAAGAGAGTCTGTTCCTCCCTGGCAAGGTGACTTGGGAGAGGGAAGGACAACCTAGACTTTTAGACTTTTCATATTGGATTGATCTGAGCCCAGGAGGCACTCTGCCATGTGCCCTTCTTCTGACAGCAGCACCCTAATGGCCTTGGGAGTTGTCCCTGCCTCACTCCTAGTCCCTTAGGTTCAGATAAGGTTGACCCCACTACCTGCCACCAAGTGAGCCTGGGACCCTGGCTTTGCCCAGCTCAAGGGTATTAGGAATACCCAGGAGACTTGAGTCAGACCAGGAATGAAGAGCCTGGAGATATTGTCATGCCTACTGAGAAAGATTAGGGGTCTCCCCCTCCTGGGGCCACTAAGTTGCTGCCTCTTGTGGGCAGCCTGCTAAGGAGGCCCTGCATGGGAAATGAAGCCAGGCACCAAGTGGGTTTGAGGGCCTCTTCATTAAATATGTATATCCTTTCTGTTCTTGTACCCTGGAAAAATGGAGGTGGGGTGGGCAAAAGTTGGGGGATCTAGGAACTTGTGACTATCTTCTCAGGCAGCCTGGAAAGAAAATTATTAGAGGGAAGGGAAAGGTGACTGAACCCTGGACTCTGGTTGAAGCTTCATTGCCAGCTGAGAAGCAAGAACAACATAAACATTTGCTGTGGGCCTGGAGAGATGGCTCAGCACTCAAGAGCAATTACTGCGCTTGCAGAGGACAGGTTGATCCCCAGCACCACAGAAGGTGACTCACAACTGCCTGTGACTCCACTCATCTGGCTTTTGAGGACACCCATGCACACACACATGGTACATATAAAATCATGCTAGTACACATACAGACAAATCTCTAAATAAAATCTTGTTAAAACGTATTTATTGTGTATATGAATATTTGCAGGTGAGTGTGTTGTGGAGCGTTTATTTACACTGTAAAGATGTGTCTCTGCCTAAGGTACCTTCTGATTGGTTTAATAAAGTGTTAAATGGCCAATAGCCAAGTAGGAGAGAATAGGCGGGACTTCCAGGAGAGAGAGAGAGAGAGAGAGAGAGAGAGAGAGAGAGAGAGAGAGAGAGAGAGAGAGAGAGAGAGAGAGAGAGAGAGAGGACTCTTGGAAAGGAGTAGACTCCAGCAAGACTCAGAACAGGTTGAACATACAGTACAGAGGAGAGGTAACCGAGCCACATGGCAGAACATAGGTTAATAGAAGCAGGTTCATTTGAGTTATCAGAGCTGGTTGGGGGACAAGCCTAAGCTAAGGCCGAGCTTTCATAATTAATAAGAGGTCTCTGTCCTTATTTGTGGGCTAGCAGTCCAAGAAAGCCTGACAAGAAAGTCAAACTACAGGGGTGTACATGCCAGGGCACAGTACGCATGTGGAGGTCAGAGAACAACTTGGTGGAACTGGTTTTCTCTTTCTACCATGTGGGTCTTGGGGATTGAACTCAGGTCATCAGGCTTGGTAGCCAGCCCCCTTTACCCTCTGAGCCTCACCAGCTGTAAATTGTGGGCTGACTTTTTGGTCGGGACCGTTGGCTCCCCAATAATGACATGGAGATTTATTATTAATTATGAAAGCTTGGCCAGTAGCTTAGACTTCTTTTTAGCTAGCTCTTACAACTTAAATTAACCATTTCTATTCATCTGTGTGCTGCCCTGAGGCTCGTTTACCTCATCTATGTACTGTCCATCCTGCTTTCCTGCGTCTCTCTCTCTCTCTCATCTCCGCCCTTCTTCTTCCCAGAGTCCTCTGTGCCTGGAAATCCTGCTTAGCTATTGGCCATTCATAGCTTTTTATTCAACCAAAATCACAGTGACATATCTTTTACACAGTGTAATTAAATATCTCACAACAGTAAATTATCTTTAATAAATCTCAACTCTGCTTCATAATGGCTAGTCATGAAACTTTTTCTGTTTTGAAACCAATGGCCTGGTTTTACCTGAGTAGAGGTCCCTAAAAGATTAAAGGAACTTATCAGGCTTCAGAGGCAGTGGCATGGAGCTGTGTCTCTATCCCTGTTACCACTGATCCTCCTGCCTCAGCATCAAGAGTTATGGGATTATAGGTGTGAGTCACCACTCTTGGCTAGTGATGGTGATGGTGATGGCAGAGAAGGAAATCCAAGCTGGCATGACATGAACAAAAACAATTAGATATCCACTGAGTCCCTCCGTTGAAAGTCCAATGTGCTTCTTTGTGAGCATTGTGAGGTGACCTGCAAAAAAGATTCACTGTTCTTTTGACCAGGAGACCTACAAAATTCACAAATCAAGAGGGTCGGCCACCATTCCCCAGGGACTGTGCAGGTAAGTGTAGTGCTCACCCCTCACCAAGAACATTCTTTGCAACAGATGGAGAACACACCAATTGTTTATTCAATACCAAGAGGTCAACCCTGAAGTCATTTACATGCAAGTAACATTATACAGAATCATCAAGTTAAGTGTGTGTGTGTGTAACAACAATTAAGGAAAAGACTATAAATCTGAAAGAGAGCAAGGGGGATACATGAAAATGTTTGGAGGGAGGTGAGGGGAGAGGGAAATGATGTAATTATAATCTCAAAAAAAGTTATATTAAAAAAGAGAGCCAAGAGGCCCACCTGCCTCTTTTCATAGGCGGGCAGGTGCCACTATGATGAGCAATTACGTAGTAGAGAGACTGGGGAGAAAGAGAAGCAGAGTGGTTTGTGTGCTGTGGAGGGAGCGGAACTGGTGAGGAACAGGCTGATGTGAGAGGCCTTTGCTCCCACCTGAGGGCCATGTCTGGGCCTGTGGTCCTGCTGAAGCCAGGATCTGTGTCGATGTCTGTGGTCTGGGCTGCAGCCTGAAACCATGTTGATGTCTGAGCTGGCCCCACGCCCTCACCAGCTGCCGCTGACCCACCCCACCATCTACCCCACCTGTGAGCTGCCAGACTGTGACGGATCTGGTCCCGTGGATCTCCATGACTGGGGCAACAGCAGGAAATCGGAGGGGAGTCTCGGTGAGGGTCCAGGATGGATGGTGTGCTGGTGACCTTGAACCAGACAGTGACTCATCGCAGCGAACGTTTGCAAGTAAAGGTGTTTGGGGCAAAAGGGCTCAGGGCTCGACACACCACAGCTTCATGACGGAGAGGCAGGAAAGACAGAAGAGCAGAGCGGTACATGTCATGGAGCTGCGGCAGCCATGACAGTGTGAGAGGAGGCTGCAGTGGAGAGAGGTAGCTGTCCAGAGGGCGGGTGAGATGGCTTACATTTTTTTCTTTTGGTTTTTCGAGACAAGGTTTCTCTGTGTAGCTTTGCACCTTTCCTGGAACTCACTCTGAAGCCCAGGCTGGCCTTGAACTCACAGAGACCCACCTGCCTCTGCCTCCGGAGTGCTGAGATTAAAGGCGTGCGCCACCACCGCCCAGTGAGAAACCCTGTCTTGAAAAACAAAACAAACAAACAATTTTTTTTTTTTAATTTTTGGTGGTGGTGGAGGGGTTACAAGGGTGGAAGAACTAGAGAATGAGTGGGATTGAGATGCGTGATATGAAATTCCTAAAGAATCAATAAAAAAGTTATGCTAAAAAAGAGGGCCAAATATTCTTGTTCACTATGTAGCTGAAAATAACCTTGAACTCCTGATCCGTCTGCCTCTACTTCCCTAGTCCACTAGGTTATTTATAGCTAGGTTGAAAGATGGCGCTAAGTTTTGGGCATGGTGGTACATACCTTTAGCATCAGCATTCGATAGGCAGAGGTGGACAGATCTCTGTGAGTCTGAGTCAGCCTAGTCTACATTGTAAGTTCCAGGCTACAGCGTGAGACCCTGTCTCAAACTTAAAGAATGACGGAAAAGACAGAAGTGCTGTGGAATATTCCTTTCCACTGTGAAGATGTGTCACTGTGACCGGATTCATAAAGAGCTGAACGGCCAATAGCTAAGCCAGGGGTATAGCAGGGACTTCTGGACAGAGAGAGCTCTGGGAAGAAGAGGGGGCAGTCACTAGCTGGACACAGAGGGAGCAAGACATGAAGGAGGAGAGGTAATGTCATGAGCCACATGGCAGCATGTAGATGAATATAAATGGGTTGATTTAAAGTCATAAGAGCTAGTTAGAAACAACCCTAAGCTGTAGGCCGAGCTTTCATAATTAATAATAAGTCTCTGTGTCATTTTTTTGTGAGCTGGTGGCCCAAAGAAAAGTCTGGCTACACAGAAAACAGGAGGATCTCCCACAAATTCTAAGTAATGAGTTTCAGGCAGCTAGAACAACACACACACACACACACACACACACACACAGAGAGAGAGAGAGAGAGAGAGAGAGAGAGAGAGAGAGAGAGAGAGAGAGTATGAAAATGATATTCTGCTGGGCAGTGGTGGCACACGTCTTTAATCCCCACACTCAAGAGGCAGAGGCAGGGGGATTGCTGTGAGTTTTAAGGCCAGCCTGGTCTACAGAGTGAGTTCCAGCACAGTCAGGGCTATACAGAGAAACTTTGTCTGAAAACACACACACACACACACACACACACACACACACACACACACACACACACACGTAAAAGATTGTTGGTTATAAAAAAAGCAAAACCCAAAAATATTCCCCAAAAGTTTGACTTACGGTCTGCTGTGTAACATGCTAGGTAGGCCTTTTACATTTCTGCTTCATCAAACCCTTATTAGCCCATTTTACAGAGGAGACACAGAAGTTAGTGCAGTGACTGGTCCAGGACAGATTTCAGACCTGGCGAGAACCTGCTTGCCCTCTGATGTACATCCCAAACTGCTGTTGCCTTCCCTGGCCCCCTCCGCAGGAGTGCCCCACACACTCTTCAGTTACGGGGTGTGAGCAGCTGGGGTGAGCTCTCAGCAAGTCCTTCTTCTACACGAGAAGTCAGCCCACCTCAGCCCCATTTTCTTCTGTTCACTTCAAGGGCTGAGGAGGCCAGGCCTAAAACAAAGGATTCACATACTGGGAAGATTTAAACCAAGAGATCCTCATCCCTGCACAGCTGGAGGTCTGAGCATCTGTTCCAACCCCAGGAGGTGTGGGAGGGCATTGGGACCAAGCATCAACACATCCTGGACTCTACCAAATGATCCTTTCCTTCCCTGTGCCTCAGTTTCCACACAAGCAGATTGAGGAGCTTGGCTAGCAGAGTCCTCCAGGTTTCTAGGGTAGGTCTTATGGGAGTGAGTCTTCCCAAAGTTTCTTTTCTGAGGAAAATTTTGGAGATCCTGGGTGTACAGAGTCCAGCCAAGTGGGCTTTAGTTCATTCAGGTGCCAACAGAGCGTTTGTTAGGTGGAGGTACAGGGACCACATCATAGAGCAAGACAGCCACTCGCTTTGGACCTCAGGTATCAGACCCGAGACCCTCCAGCTTCCACCTCCCAGGACTGCCAGATTAATAGGCCCCCAAGAGCTCAGTGGAGAGGATTAAGGGCTTGGAAGAGGGAGAGATTCTGTTCTGCTTCCATCTCTGCCTCCCTGGGGTAGGTGACCTTAACTCTCTGGGTATTCTGTTCCTCCCCTTGGGGAATGTTCTGAATGTCTATGTTCTTGCCAAACTCATGTTTTAAATACCTGTCCTTCAGTTAGGTATGGTGTCACACACCTGTAGTCCCACCACCAGGAGGCGGAGGCCGGATTGCTACAACGCAATCCCAGAAGGCATGCCTGGACTATATAAGACCCTGTCTCAAAAAAAAGAAGAGGGAGGAGGAGGAGGAGGAGGAGGAGGAAGAGGAAGAGGAGGAGAAGGAAGTGGCGGCGGCGGCAGCAGCCACCAGGTATGGGGCACTAGGCAGAGGCAGGAGGTGTGAAGCCAACTTGGTCTACAGCCAGGGCTACCTAGTGAGAACCTGTCCTACCATAAGACTGTCGAACTTGGTACCACACACACGTGTAATGCCAGTGTTCTGGAGGCTAAGACAGAAGAAGCTTCTCTGTGAGTTTAAGTTTAGCCTGGGCTACAAAATGAGACCCTGTCAACTCTCTGCAGAAGCTGAATCTGCTGCATCTTTGGGCTTTTCTGCCTCCAAAGCTATGGGAAATAAACGTTTAAGCCACCCAGGCTACAGTATTGTGTTGGTGTGAGGTGATGAGGGCACTTTCCAAGTGAGGGGTCAGAGTGTGTGGCCCCACTGGCCTGGGAGTCCATCCACCTCTCAGGGAAGCCTTGCAGGACCATTTAGGGTTAATTATTACCTTGAACCCCTCCCTGCCTGCCACACCCTCTCCCTTTTCCTGGAGATCAAGCCATAAACACCTCCCTTTCCTCTTCCTCTGGGAGGCTTTCCCGGGAAGGGGGGCGGGAGGAGGGGACACACACACTCCTGTAGACTGCCCACCCTCTACTGGAAGCCCCTGGTCGCCCCTGGTCTAGGCGGTCAAGGGAGTCTAGATCTAGTTAGATCTACAGGCTGAAGTAGGGACACTAGGCCCTAGCCTCCCCCATAGGTGGTTTTTTTTTTTGGAGTGACATCATGCCCAAGCCCTGACTGTTCCCCAATGGAGTTCACAGACTGGCTTAATGAGCCCCTCAGGTGCGTGCCTCAAGCCAGCTGTCCTAGTCTTCTGATGTCTGGGAAACAAAAATAGTTTCAAGAAATGAGCAGCCTCATTGTATGGGGTTACCCCATTTCAGCCTCTGCCCCCAGGACTCTCAGAAGCAAGGTGACAGGGTCCGGCTGTCATATCTAATCTCACCTACCCAGACAGTTTTAATTATGAGCACACATCAGTGATCCTAGAATCCAGATTCATTACAAGTTTCAGAAGAGGGAATGTACCTAGCTGGCAGTACTTTATGATAGGGGAAGGGCTTTCTTCTCATCTTGTTCTTCCCCTCAAACAGCTCTGTAAACTAGGACTGATTTTATCATCCCCAGAAAAGGGATGAGCACAGTGAAGCTTCCCACTGTAAACTTGGTGGGCAGAGCACCAGGGCTCAGTCAGGATTTCCAACTATAAAGCCCAGGCTGGCTTCGGGACCAGTTCTAGATATGGCAAAGGATTGTTGTGCTCCATAGCTCTGGTCATTACAGACATCACTAATCAATCATGGCATGGCAGACATTGCTAATCAATTGTAGTTCTCTTCTATTTTTATTTATTTACCTATTTATTAAGAGACACCACCACTTATAGTCCAGGCTAGCCTCCAACTCTCTGTGTACCTATAAATGAACTTGAACTTCTGATCCTCTTGCCTCCATTTCCCAAATGCTAGGATTGTTTAGTACTGGCTGTCCTGTAACTTGATAGCCTCTAACTCATAGACACCCTCCTGGCTCTGGAATCTAAAGGTGTGCACACCATGCCAGCCCTGACTGTTTATTTTTGCAGTCATGCCTGCCACATTGGTCTCAGAGATTTCAGAGTGGTTGCATTGTCTCAGTTCCTTTGTCAAGCCTGGGAACTTTTACTATGTAGCCCAGGTTGGCCTCAAACTCATGGGTGATCCTCCTGCCTCTGCTTCTGTAGTGCAAGCAGGGCACTGACCACACCCAGCCCCAAGTCTGGGAATTTGTTCCATCCTACCACATCCTTTACAGATGAAGAAACTAAAGTTCAGAGAAGATGAGTCATCTTCTCAAAGCTGCACAGCTCCAGTGTGGACTGTGAACCGAGGGCTCCCCAAAAGATTATGGGGGCTCCTTCATGCACCCCCAAGCACCCCACCCGCAACCCCGCTTTTCCTCTCAGTTCTGCTCCTGGCAGCCTGCCAGCCCTCCCCAGGGTACTGCCTTGTTCCTCCTGTCTACCGTCCACCATCCTTCTTCCAGAGAAAGGGCCAACCGGAAGGCCGTTCACGTTAGGAAGTTCCAGCCACGTGAGCAAGCAAGAGCCAAGGATTCTGGGCAGCCGGTGGCTTTAGGAGAAACTGAAACTGGGTGTGTGGGGGCGGAGTGGTCACTGGGAATTTAAAGAGCCACCACTTCCTTGGGCCTCCAGAGGGCACTGGGAGGGCAAGGCTGCTGAGGGACACCCAGGACCGGATTGAACCTCTGCTCCCCTGCCTAAGCCATGCAACTCTGTGGGAGCGGTGCGCTGCTGCCTGGGCCAGTGAGTACAGGGGACCAGGAAAGAAACACACGGAGAGAAAGCGGCCACGGGTCCCTGGGCTCAGACGAGGAAGGATGCAGTGAGGAGCTCCGGTCCCAGCTCCACACCACGGTCTGTGTGACACCATGGTCTGTGTGACCTGGGACTGGGCTCCACACTCCCATCTCTGGGTTCAGTTCCTCCTGGGGATCGGAATGAGGCCTTCCCAGCTCTCACACTGCAGACCAGCCTCCAGCTTTCAACTTGGACTCTGCAGACCTGATTACTCTTGTTCCATTTGCTCTCACCTTGCTGCTGCGTTTTCCAGACCCTCCCCTTCTCTCCTCAGTTCCTCAGATCGAAGCTTCCTTCTTTCCTCACTGACTCTCTCCCCAGCCTCTAGTCTTCTGGTCCTCTGGGCTCTGAAGTTTGCCCTGAGGAGAATATAGCCACTGGCAGCCACAAAGCAAGGAGTGTGCAGAGTCCTCGGCAGGGTGGCTGGGGTCCTGCCTGGGATAGAGTGACAGAGGCACAGGTTCCATTTAAGTCCCGTGGTCCCCAGGGTTGGACGGCTCAGAGCTCTCAGCCACAGTCCCCGCCTCTGTCAGGCAGACTCTCCATTCATTCATTCTCGGCAGCCGCTCCATTTCAGCGTGAGCATGGCGTTTTGCCACCTTTTCTAAGCTAGGCAAATACTCCCCACTAAGCTGTATTCCTACCTTCTTTATTGTTTGTTTGAGAAAAAGTCTCATGTATTTCATCCTAGCCTTGAACTCACTATGTAGCCAAGCCTGGCCTTGACCTAATCCTTCTGTCGGAATTATAAACAGACACCACCACATCTGGCCATTTTGCCTGTTTTGCTTTGCTTTTTGTTTTGTTTTCTTCGAGACAGGGTTTCTCTGTGTAACAGCCCTGGCTGTCCTAGAACTAGCTTTGTAGACCAGGCTGGCCTTGAACTCACAGAGATCTGCCTGGCTCTGCCTCCCGAGTGCTGGGATTAAAGGCATGTGCCACCACCGCCCGGCTGGTTTGTTTTTTTCTTCCCACTTCTGTGCCCTCCTAGATTAGTGCCTGGTACACAGTAAGTGCTTAATAAATGTTTGCTGAAAGGGTGAGGGGACGGCGTAGTCGGTGAAGTACTTGCCTTGGGAGTCTGAAGACCTGGGTTTGGTCCCTAGCATCTGTTTAAAAAGTCTGCTGTGGTGTCAGGCACTGGGGGAGGAAAGACGCAGGTCTCTGTGTGATGACCAGGCAGTGGTGAGACCAGGCCAGTGAGAGACTGCCTCACAAAATAAGACGGGGGCTGGAGAGAGGCTCATTGCTTAGGGAGCACTTACTGCTCTTAGAGAGGACCTGAGTTTGGTTCCCAGAATCTACATGGGGCAGCTCACAACCAAACCACCTGTGACTCCAGCTCCAGGGGATTCAACACCTTCTTCTGGCCTCCAAGGGTACCTACACTCACATACACATCCATGTCACCACATACATATGCACATGACTTTTAAAATGAAAATAAGGTGGAGGGCTTCTGAGCATGAATGATACCTAAAGTTGACTTTCTGGCTTCTATACACTTGTGTGTCTATACACACACACACACACACACACACACACACACACACACACACTCATTAAAAAATTAATGTTCTTTTTTTGTGGTACATAAATGTTCTTTGAATAAGTGAATACCAGTACTTTGGGACTGAGGTGGGCACGAGCACATGGAACCATATCAGGCCCTGACGCTGTCTTTGTGGAGCTCTTGGCCAGGAAGATCAATCCTTGGATTATAGAAATGGCAGCTCACTGGTGTGTCTGCTCCCAACTTCTCTCCTCCACTCTCTGTGGACATTTGGGGCAGCACCATGTGCCTCTGTTGTACTCAGAAGAGTCAATGCTGGCTTTTGAGAATGTGTGTTTGAGGTTGCTATGTTCTGGGTTTGAATCCCAGCCTTCTAACTTATGTAAGCTGTGAGCTGGACACTGGATAAGGTTGGGTTTACAGTAAGGACTGAAGTGTCTTGGGGGTAAGGGGGCTGTAGGCACCATGGGAGGAAACATTTTGGGAGAATAGGGGTTCTCAAGGACTAGACTTGAGAAAGACAGCTGATCAGGGTAGAGGGGCCAAGCCACTGCCAGGACCCCAGAACTCTCTGCCTCATGCCTCATAGGACCCTGAGGAGTGTCAGAAGCAGCTGAAGAAGAAGCAGAAGAACCGGCTGGCTGCGCAGCGCAGCCGACAGAAGCACACCGACAAGGCAGATGCCCTGCACCAGGTAGGGATGCCCTCTGTTGGTTCCTGTAGAGAAAAGAGCTCTCTTCTTTTTTAAAGTTTACCTTATTTGTTGTTATTGTTTCTGTTTTGTTTTGTTTTGTTTTTTTTGAGACAGGGTTTCTCTGTGTAGCCCTGGCTGTCCTAGAACTCACTCTGTAGACCAAGCTGGCCTCAAACTCAGAGATCCACCTCCTCTGCCTCCCGAGTGTTGGGATTAAAGGGGTATGTCACCACTACCCCGCTAAAAGTTTGTTTTATTTTGTATGTATGGGTATGAATATTTTGCCTGCATATATGTCTGTGCACAACATGTGTGTCATGTTCTGGAGGACGGAAGAGGACAGCAGATCCCCTGGGACTAGAGTTGCAGATGGTTGTGAGCCCCCATGTAGGTGCTGAGAATGGAGCCTGTCCCTCTGGAAGAGCAGCCAGTGCTCTTAACCAATGAGCCATCTCTCTAGACCCAGAAGAGTTTCTTCTGCAACGTCCAGAGCATGAGCCAGCATCTGCCCAGCATCTAGTGAGAACCTCTTGGGGAGTCACGGGAAAGTGAAGACATGACATGGTGAAGAAGGAGTATGCCAGAAACATAACCATTAACCCATGAGTGGATCAGTCCATCCCTCACCACGGCCATCATTCCATGCTTTATCCACACCGTTGCCTTGAATCCAATAACATGTGAATAGTTTATTAAATCTACTTTTAGATAAAAAACTACTAATCTTAAATATTTTTCACTGCTATGGATTTTTGTATATTGATACAAATATGAAGTTATTTTTGTTATACTGAATATATATTTCTACTCTTTTTTTAATTATTTATTTTTGTTTTATGTGCATTCTTGTTTTGCCTGCATGTGTGTCTGTGTGAGGGAGATGGATCCCCTGGAACTGGAGTTACAGACAGTTGTGAGCTGCCACGTGGGTGCTGGGAATTGAACCCAAGTCCTCTGGAAGACCAGCCAGTGCTCCTAACTGCTGAGCTATCTCTCCAGCCCTGTTTCTACTCTTGTTTAAGATATTTTTATATATTGACACAAATTTAAGGTTATTTTTGTTAGAACCTACTGTACCTACCTTTCTACTCTTGTTTAAGGTATTGCACCTATGCAGCTTATTTAACAATGTAATATAAATTTATAGTCCTTGAAAGTTACTATTACAAACTATTGAGGATAATAAGGAAATGCACGTTAGTAGTTAGTCACCTATTACAATCAAACTGGTAGTCATGTTAGATATGTTTTCAAGGTCAAACAGAGATATCTTTTAGATAGACAGGTGGTCTTCAAACACTTCAGAGAGCTACAGAATATGGCATTTAAAATGTTTTAATAACATAGTTTTTTTTAAGGTTTATTTATTTATTATGTATACAGTGTTCTGTTTGTATGTATGTCTGCACACCAAAAGAGGGCACCAGATCTCATTACGGATGGTTGTGAGCCACCATGTGGTTGCTGGGAATTGAACTCGGGACCTCTGGAAGAGCAGTCAGTGCTCTTAATCTCTGAGCCATCTCTCCAGCCCCATAAGGTTTTTTTTTTTTTTATGACAATGAGACATATCTGGCAGCACCAATCTACTTCAAAGAAGATGATGGGCATCAAAGAAACTCCATATGGAGTTTATTTTCTTTTTCTTAAAGATTTATTTATTTATTATGTATACAGCATGTATGACTGCAGACCAGAAGAGGGCACCAGATCTCATTATGGATGGTTGTGAGCCACCATGTGGTTTCTGGGAATTCAACTCAGGACCTCTGGAAGAGCAGTCAGTGCTCTTAACCTCTGAGTCATCTCTCCAGCTCCGGAGTTTACTTTCTTTGTGGCAGAAATTAGCCACTGGGCAGGAAACTGTCCTTGCCTTGAGTGCTGACAGTATGCTGTCCAAATGGACAAGCAGGACACAAAAGAAAGTGACTGCCAAACTTTGCCAAGATAAGGAGGACAGTCCTTCAAAATTCCTGCTCCCCAGAAAATTCTGTCAGATCTTCGATGCCTGCAGGCTAAAGATGAATGTCCCAGTGTTATAGAGGAACCTTGGGTGACTGGCCAGGCAGTTATGCTAGGTCTGAGCACCACTTGCACAACGGGTTCTGCAGATGGAAAGGACACTGCTTTTTCCTTTACAGAAATTTCAAGTGCATTTTATTTATGTGTGCAGGGGCACATCCACACCACGGTGCAAGTGTGGGGGTCAAAGACAACTTCCAGGGGTCAGTTCTCTTCTTCCACTGTGTGGGTCTTAGAGATTGAACTCAGGTCCTCGGACCTGGCAGCATCTGCTCTTACCTGCGGAGCCCTCTCTACGGCCCCAGAATGGATATTTCTACTGGGAGATGCCGTAGTAGGTAATTGCTGTGCGAGCATGAGGGTTTGAGTTCAAACCTAACCATCTTAGATGCTGGGCATGGCCACCTGTGCCTGAACTGCAGCATTAGAGGCACGAACAGGCACATCCCAGGAGCCTGCTGACCAAAATGTCCCGCTCCAGGTTTAGGCAGGAGATCCAGACTTAAGGATATAGAAGGCAGAGAACAATAGAAGATCCCCAATGTCTTCCTGGCACCTCATTTGCTTACAGTGCCCCCTCCCCAACCAATCAGAGATACAGTTCAAATCCATCAAACCAGACCCAGTCACTGAATGGGCCAATGAAGTGACGGAAGTGGGGGACAGATCCTGGGTAAGAAGTGGTGCTCCTCAGAGGACCCGTAGTGGGCAGAGAGCAAGACCCCAGCTCAGGGTCCCGGTCCTGACATCTCTCCCTGCCACTTGCTTCTCTCTCAGCAGCACGAGTCCTTGGAGAAACACAACCACGCCCTTCGGAAGGAGATCCAGGCCTTGCAGGCTGAGCTGGCACGGTGGGGCCGGACACTGCATCTGCATGAACGCCTGTGCCGAGTGGACGGTGGCTCCTGCCCCGCTCCGCTGCCCTCTGGATGCCCAGCCCAGGCCGAGCAACTCCCCGGACAACCTGCCTCCCATGGATACCGTGGCTGCCAGGAAGAGCCGGGCCTGTTCCAGACTCCTGGCTCCTCTCCCCCAGCCCAGCAACTCTCTCCAAGTCCGTGCTTCCATGAGTCCCCTGGCCTCCGCCCTTCCCCACTGCCCTCGCTGTCCTTTGACCCTCTCATGATGAGGGCCCCTCTAGCCCAGCTGTGCCCCAGCCCTGTACTGTCCGCATCACCCCCTGGCTCCAGCCTGCTGGGGTCTTTCTCTAAGTCTGATGCCCTCATGCCCAGCCCCCCAGGCCAGCTGGGCTCTCCTCAGCCCCTCAGGCTGGAGCATCCCACCAGCAGGAAGCTGGCATCCTCCTCCAGCGCTCCAGCTGCTCTGGGACCAGAGTGTCCGCAGAACACAGAGCGCTTGCCTGCACTGTCTGGCTCCTCGGCAGACTGGCAGAAGCTGTCTGCGGACCCTAGTCCACACCCCCTCGTGACCTTCCCGCTGCTCTCTTCTGCAAAAGTCCTCTTCTAGCCTGTCCCTAGAGCTGGGCTGCCTTCCCTGAGTTCCTGAAGCAGCCTCAGCACGCAGGCAGCGCCTCCATTTCTGCTTGAGTCACCGAGTGCGTGCATACTGCTGTGGACCAAGCAAAGCCGTCCTCTCCCTCAGCGGAGGCTACTGGAAAAGATGATGGGGGCGGGGCAGACGCAAGAACCTTGAACCTGGCTGCAATACTGCCTGTGTCTTTCTTGGTGGCTCTTCCAGCCCTGGACAGTACCAGGTCCCGTTACCCTCGGGCTCCCCTAAAGAGGCTCCTTCATGGCTCTTGGGACTGGGGCCATGACAGCTAAGAGAGTAGGGGAGCTCTGCAGGGTTATCAGCTCCCAAAGGGCGGTCATTCCCACCCAGCACCCCAAAGTGCCTCGAGCTCTTCGCGAGGGTTTCACACACGGAACTGAGTGAGACGGTGTGTCAGAAGTGGACTCACTCCAGGATCGGAACACACCTCTCAGCACTTGTGATGCTAAAAATAAAAGTATTTCCCAGGCCCCTTTGTTTTTCTGGGTTGTTGAAAATTGGTTACACTCTGTTGATTATATATATTATATAAACATATGCGGTGGAATAATCTTTCTGTACATATGTCACTATGATTGGTTTAATAAACAAAATTGGCTGGCCAATAGCTGAATGGGATAAATTTTGGTGGGAAAGCCAAACTGAGAATGATGGGATGAGGAAGGGTAGAGTCAGAGGGGCACCAGCCAGTCGGAGAATGAATGAGTCAGACACACAAAATGGGATAGAGGTAAAAGCCGTGAGCCTCAGGGCAGCACATACATAGAAATAGGTTAAGTTGTAAGAGCTAGTTAGTAACAAGCCTGAGCTATTGGCCAAGTGTTTATAATTTATATTAAGCCTCCGAGTCAATTATTTGGGAAGCAGCTACCGGATATTTGGGAATAGGCATGTGGGACAGAAAAACCACCTACACACACACACACACACACACACACACACACACACACACACACGTTGGAAGCAAAAACAAGACAGCAAAATAGAGATGAGATGGATTTTCTCAGGCATATCAGTCATCAGAGTTCTCACTGGGTGGTGCAGACTTGCCCAGGAACTCACTATGTAGTCCAGGTTAGCCTTGAACTTGCATCAGTCTGTGAGCTTCAGCATCCCTCGTGCTAAGATGACAGACGTGGACCACCATGGCTGTTTCTTCCCTGCACTCTGAGTGCAGACCTCGAGCAGAAGGGCTGGCATATGCTTCTAGTCAAGGGCTCGGAAGGCTATCCTCCCTCTTCTGCTCAAATGTGAAAGGACTGCGTTTAGATCACTGCTCATTTGACGACTACTGAAGAGCTTCGAAGAATAGAGAATATTTTGGAGGGCCAGCCAGATGGCAAAGGCACTGACTTGCCATTTAAGGCTGGTGAGCTGAGTTCCACATAAAAGTAGGAGAGAACTGACTCCCCAAAGTTGTCCTCAGCTCTCTACAGGTGTGCTGGGGTGCATCCTCCTCCCCACACACCATCCCTGCACACAGTAAGAAACTAGAGTGCTTTGTAGATTGAGAGGAGGCGCTGTTTGCAACATCCTAAGCAGGAAAACTAGAGTCTAGCACTAGAACTGTCACTGTAGTTTGATCCTCTGTTTGTTTAAAAACATAAACAGAATCAGGCGGTGGGAGGACTCGGCTTCTGAGAGCAGCAGGCACTCTGTCTGTGCGACTCCAGATCTGTAAACACAGCTAGACGAGCTTTCCAGGAGGCTCGGCACATCCTCACGTCTGCACGGCCGTGCTGGTGATCTGTTGCTATGTGACAAACGGCTCCAAAACTTAGTAGCTTAAGCACCAAACAGTTTTCTTTCTTTCTTTCTTTCTTTCTTTCTTTCTTTCTTTCTTTCTTTCTTTCTTTCTTTCTTTCTTTCTTTCTTTCTCTCTCTCTCTCTCTCTCTCTCTCTCTCTCTCTCTCTCTCTCTCTCTCTCTCTCTTCTTTCCTTCTTTCTTTTTTGGTTTTTTCGAGACAGGGTTTCTCTGTGTAGCTTTGCGCCTTTCCTGGAGCTCACTTGGTAGCCCAGGCTGGCCTCGAACTCACAGAGATCCGCCTGCCTCTGCCTCCCGGGTGCTGGGATTAAAGGCGTGCGCCACTGCTCGGCTAAGAGCCCATACTGGTCTTGCAATGGACCCAAGTTTGGTTCCCTGCACCCGTGGCAGACAACTCATAACCATCTGTTAGTTCCAGCTCGAGGGGATCGGAAGCTTCTTCTGAACTCTTTGGTCACCTTCCTTTATATGTGCATACCCCACAGGTGTACACACATATAGACACATAATTAAAATAAACCTTTAAAAAATAATAAAAGGAGGGGCTATGGCTTAATGACAGAGTGCTTGCCTAGCCCTCATGAAGCCTTGGTTCTTCCCTAGCATTGCAAAAACAAGTAAATATTGGTCTGGGAAGATAGATTAGTTGGTAAAATGTTTGCTTTGCAAGCATGAGTGCCTAAGTTCAATCTGCAGATATCACCTTCCACAAACAAAGAAACTGGTGTGTTGCAGAACGTGCTTCTAATCTCAGTGCTGGGGACATTGAGACTGGTGATCCCTGGGACTTGCTGGTCAGCCAGCCTAGGCTATTTGGTGAATTTCAGACCAGCAAGAGAGTCTCAAAAAGAAGGAGGAGGAGAAAAGGGAGGAAGAGGAGGAGGAGACGTATGGTACTTGAGGAATGACACCCAAGATTGTCCTCTGGCTTCCACAAACATGAGCACACACATGTAGACACACTGATGCACATCTGTATATCTACACACATAAACACATACACACACACACACACACACACACACACACACACACAAATATGAAGTGAGCTGGGGATATAGCTCAGTAGTAGAGTCCCTGCTTGGCATGTGTGAACCCCTTGGTTCAGCCTCTAGTACCAATACACATAAATTCAGAGAGTGGAATTATAAAGTCAAGAATGGCAGGGTAGTGATGGCACATGGCTTTAATCCCAGCATTCAGGAGGCAGAGGCAGGCGGATTTCTGTGAGTTGGATGCCTCTGGACTATACAGGAGTTCCAGGACTGCTACACAGAGAAACTCTGTTTTGAAAAACAAAACAAGCCGGGCGTTGGTGGCGCACGCCTTTAATCCCAGCACTCGGGAGGCAGAGCCAGGCGGATCTCTGTGAGTTCGAGGCCAGCCTGGGCTACCAAGTGAGCTCCAGGAAAGGCGCAAAGCTACACAGAGAAACCCTGTCTCGAAAAACCAAAAAAAAAAAAAAAAAAAAGAAAAACAAAACAAATGGCCAGGTAGTGGTGGCAATGTTGTAGAATATTAATTGAAGATGTGTTGTATTTGTTTATGCTGTGGAATATTTGTTTAATGATGCAAAGATGTATTGTATCCTTTTGTGTTGCATTTGTTTAACTCTGTGAAGCTGTGTTACTGTGCCTGTCTAAAACACATGATTGGTCTAATAAAGAGCTGAATGGCCAATAGCAAGGCAAGAGAAAGAGTAGGTGGGGCTGGCAGGCAGAGAGAATAAATAGGAGGAGCAAAAAAGGAGAAGGAGAGGAGGACATCAGGGGCCAGCCACCCAGCTACAACCAGCAATGGAGTAAGAAATAAAGAAAGACATATAGAATAGAAAAAGATAAAAGCCCAGAGGCAAAAGGTAGATGGGATAATTTAAGTTAAGAAACCTGGCTATAAACAAGCCAAGCTAAGGCTGGGCATTCATAAGTAAGAATAAGACTCTGTGTGTGATTTTTCTGGGAGCGGGGTGGTGGCCCCCAAAAGAGCAAAGAACAAAGAGTAAAAGAGTAAAGAGTGAAAAAACAACTACAAGGCCAGGCAGTGGTGGCGCACGCCTTTAATCCCAGCACTCGGGAGGCAGAGCCAGGAGGATCTCAGTGAGTTTGAGGCCAGTCTGGTCTACAGATCGAGATCCAGGACAGGTACCAAAACTACACGGAGAAACCCCATCTCAAAAGACCAAAAACCAAACAAACAAAACAAAAAAACAACTACAGGAGGCAGAAGCAGGCAGATTTCTGTGAGTTTGAGGACAGCCTGGTCTACATAGTGAGTTCCAGGAGAGCCTTGGCTACATAGTGAGACTCTGTCTCAAAAAAAGAAAAGAAAATGACCAGAGTTAAAGGGACAGAATCTCTAGGTAAGTGTCATTCATGGCCAAGCCCTGGGTCATGCAAAAACTTGGGATAGGCTATCCCAGGCAGAAGACAGGAATGAGCAAAGGTTCTGGGTTGGGACAGGCTAATTGTGCTTGAAGACAAGAAAGAAAACTGATGTGACGAGAGTCCCATTAATAATGAGTGGAAAGACAAAGATGAGGCTAGAACATGGGCCATGATATCATGGAGCCTACAAAAGGCCATTGATTGGGTGAGTGAGCAGTCCCTGGAACATTTTAAGCTGTTTTGTTTTGTGGAGGTGGTTTTACACACGTACACACACACACACACACACACACACACACACACACACACACAGAGGGAGAGAGAGAGAGAGAGAGAGAGAGAGAGAGAGAGAGAGAGAGAGAGAGAGAGAGAGAGTTTATTTGAGAGAGTCTTGTAGTTTAAGCTGGCCTCAAACTCACTATGTAGCCAAGGCTGGCCTTGATCTTCTGATCTTCCTGCCTGTTCCTCCCAACTGCCGAGACTATAGGTATGTTCTACTATTTTGTGTCCTAATTTCACCTTAAAACAATTTATTGAAGGCCATCGAGTTAACTTAGTAAGCAGAGGCAGTAATGACCAGACTTAATAATAATCAGAGTTGAGTCCCCAGATCTCAAAAAGTGACAAGAGAGAGCCAACTCTCAGGAGCTATACTCTGATCTGCACACACGTATCATCACACATTCAGACCTGCTCTCTCTTGTTCTTTCTCTCACATGTAAGATAAAATAAGTTATTAAAAAAAATGACTATTGACATGCCTAGAATCCCAGAACATGAGACACAGAGGCAGGAGGATCACCACAGGTTCAGTTCAAGGCCAGCCTGGTCTACTACATAAGTTTAAGGCCAGCCTACGCTACATGTGAGTGTCTCCACAACAAAAGTGGGAGCAAGATGAGCAGGTGGGTAAAAGCACTTGCTGTGCAAGTGTGGTGGACCTGAGCTCAGCCCCCAGATTCTGAGGTGGAGAGAGAACTGACTCCTTAAAAGCTGTCCTCCCACCTCCACATGTGGTCTGTGGCACATGGGCACCAGCATGCACAGCTCACACACACACACACACACACACACACACACACACACACACATACACACACACACACACATACTCTTCCTTCCTCCCTCCTTTCCTTCTTTCCTCCCTTCTTGTCTGTCTGTCTGTCTGTCTGTCTCTCTCTCTCTCTCTCTCTCTAAAAAACAAAACACCAAAGCAGTTATGTATTGACTGCTATACTGTATGCCAAGTGCTATTCAAAGCACTGGAAATAAGAACAAACCCCTGCAAATGCCTATCTATATGAATCTTGCATCTTAGTGAGATGACGGGGTAAGAAAAGAAGCAGGAGTGTCAGGTGTTGTGTGATATTTTGGTTGTGTTCTGACAAATAAAGGTTGCTTGCAGTCAGAGGGCAGAGCTAGCCACTAGTTGACCATAGAGGTTTGGAGGACTATAAACAGAGAAGAGACAGGAAGTAGTAAGGCAGACTTTTGGACGAAGGAACAGTAGAGGTAGGAAGCAACTGCAGCTGCTCCCGGCTTCTCTGATTTTTCAGGTTCTTGCCCCAATATCTGACTCCTGGTTTTTTTATTGATAAGATTAATTACATTGGGGCTGGAGAGATGGCTCGGAGGTTAAGAGCACTAACTGCTCTTCCAGAGGTCCTGAGTTCAATTCCCAGCAACCACATGGTGGCTCACAACCATCTGTAATGAGATCTGCTTCCCTCTTCTGGCCTGCAGACATACAGGCAGACAAAACACTGTATACATTAATAAAAGATTAATTACATTGACGCTTAATCTGGCATCCAGCTTTTGGGGCACAAATTCACGAAATAGCCACTTGCCTGTGGCTTTGTGGCCACTGACACCCACGGGGGTGGGGGGTGGGGCTGCATACAGGAGCTGCACTCTCCGGAGTCACCACACCATCGGCTGGCTTTCCCTTTGCTTCCCCAAGCCCTCTGAGCAGTCTGGGATTTTCCTCTTGCAGCTCCTCTACAGCAATCTGCACAAGCCCAGACTCCACGGGCCCCTGGGCTCCATACCCGCTGGTGTTAGCCCCTCACCACCCGCCAGCTCTGCCTTCAGGCAGCTCTGTGCTTTCACTTCCCGCCAGTCACACCTGCTGCTTTCCACATTCCCCTGGGTCTGCCTTTCAGACTGTCTGGCTGTTTGGCTCCTTTCCCCTGTGGGTTGTGAGCTTTCCCTGGACCCCCTCCTCAGGCTGCTGACACGCCATCAGTGGCAGCTTGTCCTCAGCCAGGCTGTGCACAGCCTGTGTTCTCCACCCAGAGGTGCTACGCATTGACAGCCAGCCTCACACTTCACCTCACACCAGAGCGGTGTGAGGAATGCCTCTGTGCAGACCACCTCCTGCACAAAGGACTCCACAGGGCAAGGACTGTCCCTGCTCCAGAAACGGGCTGGGGATACCTGTCACTGCAGCGGCCTGGCAGGTGCCCTAGAAGAAGGGGCCAAAGACTCGGAAGAGGTCCTGGACCCATTATAGACTTTTGGCTTGGAAGTGGGTGACTTACCTGAGTCAAAATTTAATCTGGCCGGGCAGTGGTGGCGAATGCCTTTAATCCCAGCACTCTGGAGGCAGAGGCAGGCGGATCTCTGTGAGTTCAAGGCCAGCCTGGGCTACAGAGCGAGATCCAGGAAAGGCGCAAAGCTACACAGAGAAACCCTGTCTCGAAAAACCAAAAAAAAAAAAAAAATTGATGGAGGGTGGGGTAAAAGGAAGAGTGGCTTCACACGTGGTCAGGGGGTGGGTGGGGAATGCTCAACTCTACCCAGGCTGGGTACCAAGATGATAGCTTTTTTTTGGATACCGATAGTAGATTTCTCAGCTGACGCAGTAAGCCAGATCAAGCCGAATTAAAAAGATCAGGCTTATTGGGCCAAATGCTCTAGGGTGACTCTCCAGCCCCTAGAGGTTAGGCGGGGGTGGGGGGAGGGGTGGAGAGCAAGTGGAAGGTCTAAAAACGGGCTTTAATACACTGTAGGTGCTGTCTTGAATTTCGGGGGAGGAGCCTAGACTTTTGGCAGTCTTTTTGAGAGGGGCGGGGCTTGGAATGGGAAAGAGTGGGGCTGAGGCAAAGTTTCTAGCCAGACATGACCCCCTCCCCCCCAAAAAAAAAACAAAAAAAGAAAGAGAGAAAGAAAGAAAGAAAGAAAGAAAGAAAGAAAGAAAGAAAGAAAGAAAGAAAGAAAGAAAGAAAAGAAACAAGAGTGGAGTTAGGATGGTGACACAAGCCTGCAATCCTAGCTCTCAGAAGGTGGAGGTAGGAGAATCAGGAGTTCAAAGCCAGCTTCATCTACATAGATAGTTGCTGTGGCATGTTCTGTATGGCAAATGTGTTGCTCTGATTGGTCAATAAATAAAACACTGATTGGCCAGTGGCCAGGCAGGAAGTATAGGTGGGACTAACAGAGAGGAAAAAAGAAAGAACAGGAAGGCAGAAGGAGTCACTGCCAGCTGCTGCCAGGACAAGCAGCATGTGAAGATGCCGGTAAGCCACGAGCCACGTGGCAAGCTATAGATTTATGGAAATGGGTTAATTTAAGCTATAAGAACAGTTAGCAAGAAGCCTGCCACTGCCATAGAGTTTGTAAGCAATATAAGTCTCTGTGTTTACTTGGTTGGGTCTGAGCGGCTGTGGGACTGGCGGGTGAGAGAGATTTGTCCTGACTGTGGGACAGGCAGGAAAACTCTAGCTACAGAGAGTAAAGGGAGTTTGAGGCCAGTTTGACTCTAAAAGAAAATAACAATAACAAAAATACCCAAAGTGCTTATATCAGTAGCATTCATAGTGGGAGAAAACTGGAAACAACCCAAATACCTAATACCTATCAACTAAAAATAAATTAGAATATTTTACATGGGCAATGCTATACAGCTGTGGGAATGAATGAGGTATACAGCTGTCTGGGACAGAAGGATGATAAATATCACAAATGTCAAAATGAACAGGGTCAGTGACACAGTTCCAGATTTCCACCTAACAGCCCAAAGAGTCACCTTATCTCCTGAGACCTCAACACAGGCAAAACTGGATCCTTGGCTCCTCTGTGGAGAAGAGCTTCAGGACTAGTCAGTGTGAAGCCCAGCTGAAGTTTATGAAATATATTTTAATAGAGACTTTAAGAGAAAGGCACACCCAGAGCATGGGTACACGCTTCTCAAAGAAGTGCTCACTCTATTGTTTTCATAACCATATGTACGATTGTGGTTGTGTTTGAAGCTATTGTCTTCAAGGAGCTGCTATGGGATCAAGATGAGATCACAGAGTGGTTCCCAGGGTTTCTGACAAGATTACAATAGATACTGTTTACAAAGGGAACAGAACGGTTGGAGAGATGAATGGTTCCAGAGGACCCAGGTTTCATTCCCAGCACCCACGTGGTAGTTCACAACCATCTGTAACCAGTTCCAGGGGACCCAACACCCTCTCTGACCTCCAGGGGTACCAGGCATGCGCAGACAGACATGCAGGCAAACACCCATACAAATAAAAGAACAAAACAAAACAACCCACGGATTTTGAAGGGACCAAAATGGAAGGTTTACAGCCTTGCTTGGAATCCCCAGAACATGTCTGAGAAATGAAACAAAGCCCCAGCCAAGGTCATATACTTTGCAGGCCTTAAGCCTGTCTCTTTGCAATTTTAATGTAAAATATTTATATGCAAAGGAATAGCATCTGCATTTCTTCAGCTCTTACAGAAATGCTAATTGGGCTAAAGTCTTTGTTTCTCAGCTGGTGAGAAGCTTCACTGGGCTCCTTTCCTGCAACAACCCCGCCCCCCATTTTCCTCGGTCTTCATAGCTTCAGACACTAAGAGAAGGAAACTTGTACGCTCCATTTATTTCAGGTTCAGGAGGAATCTACAGTTAAAAGCTGAGTGAGTTGTCACAGCTGTCAGCCTCTGGGGGCCCAGGAGGGTCCTCAACAGCTCCATCATGCTCTGCTATTTTTCTTTTTTCTTTCTTTGGGGGGCAGGGGTTGAGACAGGGTTTTTCTATGTAGCCCTGGCTGTCCTGGAACTCACTCTGTAGACCAGGCTGGCCTCGGACTCAAAGATCCACCTGCTTCTGCCTCCTGAGTGCTGGGATTAAAGGTGTGCTCCACCACCATGGCTTGGCATAAATGTTAGTTCTTAAAAAAGAACAAAGCCAGGCTTGGTGGCTCATGGCACTTGGGAGGCAGAGGCAGGAGGATTGCTGTAAGTTCTAGGCCAGCCTGTTCTATATAGTGACAACCTATCTATTACCCCCCCCCCCAAATAATCTGGGAGTGGTAGAATGTGCCTATAATTCTGTGATACAGGAGGTGAGGCAGGGTAGTCAGGAGTTTGAGCCCAAGTAGGGTATGTAAGATTCTGTTTAAAAAAATAGGGCTGGAGAGGTGGCTCAGTGGTTAAGAGTACTGGCTGCTCTTCCAGAGGTCCTGAGTTCAAGTCCCAGCAACCACATGGTGGCCCATAACCATAATGGGATCTGATGCCCTCCTCTGGCCTGCAGGCGTACATGCAGACAGACCACTCATACTGAAAAAAAAAAAACAAGTCAATCAAACACACTCACATAAACATCAGAAGAAGAAGAAGAAGAAGAAGAAGAAGAAGAAGAAGAAGAAGAAGAAGAAGAAGAAGAAGAAGAAGAAGAAGAAGAAGAAGAAGAAGAAGAAGAAGAAGAAGAAAAGGAAGGAGACGACTGTAATGGCTCCAGCCTGCAACACCGCAACAGTATTTGAGAGGTGGAAGCCAGCAGCCTGGGCTGCAGAACAGGGTGTTGTCTCAGAACACACACGGTGGCAGAATGCTCGTGTGGCATGTGCACCATGAACAAAAGGCAAGCAAGGAGAAGGGGCGGGGGGGGGGGGGGGAGGAATAGAAGAGTAAAGGGTTGGGTGGGAGAGAAACACCAAGCATTACTGCCAGGTTGGAGTCGTTAACCGTCAGAACCATGGACAGAGCCAGGGCTGCCTTTAAGGGGCCCTTGACCGGGGTGGGGGATGGGGGGAGGTTTCAGGTCTCACGGAGGTGACTCACATCAGGAGAGATTCAGACCTCCTTTGGATGAGGGCTTGTCTGTGCCTCTGGGGTAATTCCCACCCAGCAGCCAGGAGAGGACTCCTGAGGACTGTGTCTGTATGGTCTGTGCGCCGATTTTCATTCCCTTGCACAAGAGTCTGCAGCCTCTCATCTTTTTAAATCAGTGAATGCTCAAGTCTCCCTAGGGAGACTTGCCCGGATTTCACAGAGCCAATGGCTGTCCCCACCCCCCGAAGACTTCCTGTCTGTCCTAGGCTTGTGTTTATGTAGCATGGAGGCCATGGGTCATCTCCCACAGAGGCAGCCCATCATCACCCATCCAGCACACTCTGCATATTGCCTAGTGATTCATAACACAAAACCTGACTAACAGGAAGTGGAAGGGCACACAGACCCATGACTGATGGAGTACCCTGCCTCCATAAGTCCTTCCATTTCCAGGTTGTTTTAAAATCGGAAGACCTGCCTTAGGGAATGGCAGTGAGCACTGAAGGAGTATACCACGGTGCTGTGCATGATGCCTGGCACACAGTAGGTGCCATTAAGCGGCTGGTACCTGCCTGGGCCGTGCCTAGCATGAGCAGGTGGGGGGCGGGGAAAAGCATGCCTAGACATCCCGCCCATTAGGGACTCAAGTGTGGTCCTGCAAGAACTAAGGAAAGGAGGCTGCGACCTGGCTCAGCTAGTAAAGGCGCTTGCAGGAGAAGCCTAATGGCCTGAGTTCGATTCCCAGAACCTACAAGGTGGAAGGAAGAGAAATGCCTCCTGTGAACTGTCTTTTACACGCGCACGCGCGCACACACACACACACACACACACACACACAGAAAAACAACAAACAACAACAAAAAGGAGAACTCCACAGCACACTGCGGCCAACTCAGAGAGTCCATATGCGCGGAAAGGTCAGGAGGCTGCGCATAAGGCCCGAGACTGTGCGCGCTTGCACAGGTTTTAGTTTTGTGGAACCCACCGCGCTTCAGACCCGCGCGTGCGCAGAGGATAAGGCGGGAAGGGCTGCGCTTGCGCAGGAGGATTTGTCTGGAGGCCAAGTTCCGAGAGACTGGCTCGCGAGGCCGGGGCCTGCCGTCTTGGGGGCCGGCGTCCTCTCTTTGAGACGAGGTTTCTGAGCGGGAGCGCAAGCGTGGCCACTTTTCTGAGGTGCTCGAGGACCCCTCGTCAGTGTGCGGGTGAGAAAGTGTGGCCAAGCCTGCGCTTCGAGGCGGAGGTAACCGCCCGCCGTCTGGGGTCCCGTGAGTCTGGCTGGAGGGAGTTTCGGGGGGGCGCACTCGTCAGCCCCTGGAGTGATCCGTGCCGCGGGGCCCCCCGTCGGACCCCCGCCAGGCGTCCCGCGGGTTGGATGGACCGCGGCTGGAGGTCGGAGGGTGTGGAGAGCTGGGGAGGCAGCGAGGGGATGGCCATGACCGTGAGCACCGGCCACCACCGAGTCTCAGGCAGCCTCCAGGACCCCCGACTCCAGACGGCGACCGGCTCAGAGATGGCGAGAACCCTTGTCTTCTGGGCTGCCGAGGACTGGTCTTCAGCCCCACCACTCCTGAGGTGGGGCCATGTTGTCTGTGACACCTGTTCAGCGCTCCAGCTTCCCCCACCCAACCCCTCTGCACAGCAATGTCCAGATAATCAAAGGGCTCGTTCTGGTTTATAACCACTCCCTAGTCAAGGCTATCAGTTGCCATGAAAAAAAAAAAAAAAAAAAAAAAGACTTCCTCCATTGAAATGTTTTCCTGTCACAACATGGGTTGTTTTTGTCATTTTGTTTTGTTTTGCTTTCTTTATTGTTTGGTGGTTTTGTTCTTTTTTTTTTTTTTTATTTTTCTTTATTTATTTACTTTTTTTTTTTTTTTTTTTTTAGTATGGTTTTGTGTTTTGGAGTCTCATGGAGTCAGGGTTTCATGTAGCCCAAGTTGGCCCAAAATTCAACATATAGCTAAGGTTTGATTCTCAGCACCCATACAGGGGTCACGACTATCAGTAACTCCAGTTCCAGGGGATGTGATGTCCTCTTCTGGCGTCTGTGGGCACTAAATTCTCTGTGGTGCACAGAAATACATAGAGGCAAAACACCCGTACACACAAAATAATAACAATAACACACAAAAACAACAATGATATTTAAAGAAAAAACAAAGAATTTATTTTCCAAGACACCCTTTTTTTTTCCCCAGGAAGGGCATGTATACATCTTCAGTTAGGTGTTGGAGTAACTGTTCAGTAACTGGGGATCTCTCTTTGTTTGCTCTTTTTTAATATTTATTTCTCTTCTCGATTTTCATGCGTGGGTGGTGTGCATGTGTATTTACATGTATTTACATGTGTGTGGTGTGCATGTGTATTTACACGTGTGTGGTGTGCGTGTGTATTTACATGTATTTACATGTATTTACACGTGTGTGGTGTGCATGTGTATTTACATGTATACTGGGCAGAAGGCTGTCGTTGGAATTAGCCTCCGTCCCTCTTCCACCTCATTAATTGAGGCGAAGTCTCTCCATCAAACCCAGAGCTTGTCAGTACAATTAGTCTGGCTAGTGAGCTTGTGCTGGAGAGCCCTGTCCCTGCCTCTGAGGCAGGCATCGCAAGCCGCCGGGCATTTACCTGGGTTCTGGAGACCCTGACTCTGCTCCTCATATAGCAGGGCACACACTTCGACCCTTGAGCCGTCTCCCCAGCTCGCTTTCCTTTTTTGAGTCAGGGTCTGACTCTTGAGGTCAAGCCGCCATCAAACTTACAGCAGTTCTTCATCCTCCTGGTGTTCGGTTAGGATTACAGGTGTGAACCAGGACACGTGGCTGGGGGAGTCATTCTTGACTGATCCTTTTCCTTCACCTTGTCAAGTCACCGAATCACGAGTGGGTATCTTTCAAGTCACTCTACATTTCAGCTTTCTTTTTCTTTTTTCTTCTGGTTTTTTGAGACAGGGTTTCTCTGTATAGCTCTGGATGTCCTTGAATTCATTCTGTAGATCAGGCTGGTCTTGAATTCAAAGATTCACCTGCCTCTGCCTTCCCAGTGCTGGGATTAAAGGCAGGAGCCACCACTGCCCTTCTTCAGCTCTACTTTTAGCACTAAAGATCATGCTACCATTAGCTTCTGTCTGGAACTACAAATGTCTCCTTAATCTGATCCTTTTCACCTTCTCTGTTCCAGGTTATCTTAGTTACTGTTCTCTTGCTGTGAAGAGACACCATGACCAAGGCAACTCTCATAAAGGAAAGCATTTAATAGGGGGCTTGCTTACAGTTTCAGAGGGTTAGTATCACGGGAGTATGGTGGCGTGCAGGCACGATGCTGGAGAAGTAACTGAGAGCTGCATCCTGATCTACAGGCAGCAGGCCAAGAGAGATACACTGGGCCTGCTGTGGGTGTTTGAAATCTCAAAGCCCACCCACAACAACACACTTACTCCAAGGCCACACCTACTCCAATAAGGGCACACATTCTAATTCTTCTTATCCTTCTCAAACAGTCTGCCAACTGCAGATCACGCATTCAAATATATGAGCCTATAGGGGCCATTCTCATTCAAACTACCACACAGGTTTATTTTTTTATTCCCCCCCCATTACAACCAGTAAACTGGACAGCAGTAATCCCAGAACTTGAAAGGTAGAGGCAAGAGAGTTGGGAGTTCAAGGTCATCCTTAGGTACAGTTAAAGGCCAGCCAGGACTACTTGAGAATCTGTGTCAAAACAACAAAGCAAAAGAAAACCAACCATCCAGTTTGTGTGTGTGTTACATACATGTTAATATGAGACTGTACACAGATGAGTACAGATGTACAGGCACGTGTTTGAGCAGAGGCCCAGAGGTCTTTCTTATGCCCTTCAGTGCTTCCTTTCTGATTTAGGATAGGCTGCATGATCCATAACCATCCTCATAAGGAAGGCCTTTGTCCCTTCTCTGCATTTCCTCCCTAGATGATCTCATCCCTTCTAACAGCTTCAAGTACCACTGAAACACGGATGACTCCCTTTTACATTTCCATCCTGATTTCCATCCTTGCACAGTAGGACACTGCCTCCTCAGCATAACCAGATCTTGCCAGACTTAACAGAAACAACTATGGGTTCTGTCTCCCAGAACTCTTTCTTGAGTCCTCAGTAAAGAATAAGCACTATTGCTTACCCAGTTTCCAAAAGCCATCATTGATTCCCATATCCAGCCTTCCATTAATGTCAAATCTATCTCAAGTCCAGTCATTCACTACAAAAGCTGCAGGTCCAGGTCAGGAGCAGCTTTCTCCTGGAGTAACAGCAGCTTTCTGACTGCCTCTCAGCTTCCGTTCTTGTGTTTACAGCCCTTTTCACCTTAGCAGCCAGATATGAAAATGCCTGAAGCAGGGCCAGTGAGACGGTTCAGGGGTAGAGGGCACCTCCTGACCATCCTGACAGCTGAGTTCCATCTAGGGTCCCACTCGGCAGGGCTGACGTCTGACCTGCCTGTGTGTGCTGTGGCACATGCACACCCACAAACAACAAAACCCACAAACAACAAACAAAAGTCTGAGGTTAAAAGTGTGTGCCACTGTACGTGGCTGTTTGCCTAGTCTTAACTTGGATGTCTAACTCTGTCCAAATCAGATGACCTCATGGCAGGCCTGTCGTGTGTGTGTGTGTGTGTGTGTGTGTGTGTGTGTGTGTGTGTGTGTGTGTGTGTGTAGTCAGGACAGAGCCTGGAGCTTCATGCACGCTAAGCAAGTACTCTATACTTGATCCTTTGTTTCCATGTACTTAGAATTTAAAACTGTCTCACTGAATTGCTTAGGTTGGCCTTGAACTTGCTATATTCCTATCAGGTCTTGAATTTGGAATCCTGTGTCAGCCTCCAGAGTAGCTGAGATTATAGGCCTGTATCTCCAGGCCTTTTCAAGTCTATCTTCATAAACTTAGTGAGTACAATTATTATATCCCAAATATCTCACCAAAATTTGTATTAAAGCTAGTAAAATATTTCAGATTTTCTAAGTGAATTTTTTTCCTTATATAAAAGGCTTTTTTTTAATTTAAGTTTTTCTTTTCTTTTTTAAGACAGGGTTTTGCTGTGTAGCCCAGGCTGGCTTTGAATTTGCAACAATCCTCCTACCTCAGCTTCTTCGGCTAGAATTACAGGCAGGAGACCGCACACCCAGCTTCAGCTCCCTGTCAAGAACAAAGGTGTGTATTTTGGGAGCTTTCGTTCACACTTCCTTGTTCCTTTCTTCTGTCTCTAAGGCCCTTGAGTTATGTATCTCAGAGATGCAGGGCTTATAGCCCAACATTGTAAAAGATGCTTTCTTTTTTTAGCTGAAGGTATTCTTTTGCCATTTTCCCTTCTAAAACTATGGACTTTGCCTCACTTTCTTTTATAATTTTCTAGTTTACTACTTTAAGCAGTGGGCCCAGTTGGTATAACCAAAAATAAAACATCCCCAATTACCTGTAGTTTTAAATCTAAATGAATTTTAGGTCCCTGGGACAGGTAGAAATTTGAGAGTGCTACAGTGAAGTCAGTGTGATATGAACGCTAATAGACAGGTTGGTCTTCAGGTCATAGGCCACAAATGGTGGGTGACAGAAGGCAGCGGAAACAAATGATTCTTACGTACATACATATACAGGAAAAGTCACATCAGCAGCTTGGTTCGGTTAGGAGAGGCCGAGCCCCTTGGAAGGGAGCTCATATGTGACCCTTTCAGGTTTCAGCACCAGATGTGTAAAATGAAGTCATGACTGCTCCAAGGTATGGTTGAGGGGAAGGTTTTTATTGAAGATACAAGGGAGAGAACAACCAGAGGCATCTGGAAGAGTACAGAAGAGGAAGAGAAAGGAGTAGACATGACCAGTAGACTGAACCGGCCATGAGAGGAGAGAGGACAGTGTGGAGAGCCAGAGAGAGGAGCTCAAGAGGACCAAGAGAGGGCATGGCTAAAATGGTAGGGTTATACAGGGATGAGAAGCTGGAAAAGTAAGCCCATGAGCTGGAGACAATTAGTGTGAGGGGCAGAGTGAGAAGAGCTGGGAGGAGCCAGGATGCAAGCATGCTCTTTGGTGTGCTAATAGGCCCCACAGTTAGCCATTTGTTCAGTTTCTTTTGGACTTGACATTGGGCAGGACAGAGATGAGAAAACGCTGTTTTCCAGAATAGGAACACAGTCTGTTGAGCAGAGCTGGTTTCCATTGGTTTTCAGTATGGCTAAGGGAGATGTGGAAGACACACTCAGGTACAGTGAGGAATTTAAGAGTTTGACTCCTTCTGGTTTATTGAGTTGTCCACCAAAACCTTTTAATTTCATTTTCAGGGTAGCTTTGCAACTATTAAGTTTACCCTTTCCTGCTAAACAAAACCAAATCTGGCACAGCTCTAAAGGCAAAACTTACCACAGAGAGGCCACTTTTAAAGGTTATGTTTACTAGAAAGAACAGGAATAAACAGGTAAAAGAACAGAATGATCTCAAAAATTGTGGAAGTTTCCAAGAATCTGGACTAGATCATCAGTCTCTTCCTGTCCTTTTTCCTTGAGACAGGATCTTACTATGTAGACCAGGCTGCTCTGGATCTCACAGAGATCCGCCTACCTCTGCCTCTGGAGAGTTGGGATTCAAGGCTTGCGCCACTACCGTGCAACTTAACACTGTTTTTTGTTTTGTTTTGTTTTTCTAGATAGGGATTCTCTGTGTAGTCCTGGCTGTCCTGGAACTCGCTTTGTAGACCAGGCCTCAAACTCACAGAGATCTGCCTGCCTCTGCCCCCTGAGTGCTGGGACTAAAAAGAGTTCTTTACTGACTACCCAGTGCTAAAGACTACATTTAACGTGTGCTTTCTTTCATTAGTCTTCATGATTAGTCTACAGGTGGAGGAAATGAAGTTTTGTTTGAAAATGAATTTTTGTTTTGTTGAGACAAGGTCTCTCTAAGTAGCCCTGGCTATCCTGGAACTCACTATGTAGACCAGGCTGGTTGGTATCAAACTCATAGAGATCATTTTGCCTCTATTGAGATTAAAGATATATACCACTCACCATGCCCAGCTCTTGAATATACATCTTGAAGAGAAATATATTTTAACTCTTCATATCCAAAATTATAATTTTTAATAACCACTAATCTAAAAAGTTTATATTTTGGCCTGATTATTTGAACCCAGAATGAGTTTGCCTAGAGTTACCTGAGTCAAGAGAGTGCCCAGAGATATACTTTAATAAAATGACTAAATGATGATAGGCTGTAGTGGAAATTTTGTGGACCAAAGGAATTATAATCTTAGTAATCCGGTCTAGACCTGCTTCCATACAGGACTATGTGAGCCTGAAAAGTATTTCTTCCTTTGGCGAAGTGGCTTCTCTCCAATGCCCTCTGAAATTACACACTCTGAACTTAAGTGTCCTGTCTGTGAATCTCTAGTTCAGTTGTTCTCAACCTTCCTAATGCTGTGACTCTTTAATACAGTTCCTCATGTTGTGATGACCCCTAACCATAAAATTATTTTCATTGCTGTTGCATAATTGTAATTTTACTGCTGTTATTAATCATAATGTAAATATCTGATATGCGGGCTATCTGATATGCAACCCCTGTGGAATGAATGGTTCTACTCCCAGAGGGGTCGTGACCTACAGTTGAGAACCACTGCTCTAGTTGGAAATACAGGCTTTCAGAGATTCTGACTCTACTTCAGCAATAATGGGAAGATCTCTTGAGACTACCAAGGACTTGGAAAGAGAAGGAGAAAGTGGTCACATGCCCTTGATCTCAGTCCTGAAAGCTGGGTTTGTAACACTAATAGGATTCTCCTACATTGTTGTCCACACTCACTTGTGTTCTCAGTAGCCTACCAGGTTAGGTCTGCTGTGCAAATGTATGTTGAATAAATGTAGACACTCTTTATTCTCCAATGCTGTAGAGAATTTTTCCTCCAGATATGTTTAGTGGCTGCGCAACCCTACTGTTATCTTCCATGGCAACTTGTGTTATCCTCATTACCATTCAGTCCCACATTAAGTTCTGTACTGACCCAGATGTTTCTGTATGTGAAACAAATTACTCAAACCTTGAAAAATCTTTCTTAGATGTTGTTTAAATCTAATATTTGGGAATCTCATGTCAGATTGTGTGTCTATGTTAAGGTTTTTTTTTGTTTTGTTTTGTTTTTGGTTTTTTGAGACAGGGTTTCTCTGTGTAGCTTTGGAGCCTGTCCTGGAACTCTCTCTGTAGCCCAGGCTGGCCTCGAACTCACAGAGATTTGTCTGCCTCTGCCTCACAGGTGCTGGGATTAAAGGTGTGTGCCACCACTGCCCAATCCAGTTTTGCTCTCTTAAATTGGCTTTGCTGTTATTTTCTTTTTAAATTATTTATTTTATTTTGTGTGCATTGGTGTTTTGCTTGCATATATGTGTGAGGGTGTCAGATCTTGGAGTTACAGACAGTTGTTAGCTGCATGTGGGTGCTGGGAATTGAACCCAGGTCTTCTGGAAGAGCAGTCAGTGCTCTCAGCTGCGGTCTCTCCAACCCCAAATTACTTTTCTTGTAAAGCATTAAGAGAAAACCTCTTCAATAATAAGGGTTGGTGTGTGTGTGTGTGTGTGTGTGTGTGTGTGTGTGTGTGTGTGTGTGTGTATAGGGGTGTCAGTGGATAATAGTGTTCCATCTGTAATCATGAAGATGTGAGTTTGAATCCTCAGCACCCATATAAAAACCCAGGCATGGCTACACTTGCTTATAACCCCAGCATTGAGGGTATGGAAGTGGGGACAGGGAATGGGGACAGGAGGATGCTGGGAGCTCACTGGTTAGCCAGCCTAGCCAAAACAGGAAGCTTCTGGTTCAGTGAGAAACCTGGTCTGGAGGCAGAAAGGCAGAGATTGATGGAGGAAAACTCCAAATGTCCTGCTCTGGCTTCCACATCACACACACAGGAGCACCCACCCACACAGTCATGTGTGCACCATACACACGTGCACAGAAATCCATCATTAATGGCTGGTGCTTAGAGAACATCTTGGGGTTTGTGAGGTGGCTATTTAGAACAGTATTTCATTTATTCCTGCAATTCCAGGAGTAGGTAGAATCATTGCCGTATCTGCTGTAGAAACTAAGAAATGAAGAGGCTGAGCTACTGCTCAGGACCTAATTTCTATGAAGCAGACGTCAAACGTTCCAGCACTGGAAGGCCAAGGCAGGAGGATTTCGAATTCCAGGCCAGCCTGGGCTACAAAGTGAGATCCTGTTTGGGAAAAGAAAAAAACAAAACAAAACAAACTCTACTTTTCTTCTTTGTTTCCTTCTGTCATGACTTGTAGTCACCCACAAATGGGTCGAGAATCCGACCTCTATTCTATAAGGTCCCGTCAACCTAATAGTAGTTCCTGGCACCTAGTGTCGCCATGACGACAGTTGTCAAAGTTGGAAAATAACCCTGTGAAATCCTTGAGGCACTGCTGCCATCTGGGTGTTTTGGAGTATGCTGTCTACTCTTTATTTTCAAATGAGCTAATTAGTGTGTGGTGTCTGCATCTGAAGCAGGCAGCCAGCAACTCATAGGAACAGGCCTCAGCTAGAAGAGAATTGTTCTCAGCCAGCCAGCTGTGGTGCAGGACATGGAGTTTCCTCTTGGGACAGTCATCTTTCTTTTGCTCAGGCGCCCCTAGGTCTTAGGTTATGCGGAGGTCACTGCGTCTTCAACTCTGAAGAACTGAGTTTCTGTGGCAGTAACCAAAGCCTCACCAGGTGGGCCCCCTACCTCCTTAGAAAATCCGTCTGGAGCCCAAACTGATCCCCTTTACCTTGGATTCCTGCCATGCCTCGGGCAAGGGACGTTCACCACTTTTTTTCTCAGGATGTGCATTGCATTTCCCCTCTGGTAACTTTGCAGTTGGCAACAACTGCTTTTCATTTTTGACTGAAATTCTAGTCTAAATAGTCCCTGCTCCAACCACCTCCCATTCCGCTCCCAAACAGCCGGGATCAGACACCGGGGGATCTCCTTACTGTCAGCTCAGACTTGAACTTGGGAAATTCCAGGACATTCCGTTTCCTTGGCACATAGCTTTTATAATTCTGCTGTATAAGATTCTTTGCTGCTGAATAGAAATGGTGTAAGATAACACAGAGGAAAAATAATGAAAATAGTACAGAATGTGGTGGTGCATGCCTGTAATCCCAGCACTCGGGGATACTGATGCAGGAGGATTGTTGTGAATGAGAGACAAGTCTGGACTACATTAGCCATATTAAGGAGCTCAAGGCTTTGCTGGGATGCATATAGAAACCCTGTTTCAAATAACCAAAAAAGAAAATAAGAAAAAAACCTTACATGAATGTCTATATGATTTTACTATTTACAAAATGATTTTATGCTTATTATCTTGGTTTCTTCCTCTTTGTAACTAGAAGGTGGGCTAACAGAATGATTGATGGACATACACTCCTTCGATAGTGCTTCAGTTCCTAGTCTGTCAAGTCTACACTAGTTGCATAGGCTTGTGACAAGTCAGATAAATACATAATGAGCATTTAGCGTAGGGTGTAGCAAAAGTAGTTTTTTATTGGTCACCGTGACACACTCTATAGCCCCAACTATTCAGAAGGCTGAGGCAAGAAGATCACTTGAGCTCAGTAGCTCTGGGCCTGTACTGGATGGTTTTGTGTGTCAATTTGACACACACTATAGAGTCACCAGAGGAAGGAGCCTTAGCTGAGGAAATGCCTCCTTGAGATCCAGCTGTAAGGCATTTTCTTATTTAGTGACCAATGGGGGAGGACCCAGCCCATGGTGGGTGGGGCTCTATCCCTGGGCTCTTGGTCCTGGGTTCTATGAGAAGGTAGGCTGAGCAAGCCATGGGAAGCCAGGCAGTAAGCAGCACCCCTCCATGACCTCTGTGTGCATCAGCTCCTGCCTCCAGGATCTGCCCTAGTTGAGTTCCTGTCCTGACTTCCTTCAGTGATGAACAGCAACGCTGAAGTATAAGCCTAATAAACTCTTTTCTTCACAATTTGCTTTTTGGTTATGGTGTTTGGCCGAAGCAATAGAAACCCTAACTAAGACAGACTGGGTAACATAGGAAGACCCATCTTCAAAACAAAACAAAATACAATAACAAAAACCCTATTGTTCCAGCCCTTGGGAGTTAGAGGACTGAGGATCAGTTCAAGGTCATGCTCAGGAATATAGGGTGTTCAAGGCCAACCTAAACTACATAGGACCCTGTGTTCAAAAAGCAAAAATAACTGTTGTTACTGTGTAAGAAAACTAAGGCTCAAGCTTGAGGCTGGAGGATTGCCATGAATTTGAAGGCAGCCTAGGCTACATTGTTCCAGGCCAGCCCGGGTTACAAAGTAAGAACTTGTCTGAAATTTTTGTATTAAAGAGGGAAAGGAAAGATGGAGAAGAGAGGAGAGACTGACATGCAGAAATCAAGTAGGGACATTAGGACTGAGATTCAAACCAAGATTCTCTTTTGTGCCTGTTCTGTTTATTACATCTCAGTTGCTTCTTCTAAAATCAAAGTCCGAGAGTTGAATATAGGAAACTTTGATCCTTGAAAACTGTGGACCTATTTATTATTTAAAATTCTGCATGTAAAGGCCAAGGGACTGCAGCATTTATATCTCTACTTTAAAAAGAAGGGAGCCACAGAAAAGCCCTAGTAATTTAGAAAATTGGTGTCCTTGATTTTGTCTCTGAGCTCATGCCAAATGTGACCTGTCTTGGTTTGCTTTTTATTGGTGCCATAAGTCTCCATGACCAAAAGCACCTTGGATGAAGGGGTCTATTTGGCTTATCAGGGAAAGCCAAGGCAGGAACTGAAGCAGATACCATGCAGGACTGGTCTACCAAATTGCTCCCCCTGGCTTGCTCAAGTCTACTTTTCCCACACAAGCCAGGACCATCTGCGGAGGGATGGCATTTCCCATAATGGGCTGGGTCCTCCCACATCAGTCACTAATCAAGACAATAACTCACAGACTTGCCCACAGGCCAATCTGATGGAAGCATTGAGGTTCCCTCTTCTAGATGATTCTAGGTTATGCCAAGTTAACAAAGCAAACAAACAAACAAAAAAAAACAACAAAATAAAAACACAACTAACCAACACAGTCATAAAATTCAAACTTGAATGTTGTCTTTTTGCCTTTATATAGATGTGGGTCCAACACACCATTTATTTTCACTGACTAGGTAGGAAAACGGTCCAGGTAATCAATAGCAGTGCTGAGTGAGCCTGGTTCTTGGGCACTAGTACTGTGTTGAACATTTACCCTTCAAGAGATGCTGCAGATTGACAGGCTTTCTTTCCTATATTTAAGGAGCCATCTTTTGAGACAGGCTTTCTCTCTGTAGCTTTGGAGCTTGTCCTGGACCTCGCTCTGCAGACCAAGCTGGTCTTGAACTCACAGATCCACCTGGCTCTGCCTCCCAAGTGCTGGGATTAAAGGCATGCGCCACCACCACTGGGCTCATCTTTTGCTTTTTATTGATTAATATTTCTATTTTTTTTAGGCTACCATCAAGAAACAATGAGTTTAAAACCGTTCACCTACCCATTTCCAGAGACAAGGTTCCTTCATGCAGGACCCAATGTGTATAAGTTCAAAATCAGATACGGCGACAGTATCAGGTAATTTGAAAGGTATAGGAAGATAGCTCATGCTAGCACAGGCAGTGCATTCCTCCAGGTCATCATGTCTTTGCCTGGCTCAGTCCAGGGGAGTGACTGCAGTAGCACCTGGTCAGGCTTTCCCAGGTCCTTAGTATTCATTATATTTGTTATTGATATACTTTCCTAAAGTAGGGACAGTATGCCTTTGAGAAGATATTTCTCAGAACTTTTTCAGCTTGTCCTTGTCTCAAAACCACCATGAATCAATCAATCAATTGTAAATAGGTCTGGAGAAATTATTTGTCATTTAAGAGCACTGACTTCTCTTCCACATTCAGGTTCTGTTTCCCGAACCTATGTGGTAACCTCTTCTGTAACTTTCGTTCCAGTGGGTCTGATGGCCTGCTAGCCTAGCCTCCACAGGTACCACGTGCATGTGGTTCACAGACATACATACAGGCAAAACGCCCATATGCATAAGATAAAAATAGGGCCTGAAGAGATGACTCAGCAGCTGAGTAGGTATTACTCTCCCAAAGGACCAGAATAAGATTTCCCGAACCCAGCACTCAGGAGGCAGAGACAGGGGGATCTCTGAGTTTGAGGCCGGCCTGGTCTACAGAGTGAGTTCCAGGACAGGCACCAAAACTACACAGAGAAACCCTGTCTTGAAAAACAAAAACAACAACAACAAAAAAAAATTTTTCAAAGGACACTAAAAAGCCAAAACAATTATAAAAAATAGCCAAGTTGGGTTCGTATTTTCATACCTTACTTTTTTGTTGTTTGGCTTATGGTTTTGTTTTGAGACAGGTCTGGCTGTGTAGCCCTGGCCCCAAACCTGTGGTCCTCTTGTTTAGCCCCTGGATGCTGGAATCAAAAGTAGACACCACCATATTCAGGTTTTTATGTTTTGGTTTTTGTTTTTTTAAGATTTATTAGCTGGGGACTGGAGAGATGGCTCAGTGGTTAAGAGCACTAGCTGCTTCTTCCACAGGACCCAGGTTCAATTCCTAGCACTCACATGGCAGCTCACAACTGTCTGAAACTCCAGTTTCAGGGGATCTGACACCCTCACAGAGACATACATGAAGGCAAAACACCAATGCACATAAAATAAATGTTAAAAGAAAAAAAAAGATTTGTTAGCCATGTGGTGGTGGTGCATACCTTTGATCCCAGCACTCAGGAGGCAGAGGCAGGTGGATCTCTGTGAGTTTGAGGCCAGCCTGGTCTACAGAGTGAGTTCCAGGACAGCCAGTACTATTACATAGAAAAACCCTGTCTTGGGGGGGAAATAGATAATTTTTTTTAAAATTTTCTCTCAAAAGCCCAAAACTTATTATTGACAACAAATACTGCCAGTTGTTTCCTTGAATTTGATGTGCTTGCTTTATTGACATTTGAGGAAATGTTAACCTCACAGAGCTGAAGAACAGACGATTTGTTTATCACCTAATTATTTAAGTAAAACATTATTGCATGAAAAGAGCAGCTCATTCTGTTTGCAACTTAAAGTGTCACACATGTTCTTTTCCTCGGTGCTTCTTGTTTTTCTATGTACTGTATCAGGATTCTCTAGAGGAGCAGAACTCAGGGAATGAAGCTGTATACAGATGCATACATACACATATATACATATATACATACACACATATACACACACACATACATATATATATGTATGTATGTATGTATGTATGTATATATTTGAATGAAGGGAATTTATTAGACTGGCTTACAGGCTGTGGTCCAGCTAGTCCAACAATGGCTGTCTCCCAATGGAAGGTCCAAGAATCCAGTAGGTATCAGTCCCTGAGGCTGGCTGTCTCGGTTGGTCTTCCATACATACCTGACTCTTGAAGTGGACTCTAATGCCAGTGAAGGAATGGACTTGACAGCAAGAACGAGAGCGAGCAGGCAGAGAGAACAAGTGTCCTTCTTCCATGTCCTTTCTATAGGCGGCCAGCAGAAGGTGTGGCCCAGATTAAAGTGGGTCTTCCCACCTCAGAAGATCTGGATTAAAAGTGGGTCTTCCCACCTCAGAAGATCTGGATTAAAAGTGGGTCTTCCCATGCCAGGCGGTGGTGGCACACGCCTTTAATCCCAGGACTTGGGAGGCAGGGCCAGGCGGATCTCTGTGAGTTCAAGGCCAGCCTGGGCTACAGAGTAAGTTCCAGGAAAGGCACAAAGCTACACAGAGAAACCCTGTCTCAAAAAAACCAAAAAAAAGGGGCTGGAGAGATGGCTCAGAGGTTAAGAGCACTGACTGCTCTTCCAGAGGTCCTGAGTTCAATTCCCAGCAACAACACAGTGGCTCACAACCATCTATAATGAGATCTGCACCCTCTTCTGTGTACATAATAAATAAATAAATCTTTTTTTAAAAAAGTGGGTCTTCCCACTTCAAATGATTTAATTAAGAAAATTTCTCACAGTTGTACCCACTCACTTGGGTTTTGATTATTTCCACAGTAGTCAAGCTGACAGCCAAGAATAGCCATCACACATACCTTAAAAGAAACAGTATGGCCTTTAATCCCAGCACTCGGGAGGCAGAGCCAGGCGGATCTCTGTGAGTTCGAGGCCAGCCTGGGCTACCAAGTGAGCTCCAGGAAAGGCGCAAAGCTACGCAGAGAAACCCTGTCTCAAAAAAAAAAGAAAAGAAAAGAAAAGAAACAGTATGGGATGGGAGACTAGAGAGATGGCACAGTGGATAAGAGCATTGGCTGCTCTTGCATAGCACCAGCACCCATAATCAACTGTAACTTAAATCTAAGGAGATACTATGCCCTCTTCCCATAGATGGGTACTTCACACATGTGATGCATAGAATACATGTAGGCAAAACATCCATACACATAAAATAAAAAATAGGGAGTAAATGTAAGTTAAAAAAAATTTAAGATACAATGAAGCCCAGTTTGATGGTATATTTCTTAAATCTCAGCACTTAGGAGGCAGAAACAGGTGGATCTCTGTGAGTTTGAGGCCAGCCTGGTCTACAGAGTAAGTTTGTGGATAGCCAAAGCCATACAATGGGACCCTGTCTTAAGGAAAAAGAAAGAATATCTCCCGAATCTCATAAAAATTTATGTTTCTATTTATCAGTTAAAAAAATTTTTTTTTGAGACAGGGTTTCTTGAAGCCCAGGCCAACTTCGTTCACTGTGTAGCTGAGTCTAGTCTTAAACTCCTGGTCCGTCTGCCTCCACCTCTCAGGTTCTGGGATTACAGGCATGTGCCACCATGCTTGGCAGTTCAAATAAATTTAAATAGTGGGCTTAAAGTGTGGCTCAGGGGTAGAATATTTGCACTGGTTATCCAAAGCCCTAGGTCTAATGCTCTGAGCCCCTCCAATTCAGCACTTTTAAAAATGCTCTGGAGCATTAGTAACCTTTGCATCAGGACTATAAGGTCTTGGAAGTTTAACAGAGAAGACTGGGGGTGGGGAAACAACTGCTGCTCAAACTACACCGTGTAAGGCGAGCACTGGGTCAGCCAGACTGTAACGTATCTGGTTTCTTTAGTGCCACAGAGCAGATGCTGGACACGGCTGACTGTCTTATGGTACCTATCTGTTTACCTTCTAGAGGAGAAGAAATAGAGGACAAGGAAGTCATCATCCAGGAGCTGGAGGTAGGAACAAATCAGACAACTTCTGAAGAAATTATTTACTCCTCAAACCAAGGAAGAATCCATACCAGACTTCTATTATTTCCCTCAAAGTGAGTCACAAACTCCACCTGGTAAATTGGTATCTCAGTGCAAAGAAGCCACTTTTTCCAGGAAATGTTAAAGCCCGTATCCTTTCTCAAGTCTCACTAAGGTATGAGCGCCTTTGAGATTGGCTGTTGTTTGTTTTCACGAGGGTTCCCAGACAGGGCAGCTCTGTTGTGGCAGTTGGCACTGAGCAGCTTCCGGAGGACTGCTGCCTTCCAAGGCTCTGCGAATGCCACGATCCCAACCACCTCCTGGTGTTTGACGTTCAGGAAACTGGGCAGTAAATACACTGACAAGTGGCTGTGTCTTCACTCTAATTGGAAGCATTTGCCATTGCTTTGTTCCAAGTTCATGTTCATTCCTTTTCTGCACAGCTCTGCTTGTTAGAGATTTCCAGAAAGAAGACTGAGCAGGGATACAGCTTTGTAAACTGGTCAAAGTATTGGGCCAGCAGTTATAGTCTTGGGGACCTGGTCCTATGTCCCAGTCTGTCCCTTCACCTGTCAAATGAGGTTAACTTGTTTCCAGGATTATGGTACGGATTTCAAATAGATGTGTCCAATACCTGCCACACATCCAGGCTAGAAAACATTTGCATGCATTTATGTGCATATTAAAGTTTGAAAGCTGCTTTTTTGTTTGTTTTGGTTTTGGTTTATTTTTGGACACAGGGTCTCGGTATATATTACTGCCTGGCCTGGAACTTGTGTAGACCAAGCTGGCTTTGAGCTTTCAGAGAACCTTCTGCCTCTGCCTCTGCCTCTGCCTCTGCCTCCCAAGTACTGGGATTTCAAGCATGAGCTTCCACTGTTAGTCCTTTCCATGAATTTGTGGGTGAGTACATGTGTGTTTTATTTTTTGCAGCAAGGTCTCATATATCCCAGGCTAGCCTGTGTATCTGAGGATATCCTTGCACTCCTGGTCCTCCTGCCTGTGTGTATCACCCTGGGTGTGTTGTAGGTATATATCTCTACACCTGGTTTATACAGTGCTAGAGATTGAACCTAGGACTTCATGTATACTAAGTAATGACTCTACCATCTATGTTGCATCCCCAACTCTTTTTTTCAATTTTTATTTATTTATTTTATGTATATGGGTACTTTGCCTGTGTGTTTATCTGTTTACCACGTGTGTGTCAGGTGTCTGAAGGGACCAAAAGAGGGCATCGGATCCATTGAGACTAGAATTACAGATGGTTGTGAGTCACCATAAAGGTGTTGGGAATTGAACCCTGTTCCCCTGGAAGAACCTCTGAGCCATCTCTCCAGCCCACTCTCTTGGTTTTTGAGACAGGATCTTATTTGGTAGTAGCCCTTGCTAGACTGGTACTGTCTGGTACTGTCATGAAGCCCAGAAATAACCTGGAACTAATGGCAATTCTCCTGCTTCAGCTTTCTAAGTGCTAGAGTTAAAAGTATGCACTATTATGCCCGGCTGCAAAGTTTTTTTTTTTGTTTTTGTTTTCTTTTTGTTTTTAAGACAGGGTTTCTCTGTGTAGAAGTCCTAACTATCTTGGAACTGGCTCTGTAGCTCAGGCTGGCATCGAATGCACAGAGTTTCACCTGCCCATGCCTCCCGAGTGCTGGGATTAAAGGTGTGCACCACCACTGCCAACGAAAAGCATTTTTTTTTAAAAATGTTGAGACAAGATCTCACTATGAAGCCTAGGTTGGCCCTGAATTCATAATCCTCCTCCTGCCTTGGCCTCCCAACTGCTGTGATTATATGCCACCATATCTAGCAGCAAAATACTTTTTATACATTTTCTTTTATTTTTTCAAATTTTATTTATTTATTTTATGTATGTGAATGTTTTGCCTGTATGCATGTCTGTGTAACACCCATGTGCTCAGTGCTTGCAGAGGCAGAAGAGGGTGTTGGATCCTTTAGAACTAGAGTTACAGATTGTGAACAGCCATGTGAGTGCTGGAAATCAAACCAGGGTCCTCTAGAGCAGCCCATGCTCTTTGCCACTGAGCCATCTCTCCAGCCCTACATGTTCTTTCACTCCTTATTAGTTTTAGGGACAAATATTATCATTCTCTTTTGTTCCTTTAGAAAATATTAACTGGAGCTGGGCAGTGGTGGCACACACCTTTAATCTTAGTACTCAGGAAGCAGAGGCAGGCGGATCTCTATGAATTTGAGGCTAGCCTGGGCTACAGAGTGAGTTCCAGGAAAGGTGCCAAAGCTACACAGAGAAACCCTGTCTCAGAAAGAAAGGAAGGAAGGAAGGAAGGAAGGAAGGAAGGAAGGAAGGAAGGAAGGAAGGAAGGAAGGAAGGAAGGAAGGAAGAAAATATTAACTGAGAATTAGTGTAGCCTAATGATTTAAAATGTCAGCTCTAGAGGCTGAAAAAGTACCTACCACAAAAGCATGAGGACCTGAGTTCAGATCCTCAGCACCCATAAAAGCTGAGGTCAGCACTCTGTGACCCCAGTGCCAGGGAGGCAGAGACACTGGATCCCTATTACTCATAGACTGGCTAGCTTCACCAAATCAATGAGCTCCAGCTTCAGTGAGGAACCCTGTGTCTAAAACTAAGAGGAGAGATGAAGGAAGACACTCAGGATCAACTCTGGGCTTCTCTATGTGTGCGCAGGTGCATGTGGACACGTGCACATAATCACAGAACACATGTATACGCCAAAGAAACTGGCCACCATAAAGAGTGTTAGGCTACTATTATAAACAATACACCACGTTAGTATAGCAGGTACAACAATAAATGATAGTTTCTGTTTCCTGAGACCCAAACTTGAGGAAAAAACCATGCTTACAAAAGTGAAATTATGCCTGGTGGTGGTGGTGGTGGTGGTGGTGGTGGTGGTGGTGGTGGTGGTGGTGGTGCATGCCTTTAATCCCAGCACTTGGAAAGGAGAGACAGGCAGATCTCTGAGTTTGAGGCCAGCGTGGTCTACAAAGCAAGTTCCAGGATAGCCAGGGCTACACAGAGAAATCCTATCTTGAACCCCTCCCCCACTAAACAAAGTAAAATTACAAAAGTTGGGACTTAAAATCAGAATTTTTTTCCATAGGAAAAAAATGGTTGCTGGGTAGTGGTAGCACATGCTTTTAATTCCAGCACTTGGGAGAAAGAGGCAGTCGGATCTCTGAGTTCCAAAACAAAACAAAACAAGAATGGTCTTGGGAGAGGGATCTAGTTAAGTGGAAAGAACCCATGACAACAAGGCCTACATTCAGTCACAATATCCACTCCTCCTCCTCCTAGAAAAAGTCATAGAAATTTGTTGTTGTTGTTGTTTTTGAGACAGGGTTTCGCTGTGTAGCCCTGGCTATCCTGCCTGCCTCTGCCTCCCAAGTGCTGAGATTAAAGTGTGTGTCACTACCATCTGGCCATAGAAGATGTCTTTTTTTTTTTTTTTTTTTTTTTTTTTTGGTTTTTCGAGACAGGGTTTCTCTGTGTAGCTTTGCACCTTTCCTGGAACTCACTTGGTAGCCCAGGCTGGCCTCAAACTCACAGAGATCCGCCTGCCTCTGCCTCCCAAGTGCTGGGATTAAAGGCGTGCGCCGCCACCACCGCCCGGCTAGAAGATGTCTTTTAAAACACATTTCTTTCGTGGATGTATGTGTGGGCCCCACAATGCACATGTGGAGGCCAGAGGACAGCTTGCAGGAGTTGGTTCTCTCCTATCACTGGGGTGTCAGGGGTTAAACTCAGGTTCTCAAACCTGGTGACAGGAAGTCTCTCCCTGAGCCAGCCCGTGGTCCAAGTAGTCATTTTATAATACCAAAATATTTAGACTAAGGAGCATAGATTAATTACGGACTGTAAGACAAATTGCTAAATGGTCTTATTAATAAAAACCTGGAGCCAGATATTGGGGTGCACAAATAAAATATTACCACATTTTCCGTTTTTGTCTAAAATAAAAAAATTATAACTAATATAAGAAACACTATATACGATAAATACAATAACTATATACAATTTATACAGGCAGTAAATACACCAACAATATCTAGTTCATTTGCATTTGACAAATTCAGTGGAAATTTTCCATTATCTATCCTATTTTGGTGTGGGGCCAGATGTAAGACGAATTGCTAAACAGTCTTATTAATAAAAACCTGGAGCCAGATATTGAGGTGCACAAATAAAATATCACCACAACGGACTAATCAATTACTAGGTAAAGCAAGGTCTCGAGAAATGGCTCAGTGGTTAAGAGCACTGGCTGCATTCCCAGAGGACCTGGGTTCAATTCCCAGCACCCACATGGCAGCTCACAGCTGTCTGTAACCCCAGTTCTAGGGGATCCAACACCCTCACATGGACATACATGAAGGCAAAACACCAATGAACATAAAATAAAAATAAATTTTGAAAAAGTTTAAAGCAAGACTTTTTGACCTGAGCAAAAGAAAAATACCTATCTATCAATAACTATTGTGAGTACCTGGTGCCCATGGAGGCCAGAAGAGGTGGTGGATCCCCTGGAACTGGAGTTACAGATGGTTGTGAGCCACTATGTATGTGGCTGCTGGGAACTGAAGCTGGGTCCTGTGGAAGAGCAGCCAGTGCTCTTAACCACTGAGCCATCTCTCCAGCCCCAACAATTTCTTTCTTTAAGACCACAATCAACCTCTTAACATTTTTTTAATTAAAAAATAATATAAATCTGGGCATAGTGGCTGATCTCTATAGTGGTAGATCTCTGTGAGTTCAGGGCCAGCCTTGTCTACATAGTGAGTTACAAGCCAGCCAGGGGTACACAGTGAGACCCTGCCTCAAAAAGAAAAGAAAGAAAAAGAAAAAAAAGAAAAACAAATAAGCAACAATAAACAGAACATAGTGTTGGTTTTAAAGTGAAAGATTTAAATGGAAATATTAGCTGAGCTTCAACAATATTAAAATAATTTTTAAATGTCTTTCAGGATTCTATCCGTGCAGTCTTGGCAAACATGGACAACCTGCAGCCCTTTGTTACAGAACACTTCATTGTATTTCCCTGTATCCTTTCTTTCCTGGTCTTATTTTCCCCAGAAAAGTGAAGTTTGGTGTTTAAGATAGGCCTATCTCATGTGGCCCAGGCTGGCCTTGCAATCACCATGTAAGCACCTGGTCCAACCTCCACCTCCCAAGTGCTAGCTTCCAAGTGGAGCCCTCTCTAAAGCACCATGCCTGACAGCTGGACTTTTGAGGTAGTTAGCCATGCCTGCCTGCTACTCAGGATGATGTCAAGGGTAGCATGGAAGTTACAGTAATCCTCTTGCCTCAGCTCCTGGGTGTTGTGATTGTAGGCATACAACAGAACATCTTGCATACAGAACATAGCGGCTTTTACTAGCTGCTAATGAGCTACAAGTCACACTCCAGATTCCAGTGGAATCAGTGAGACCAAAAGCAGTTTGAAGGGTAGGTAGAGAAAGGAAGCTAGAGTCTCAGCCTTCAAATAGTTTCCAGGAATGCAAGCTGCTCTCCCTCCTCATTTCCTTAGCACCATCCTCAGATAAAAGCAAGTGGGAGAGAGTTTCCCACCTGAAATTTAAACAGGGAGAAATCATCTTGACCCCATACCCATTTGTTTTCACTCTGTATGTAGAAATGAAATGGTTTACTGGAAATCTGCCTTCAGGTCAGTAGAATGATGAGAATGGGGGCGGTAGAACAGGAAATAGGCAGGAGTATGAACTGAGTACCAGGTGGCTGTCTACCCAACTGGGTTCTGACTGCATAGGACAGAGCTCTGGAGCATTTCCTCTGAGCTTGACTCACAATACCCTGTGACTTAGGCATTATGATAACTGATTTAATCTCCCTTTGTGAAATAGTGAAGAGACACTAATTTCAGGGGTTGTATGTGTAAGTATTGGTGGGTGGGAAGACATAGTCTGTCTGGAGAGTAATTACTCAGTGAAAGAGCCTATGCAAACACTTTGTTTTTGTTTGTGAGGTAGGATCTCACTATATAGCCCTGGCTGTCCTGGTGCTCACTATATAGACTAGGCTGGCCTCAAACTCACAGTGATCCACCTGCTTCTGCCTCCTGAGTATGGGGACTAAAAGCCGTGCTGGGCTTTCTCTGATATCTTAACACTATCTTCCAGTTATTAATCTCCAAAGGATGTGGTTATTTTTACTAAAAGACAAATAAATACCTGCTGGTTTGATTTGAAAAGTACAAAAGAAGGCTGGAGAGATGGTCCAGTGGGTGATGATGTTTGCTGTGTAAGCACAGGGCCTGATTTTCACTCCCCATTGCCCATGGCCACATGTACCTATAACCCCGGCGTTGGTAGAGACGGGCAGATCCTGGGAGCTCACTGCTGGCCAGCCTAGCTGAAATGTTGAGTTTCTGATTCAGTGAGAGATACTGCCTCAAGGGATTAGATGGAAAACAACTGAGGATACCCACGGCATGTAGTAAGATACATCCTCTTTTGAAGGGCGTACTGATAAGTATAGCGAGAGTCAACTCCACTTCAGCTTAGAGGTGACAATTGTTCTGGAGCAGGGTAGGACAGAAGCTCAAAGACATTAGGTGGGGAAAGTGGTGTTGGGCAGAAGAGGAAAGGGCCCAAACAGAAGTTGTTTGTCAATCCAGTTCCCAGAACTAAAGTTCAGAAACCCAGGTAAGACAGTCTCAACCCATCATGTTGTTCAAATCTCCCATTGTAGGGAAACCAACAGATGATAGTCCTCTTGAATTGGTAAGTTTGTTCTTTCTTTCTTTGGGGGGTTTTGTTTGTTTTTGTTTTTCAAAATAAGTTCTCTATGTAACAGCTCTAGCTGTCCTGGAACTCACTGTAAACTCAGAGATCCACCTGCCTCTGCCTCCTGAGTGCTGGAATTATTTTATTATTATTATTATTATTATTATTTTTTTTTTTTTTTGGTTTTTCAAGACAGGGTTTCTCTGTGTAGCTTTGCACCTTTACTGGAACTCGCTTTAGAGACCAGGCTGGCCTCGAACTCACAGAGATCCGCCTGCCTCTGCCTCCTGAGTGCTGGAATTAAAGTCATGCTTCACCACGCCCAGCACGTTTGATTTTTCTATATAAAATGAAAGTTGTCTTTCTTGCCTCAAAAGTGCTGCTCTGGTCTTTTCTGCCTTTGCCTCTCAGTCACTGCTCAGGTCCCATCTCAACTGTAAGTAGGAGACCGTGTGTCTCCCCTCGTCTAGATTTCAGAGGTGATGTCTCTGCCAGAATATCTTGCTGAAGTGGAGGTATTACAAGTTGTCTTTAGTAGGCAGTCCTCTGTGCTGGGCCCTCCTAAACTGTGAGCCACTCTGGAAAAGGTGGGTTCCCAGGAGTCCGGTTTCCTCCCTGCAGGTCCTAGTTGAGAAGAAAGCAGAAGAAGCCACGGTGCGGAAACGAAGACTCATGGAGGAGCCCAGCTCCCCTAGCAGGCCAGGACCACACAGGTCAGTGGTGGAGAGAGGTTTTACCCTTGGGCAGTTCTTGATTTGGAGGTTCTTCAGTACCTTGCTCACCCCAGGGGTGAACTGAGGAAAGGGAATAAGTTGAAATTTTCTTTGTAATTTGAACAGTCTCTCAGCAAAGTAAGATTGTTCTGTTCATCAAAAATGGAGGCTGAACTGGAGTGTAGCTAGGTGGAGTGCTCTCCTAATAAGTGTGAAGCCCTAGCATCAAAAAAGAAGGCTGGGGGGTGGTGGCGCACCCCTTTAATCCCAGCACTCAGGAGGCAGGGGCAGGTGGACCTCGAGGAGGAGGAGGAGGAGGAGGAGGAGGAGGAGGAGGAGGAGGAGGAGGGGAAAAACATAAAGGCTAAGAGGAAACACAGATCTATAGCTCTGAGCTCAGCATAGTCAATGAATACATATGGTATTATATTGTAGAAGGCACAAAACTTAGGAAGTCTCAGAATATCATACAAAGACAGAAGGACGCTGAAGAGATAGTGTGGCTGGTCAAGTGTTTGCCATGCAAGCATGAGGGCCTGACTGTAACCCCCAGAACCCATGGGGGCTGCCAGGCGTGGTGGCCCAGGCTTATAACTGTGGTGCTGGAGAGATGTGGGCAAGTGGCTGGCCAACCCAGCCTACTTGGCGAGCTCCAGGCCAGTAAGGGACTCTGTCTCAAACAGAAAAGTGAACAGTGCTCGGGAAACGGCACTGGAGGTTGTCTTTTCCCTCCACACAGGTGTACATGTGTGCATCCACACCCTTATACATACGTGAACATGCAGATAAAAAAAAAACTTTGAAAGAATGAGAACAAATAACGTAGAACTCTGTTTCATCCCATGAGCAATTGGGTAAAATGTAAATGTGTGCAAGATATTGTACATGTGGTGGTACACATTTGTAAATTCAGCCTTCAGGAGCAAAGGCAGGAGAATCACCCAGTGCACGAGGCCAGCCAGGGATACTAGTGAGACCTTGTCTTCTTAAAAGACAATGTAGTGCGCATGAATTGTTAGCGGGAATGCTGAGCATATCCCAACATGTTGAAGTTCTTGTTGTAGAGGCTACGTGTGTCCTTTTGATTCTCTGTCACAGGAAGAATTAGTCAATGAGACAATTTAGTCATTCTTGAGCATCCCAGAGAGGCCACCTGGAATAATCCAAGTCGTGGTTTGCTTCCCAGCCCAAGGTGCTTTTATGCCAAGGTCTCCTAGGACTTGAGGGCCCCTTAGACATATAAACAGTGAAGACAGACTATGAAGGGGATGACCCTGTGATTTCTGGGTAAATGTGTCAGTGACAAGCCATATGGAATGTGGGCATATTTGAGGTATAAGACTCGGTTTGATTTTATTTAACTGATTTTCCCACAGAGATGAGGCCCCAAATCTCCCCTGGGTTTTGAAGCACAACTGAACATCTCATAGTCCAGTACCTCTGTCAGTCACATTTTGTTTCTCAAGCATGCCCTTAAATGTCTCCAGTTGGATTTTATTGTGAATTAAAACCACCAAAGAAATTTTTGCCACACAATTTTCCCTGCCAGCCAGGAGTAGTATAAAAATAGCCAGCTTGCTGAAATATTCATTTGGACTACATTTGCTTGAATGTGGTAATGTTGCCATAGCCAATGACATTTCCTGGGCTCCTCCCTCCCTTTCAGGGCCAAGATAGAGACTTCTAGTGAAGCCTTAAGCAATCAGAAGCCCCAGAAGGAAACCAAGAGGGTAAGCATCAAGATGGAAGCTTTGAGGCTCTTGCTGGCTCCTTCTTTGTTAAAGGCCGGGGTTCCTGTTACATGCTCAGCTTGGTCCTTGCTACAGATTGAATTGACTGAACTCATTCTTGGGTTTCATTCTTTGTAGAGTGACATCCAACTATTCTGTGCTTGTCACAGTCTATCCCTAAAGTGGTTGTATGGATCTTATTTTTCATGTTGAGAGTCTTCTCAACTTAAAAGCTGCTTGTGTTCTGTAATTTAAAATATGCCTGGATTGAATGGGTATGAAATCCAATGTAGAATCCTCACTGTAGAAAATGTTTGCCTTAGTCTGCATTGGAGTCTGAGTCTGGGTGTGTCTAGTTTTAGCAGATGAGGTGGGCATGTGGCAGCCCCAGAAGTTGGTAAGGAGCAGTAAGTAGCACATGCTGTAACTCCAGCACTTGGGCCACGGCAGTGAGATGGCTGCAAGTTTGAGGCCAGCCTGACTACACTGTAAGTTTCAGGTCAGACAGGTCTGTGGAGTGAGACATTGTCCGAAAAGACTAGGCAAGGAAGAAATAATGTAGGAGCTGGGCGTGAGGAGGAGTGCTGTGAAGTGATGCCTTCCAGGCATGACTAGTCAGCCGTTCATAAGCTCACAGCAGCAGTGCTTACCTGAATAAAAGCTGTACAAGATCTAGCCAGTCATCTCCCTCCGTGGATTGGGGAAGGGCACATGAAGCTCCGCCCCAGCTGAGGTGCTGGCAGTTCATGAACTGCTGGGGGAGGACAATCATTTTATCCAGGAGTGTAGCCACTGTAAGCTGCCCATGATCCCGCAAATAACCCTACACCTATAGACACGCAAGAAGCCTGGTTAGGTTGTGGGTTCCAAGGAGAAAGCCATGGCAGCAGCGGGGCAGGGGAGATGCGCTGGGAAGAAGGGCTGCGGAGTGAGGGAGGAGAGAGGAGAGTGGAGTGGGGAGTAAGGGTGACCTAAATACTTTACATGCATGGGACTGTGAAAGGATACATTTTAAATTGTTTTACAAAAAATGGAGGAAGCTGGACATGCCTTTAATCTCAGCACTTAGGAGTCAGAGGCAGGATCTGAATTCTCTTGAGTTCACGGTCCTCCTGGTCTACACAGAGAGTTCCAGGCCAGACCCAGTCTTTAAAGAAATAAACAAAGGGGTTGAGAGATGGCTCAGCCCTTCGGAGCACTTGCTGCTCTTGCAGAAGACCTGAATTCAGTTCCAATATCCATGTTGGACAGCTCACAACTGCCTGGAACTCTAGCTCCAGGAGATCCAACACCATCTTCTGGCCTCTGTGGGCACCTTCACTCTGTACACACACATGCAAGTAAATACATTTTTAATTAAAAAACCAAATCAAAGAGCCAGTGAGATGGCTCGTTTGGCAAAGGCCCCTGCTCCAAGTCTGATGACTGGACTTCTATCCCGAGGACGCACATGGAGGAAGGAAGAACTGACTCGCACAAGGTGCTCCGACTTCTGTGTCCCTGACATGACACAAGCACACCCTCACATGTCTACATCAATAAAAATCGTAAAGATAGTTAAGCCAGGGCATGATTGCTAATGCCTTTAATTCTAGCACTGGTGAAGCAGAGGCAGGCAGATCACTATGAGTTCAAGGCCAGTCAGGGCTACATACACTCTGCTCCTACTCCTTCCCCAAAATAAAGTAATTAAAAGGGCTGGAGAGATGGGGCAGGGTTAAGATCATATACTGCTCTTTATAGGTCGCCAGTTCGATTCCCAGCAATCAGGTCAGGCATCTCCCAACTGCCTGTAACTCCAGCTCCCAAGGGATCTTTCCTACCCACAGAGGTCTCTGTCTTCTGTGGGTACTGCACTCACATGTACATGTTCACACACATGTAATTTAAAATAAAATAAATACATAAAAATGTAAAAACAACAATTTTTTTTTTAAAAAAAGAGCAAAGCGAAGTACAGCACTCAGGAGGCAGAGGCAGGCAGATCTCTGTGAGTTCAAGGACAGCCTGGTCTACAGAGTGAGTTCCAGGACAGCAAGGGCTACACAGAAAAACTCTGTCAAAACAGAAAAACAAGGAAAGAAACAAAGGAGCAAAGCCTCTAGAACAGTGACGGGCTGTCCCAGTCATTTTGGTTTTGTTTGTTCTCGAGACAGGGTTTCTCTGTAGCTTTGACTGTCCTAGAACTCACAGAGATCCTCCTGCCTCTGCCTCCTGAGTGCTGGGACTAAAGGTGTGGGCCACCGCCCACCTGTCCCACTGATTTTATTTACTTTGATTTTTATTGATTTTGGGGTCTGTTCCTTTGTTTAGATGTTCATATGTTGGCTACTTCTCCATTTTAAGGCTCCTTTCCAATAGCTGTCTTCAAAGTTGCACATTTTTCCCTCTAATAGTTACCTCCTTCCCCTTCCCAGGCCCACAGCATGATCAATTAAGGAGCAAAGAACTGCCATATGCATTCATTCAAGACACCATCCTGTGTCTACTGTGTGCCAAGTACTTGGGCTGTCATGCTTCTAAAGCCCCCAGGAAGGTCAGGCCAGACAGCCACATATCTCTGTGCTGTGTGCAGGGAGCACTGTGTGCGGGGAGCACTGTGTGCGGGGAGCACTGTGTGCGGGGAGCACTGTGTGCGGGGAGCACTAAGTGCCTAGTGAATACAAAGAGGTCATGAGGAAAGAGTTCCCTGGGGAAGCTGAGGCCCTTGAAGAGCCCAGGCCAAGAGGAAAGAGTATGATGCTTTTCATGCTGCAGGCCAGTGCACACAGAACTTAGGGCACAGTGCTGAGAAATGTTACTGGACAGACCAGCATGGGTAGACGGTGATAGGCCTTAAGTCCACCAAGATCATAGGAATTACCTAAAATATTTTTGAGTAAAGTAATGGAGCAATTTCATTTCTAGTCTACCATTTTATCACCTGTTGGCATATTGTGTGCCAGGACACCCAACACACACGTAAACCTGGCTGCTCATTCTAGGAGTTTATCAGTTACTCGACTGTGCCCTTGGGATCTAGACTTCTGCCTCTGGGAACAGGGTTAGAAGATGGGGCCCCAATGTTGTGTCACAGCCCCACAGCCCACTGAGGTGTTAGGTAGAAAGCTGTCTCCTGTGTTCCCAGCCTTTGGCGAGGCAAGAAGAGAACTGAGAAAGTACAAGAGGGGTACATGAAGCTCTGGAGAACAAAGTGCTCTACACAAGCAAGATAATTGCTCTAAAGGAGCATTTCCCTCGCACTATCCTCCGTACCTTCCTATTCTTAGTTTGACACATCATCTCCCGCAAGAACAGTACCCACAGCTTCTTACTCAACATAATTACCTTTTCAACCTGATTCTGGGCTTAGAGAAAAGCTGAGCAAAAGGAGCATGTTTATTGATTTTGACTCAACGCCCAAAGACAGCCTCCATCACAGACTCTGTTCCCAGGGAGAGGATTTCTCCTAAATTAAGGTAATCACAGTGACTCTTAGTGCAAGCCACTTGAGCTGGAAAAATTGAATTTGCTCCTATGGTTCAGTGCTTGGCATCCCCCACCCCTTTGTGGGAAGTTTGGGTATAGGATCACATACAGCACAGAGAGGATTGTGCGTGTCTGAACACATTGAAAAGCTTTTGCACAGAACGCTTAGAAGAATACAATACTTGTCTCATGAGAGATGTCTGGGGAAGAATAAGGAAGGGAAGACCCTTTCTTTTTGTTCTCTCAGATCCCAGACCTGGAGACCCAGACTATGAAAAGATGAAAAGACAGGAGAGAGCAGATCAATGGCCCTGATGTGGACCAGACCGCTCGGTGTGTCCCCGTGTCTGCCCCACTTCTCAGCAGAACTGGCCCTTAGCTGTCACTGGCGTTCAAGGTGTGACACCCACTGGCTCTCTGCAGTGGCACCACAGTCTCAGCTGCATCTTTCCTTCCTTACAGCTTGTGCCTGTACACTGCCTTCAAGGGAAGCTATCCTTCTTATAAGAGGAGTCTCCTTGTTTCTGGGATGGCCTTTTCCCTCTGATCCCTTATGCCCAGTCCTCATGACACTGCTGTCTTTGGTCATCTCTGCAGCAAGATTTAAGTCCAAAAATCATAGTTTCCTTAAATTTATAAGAATTATCCTTTCATGAGTCTAGAGCTAGGCCTTCTAAGTCCTTCCTCTCTGTCTAGGGGCAGGAGGAAAGGATGGTTTTCTTCCTCCCTGTGGCTCTCACACCTATGTGGGAATATGAGCCTGGCCCTACCTACTGCAGACCTGGATCTCAAGGGTTTATGAGGAAGCTCATCTCAGAAAGATCTACTATTCTAACTTGAAAGTTGTGCTTAGACTGAGGGCCAGGGCTGACTCTCAGGACTTACTGCAACTCTGCCTCCCCGGTCACCCTGTACCAATTCTTCACCAGAAGCACAGCCTGAATAGCATACATGCTGCTGTGCAATCAGGCACTCGGGCTATGCTTGGTGAGGACAGGCCAGCTGGCAGATATTCCAAAGAAAATGTATGCCTATGTTTCTGAGCGTCAGAATGTTTGCTAGAAATGTGGACCTGGAGCCAGGTTGTAGGATGTCCTCTTCAACATACAAAGGAGTTTCTACCAAGCAGTGACACATGGGGAGATATAAGATTGCACTGCATTGTACTGGCTGTTCAGCTGTCATGTTTCCACCATGCCTGGCTCTAGCTATGCTGATTGTATTTACTCAGTATGGCACTGTGCCCTTTTCATCATGTCTCTGCCCGGAAAGCCCTGCTCTCCCTGACCAGCTCCTCACCCCAATTATGACAAAATCCCATTCATCCGTCAAAGCTCCATCCACATGTCACTTTCCCTGTGAAGCCTTCCCTGACAACTGCCACCCACTTTGCAACCATAACACTGCAGACTCGTGGGGCAGCCTCACCACACTGGCTTGTGGTGTAGCCTTGCCCTGTGGATTGAATGTGTCTCCAAAATGACATTTGTTCTTCAGGCTTTAGCACCAGCAGGTCTCAGCAATAGGGGTGGAGAGGCATGCCCAGGTGGGCTTGTTCTGATCTCCTGCAGCAGCATATGGCTTTAGAGGGACTATGTTAGGAAGCTGGAGTGAACAGAATAGTCCTACAGAAGGACGTAGAGGACTTGGCCTGGGCTGTCAGAAGCCAGTAGCACCCAGATTACAGGTCTTGTAGGATGAAGGATTTTATCCTTGGCCTTTTTTTTTTTTTTAAAACAGAACAGAGAAGGAGGAGCCCAGCAAGAATATCAGGATACCCCAGCTTCTGATGCCACTGATGTTCAGGAACAGGGTAGGTTTGGGGAGATTCTTGTTTGGTGGAAGGTTTTGTTCTTTGGGACAGGGTCTTGTGGTAGAGCCCAGGCTGGCCTCTAACTCTTGAGCCTCCTGTATGCCGAGATTATAGGCACGAGCCACCATGCCCAGCCGCCCCTTACTTCTGACAGTGAACTCAGTAGTCCAGCAATTCCAAAACATTTCCTAACGAAGTAGGAGGACTCAAAAGGAAGTTGGAAGGGATGTGGTTCCCTCTTCTGTGGGGTTGAAGAACTATTTCTGGGAAGCACTTTCTCCTCTTCCCCTGGGATCTCAGCTTTAAGGTTGACAGTACAGAGACTAGAGCTGGTACCCAGCTGGTAAAGTATTCACCTCACTTGCATAAAACCCTGGGACAGTCCCCAGCACCTCACAAAATCTGGCAAGGTGCACACCTGCAGTGATTCACTGCATAGCGAGTTAGGGGCTAGCCTGGGCTGCATAAAATCTTGTCTCAAAAAACAAATAAATTGACGGTATAGACAGGTACTCTACAAGGCCTGTGAATGCCCAACGAGGCACGCCCTTCCAGCTTTCTGGTCTCTTACCCAGCACAAGGACTTGGAGTGGAATGCAGTTATCCAGATGCAGGATGTGAGCATGTGAATTACTGGACAAGTTGTGGTTCCTTGTAGAAACATGTCCGCTCTGGTGGATGGCTGAGGCTTGAGTTGTGTAAATATCTCAAGCCTGACTTTGAAAATACACCCAAGGACAGAATAGAATTTTACTGAGCTGAGATGAAACTGGAAAGGTCAGAGCAAACATTTCACCTGGCTCTAAATAATTCCTGGTGTGTGCCTGCCCTGTGATCGCTCAGATTCAAGGAGCCTGTGGGCCAGTCTCTTTCCCCTGCCCGAACGTTTTCCTTACAGATTCTAAGTCGGGGCACAACCTGCCAGAGCTAGCTGTCCCTCCACTGCAGCAGAGCAACCCACCAACCCCCAAAGGACCGGGAACCAGTGGCTTCTTTGGGTTTCTGAGGTAAGACAGAGTGTTTTGCCTTCAAGCTGAAAAGCAGTCTCTAGGTCCCTTGCTTCCTTGAGTCTTGGGCAGGGCGAGACCAGAGGAGAAGTAGATTCTTTACTGTGATTTCTCGGTTGTGTCAAAGATAGATGGTGGGAATGGATTGAAAACAAGGCCCTAATTCAAAAGACTGTGTGCGTGCTTGCTTGTTTGTTTGTTTGTTTGTTTTTTGAGACAAGGTCTCACTACATAACCCTGACCGGCCTGTAACTCACTGTGTAGACCATGCTGTCCTCAAACTCACAGAGATCCTCCTGCCTCTGCCTCCAGAGTGCTGAGATTAAAGATGTGCGCCATCACACCAGGTTCCTTCCTTTTGGGACAGGGTCTCACTTTGTAGCCCAGGCTTCTTTTGAGCTTGGGCTGCTCTGCTCTCTGCTTGTTTGTGTACAGTTCTTTCCACCTTGAGGTGCCCACACAAGCCTGTTTCACAAATGTTGCTTGAACAGAAACATCGGTCTTTCTTAGGTTATTCAGATGGTTTGAGTCTAGAATGTTTCCACTCTCCCCTCTGAATCTAGGTGTGTGTTCAGAATCATTTTTGTAGAGAACACTGAGCAAATGTGTCTACCTAGAGCTCAGCCATCCTACTGCACCTCTTTCCTTTTATTCCCCCTTCTGGGTGTAATCTAATTTGGGTGCCTTCTCAAATGCTGTTTTGGACCTGAATTTCCATTCAGTAGTTCCCCAGAGCAAAATGCCCCAGCTAATGAAGCACTAATGGGAACCAGGGAGAAGGGAAGCGACCTCCTCAGTCTCAGACTCCTCTGCTCTCTTCCCTACAGCACTCTGCTTCCGTTCCGGTATTTCTTCAGGAAGAGCTGGCAGTAAGCCTGCTAGGCACCACAGCACGGTGGTGTCGGTCGGTCGGAAAGAGGACTTTCTCTTGCAGTGGCTCCTGAGCTATACCAAACATCATTTGCTTTAGTTTCTTCCTTTTTTTTTTTCCTTTTGTTTATTTTTGAGACAAGTGTTACTGTTAAATCACCTAGGCTGGCTTCAGGTGCCCCATCTTCCTGTCTTGGGCTCCTGGTCTGCACCACCACACGCCATCCTTTTCTTGTAATTCCTGGGTTATGGGGAAGAGGGCACCAGACTGAATCCTCCTATGAGTTTATTCTATTGTTTGCTTTTGTTTTTTTCCTATTTAAAACACTAAGGATGGGCTGGAGAGACGGTGGTTAAGAGTGCATACTGCTATTGCCGAGGACCTGAGTTTGGTGCTCAGTGCCCACAACAAGCAATCCACAATGCCCTCTAAGTCCACTCCCATCAGAGCTGACCCCTCTTCTGGCCTCTGCAGGCACTTGCACACCCCTCCCCACTCCCAAAGCTAGAAAAACAAACCGGAACAACACTAAGGGACAGCAAGGTGGCTTGATGGTAAAGCACCTGCAGCCAAACCTGATGACCTGAGTTCAGCCTCCATGTATGCACCATGGCTTGTACATTCATACAGAATAGATGTAGTTTTAATAAAAATTAAAACACTAAGGAAAGAATTCCACTGCCCCAAAGTTTAAGTCTTTTGTCTCTAGTGCTTAGGATTCTAATGTCAATAATTGTTCATGATAGATTATTGATTGAACTTGAAGAAGCAGAGCATGAGAGACCGGAGAAGCATTCACAGACCTTCTCCCTGGGTCACAGGTTGTTGCTTAGTGAACCACATGGATGTTCACCTGATCTCAGCTCTTACGGTTCTTTACCAGAGGTCAGGGAATAGGGTCACACAAGATTCACTGGCCTGAGTCCCACTGCCCCTAAGAAACACTTCTTTATTTGGTTTGTCCCCAGAGGATAATGCCTCAAATGTAAAATGCTCCCCACCTGTTTCTCCCTCTGGTTCCTTCACAGTAACACAAAGTAGTCCATCAGTTAACTGGAAGCCTGTGCAAGTTAGGGCCCCTGGAGAAGGCAGGCCAAGGTACCTAAGTCCTTTCTTCAACGAAAGGGCCTTTTAGAGAACTATTTAGAGTGGACTTATGCGGCCTCAGAGAACCAAAAGAATAATGGATGGAAATTTAGGAGAACTCGTTTTAGCTCTGAACAAACGCATCAACGTTTTAACTTTTAGTGAAGTCTGATATTAGAGTGGACTACTTGTAGGTAAGGAGCCCTTGCCACCTCGGGTCTTTAAACTGCCTGTCACATGCCAGAGGGTTCTTAATGGGAAGCCTAGGGCTAGAATGCTAAGTCCCTCCTAGTTCCTTTGCTAGGCTGCCTCTACTTTTTTGTTTTTGTTCTATCTTTTTTTTTTCCCTTTTATTTTATTTTACAATACCATTCAGTTTTACATATCAGCCACGGTTTCCCCTGTTCTCCCCCCTCCCACCCCATCCCCTTACCCCCAACCTACCCCCCATTCCCACCTCCTCCAGGGCAAATCCTGCGAACAACCTGGTAGACTCAGTCCAGGCAGGTCCAGTCCCTTCCTCCCAGACTGAGCCAAGCGTCCCTGCATAAGCTCCAGGTTTCAAATAGGCTGCCTCTACTTTGACAGAGAAAAGGGAGGCCTCCAGAGTGCTCTGGGAGGGCCTGCCAATCAAGGACCTGGGACCTGAGCAGGAAGACACTAAAAGGCAGGCAAGGGTGCAGGGACAGGCGGGTGAGCAACATGGACACCTCCAGTTCCTCCCAAATTCTGTTTACTACCTTCGTCCTAAGATCCCAAGCATAATCTGACAGCTGCTGCTGAAGGGGACAGCTTAAAGCCTGGAGACCTGAGTGTTCACACTGACCGGGACCCCTTACCAAAGGACCTCGGTGGCCCTTTCTTCTCATCTGGAAAGTGGGAGGTAGGATTTGAAAACTCTGAGGATCCCTTGAGCTCTGGCAGGCTGTGGACTGCCCTAGTCTTTGGAGCCAGGCCAGTGTGGTAGTGGTTCTGAGAGGGGCTGCTTGCAACCACCGTAGACACTGATCTGGGCCTTCTCCAACCTCCAGCTGATGGTGGCTAAGGCTTTCGTTATTGTGCTTTGTTTTGGTATGGGATTTGTTTGGTTTGGTTAGTTGGTTTCTGGGTTTTTTGTTTGTTTGTTTGTTTGTTTTGTTTTGTTTCGTTTGGTTCCCCTGCCCCCAAGACAGTTTTTCTCTATGCAGCTATGCATGTCCTAGAACTTACTCTGTAGAGCAGGCTGGCCACAAACTCAGAGGTCCGCCTGCCTCTGCCTCCTGAGTGCACCACCACCACCTGGCTTGTTATTTATTTATTTTTTATGGTGTTAAAAATAGATAGAACCCAAAACCTCAAGCTGCTAGGCAAGTGCTCTGCCACTGAACTACATCTCAACATGTCACATTCTTGTCTCAGGTGTCATTTAGCACCATGGATAGATAGCAGGATATTTGAACGTGATGTTTAGTAGGTAGCCTCTCCTCTATAACCAGAGCTGGACACCACAGATGTGCTGAGATTGGGATTCAGCTCTGCTTATATGGGGTCCGGTCCCTGTTGTTTCAGGGACTGGGAGATTCTCTGGCTCAGAATTCACTCTGTAGCTGGCCACATGAGGAGAAGGCATTCACAGGATACTATTGGGAGACTGACATGGACATACCCCTAGTCTGCCACCAAGCACAGCTTAGGTGCCCCCACTGGTGGGACATCCCTTGAACAAATGGATCTTGTTCTGGGGCTGGGGATGTAACTTCATTGGTGGAGTGCCTCCCTAGTATGCACAAGGCCCTGGATTTGACCCCAGAACAACATAAACTGGATATGGTGGTTTATGCCTGTTATTCTAGGACTTTGGAGGTGGAGGCTGGAGGATCAGAAGTTTAAGGTTGCTTCTGGGACGCATGAGATTATGTTTTAAGAAAAAGAAAAAGGTTGCTTTTTAATCCCATTACTTTGCAATCACTAAGAGGCAGACAGGCAACAGGACTGAGGGTAGTTTTTAGACAGAAAGGCTGATCAGCGAAGAGTCCTGCCCAAGCTGGCAGTGGGAAGAGAGCCCAGCTGCACACACGTCACACGGGGCCACTCCTGAGCTTACCTCACCCCTCGAAGTACTCTACCCTAGAGAAATGTCAGCAGAGACTGCTCCCTGAAGAGACCTCAGCTCCCATCCCAGGTGGGGCTGCACGGAGGCTTCAGGCTAGGAGGGGCCTGAAAGCTGATCTCTAGGAAGGCGTGGCTCTAAAACACTGGCAGATAAAAGCCTGGAGGGCCGGCACCAGTTTGGAGACCAGCAGGAGGCCCTGGGAGTCTCCAGCCTGTTTCTGCTGGACTGGTGAGCTGCCATAGCAGGCGAGCAGGTGGAGCTGGGGAGGGAGGAGGGTTGTGAGAGGGGAGAGGTTTGTACCCCAGATGGGATGGGACCTTCCAGGGAAAACCTGCACAGAAGGATGACAAGTCCCATCCAGAAATGGCTACTCATACGGTTTCTGAGTAGCCCAGGCAGAGCGGCACACACCCCACACATTCCTGCTAAAGACAGGATAGACCTCACCAGTCGGACGACCCAGCAGCTTGGCCTCCCCCCGCCGCCCCCCCCCCCACCTACTCTGTTTCAGATGCCCATGGCCCCATGTGTCCTGCTCCTCTGTCTGCTGGTCCTGGCAGTCACTGAAGGCCATTGTCGGGAGGCAGCCATCCCAGGCTGCCACTTGCACCGTGAGTAACTCTCTAGGAAGAGTGGATTGGGGACGAGAGCAGAGGTGTCCCACTGAGCACTGGGATAACCCCAACCAGCAGTCTTCACAGCCTGCTTCCTTGTCTCCTTCCAGCCTTCAATGTGACAGTGCGAAGTGACCGCCATGGCACCTGCCAGGGCTCCCATGTGGCACAGGCCTGTGTAGGACACTGTGAATCTAGTGCCTTCCCGTCCCGGTACTCCGTGCTGGTGGCCAGTGGCTATCGACACAACATCACCTCTGTCTCCCAGTGCTGCACCATTAGTAGCCTAAAAAAGGTGAGGGGCCTGGGCCTGGTGGGGGCGTGAGGGTGGGGACCCAGGGTGGGAGGGGATGGGAGCAAACTTGGGTCCCTCCCCCAACAGGTGAAGGTGTGGCTGAACTGCGTGGGGAGCCAGCAGGGGGAGATTGAGATCTTCACTGCCAGGGCCTGCCGGTGTGACATGTGCCGTCTCTCCCGCTACTAGTCCCTGGGTGGCCCAGGCTCCAGTCCTGCCACTGATCTGCCATGGGCGAATCTCTCAAATAAGGGGCTGCTTCAGCTCTGACCCTCTTTAGAGCCAGCGAAGATGGGCTTCCCCTCCTTTTACCCGGCCTTCAGAGCAGTCTCACTGCTACGCTGTCCTTCACGCCTGTCCTCAATAAAGCAGGCAAGGCTTGAGTTTCGCTCTTTATTAAGTCTGCCCCCTAGCCAGGTGAAGGGGGCAGACCATGATTACTGTAACCCCCCCCTCACCCCAGGACAATGTGAATCTCTTCTCGCCTGTGCCCTCACCCCTCCCCCTGCCCAATAAATAAAAAGGAGACAAGGAAGTACAGGGCAAGGGAGAGGAGAATGTCCCTGGACAGTGTCTTGTTGAGGGTGAGCTGGGCAGAATAAATAGACTGTGCCCCCATGGTGGGGATGAGGAAGGCCCTGGCCAGGCTGAGGCAGGCCAGGCCAGGTGCTGAGTGCCCATGCCCCAGGACAGGGGCAGGGATGGGAGGCCAGCTGTACAGGGCAGGGGAGGATCCCTGATGGCAGCTTCCCAGTCACATGGTTGCCCTGGTCTAGTCTTGCCAGAATCTTGCCACAAAGGCCTGAGAGTTCTGCTGCCAAGACTACCATCTTGCGTTCTTGTCCCCCCCACCATGAAAGCTGTTCCCATGGGGCTGGCAGGGAGTCCTAGAACCACTCTGGCAAGGCCACGGGGAGGCGTGGGCCTCACTGGGCCCCTGGGCAGAAGGGGTGGAGGGGCTGATAGCTCTGGGTTTAGCTTCTCCCCTTCTGGATTTGTCTAGCTCTGACCCCCGCTGGCAGCCACCTGGGGTGGAGGCCGAGGGAGGGGGGCTTCTTTAGCCCCTTGGGCCCCCTGTAGCCGGCGTAGCTGCAGTTCCTCCAATCCTCGCCAGAGCTCCTGCCGTTCCTGGGCCTTCTGCTGCTCCCTGGGGAGAGAGGAGAGGCAGCCCTTCCTCCCCAGCTGCCAGCAGTCTAACCTCCCATACCAGGACCCCACTGTAAAGTGACTAGGACTCCCGGAAGTCGGCTTGGAGGGGAGGGGAGGGGAGAAAGGAGAGGAAGAATTGGGCTGTGAGCTGCCCGGGTACAGGGAGTGAGAGCAGTCCGTGGGCAGCCCCTGCTGGAAACGGGGTGAAGCTGACGCACTGGGATGGGTCCTCTTCATATCCCCTCCAGCCTGAGGTCTGATGCCTTCCTGCTTTCCTGCCCTCCCCTGGCCAGCCTTCTGTCCAGTACTCACTGCTGTTTCTCCAGCTTGTAGGAGGCTGTGAGCTCATCGAAGAGCTTTCCATTCATCTCCATGAAAGTCTTGAGCACGTTGTAGATCAGCGATACGATGGTTCTGGCAGAGTCAAGGCGAGGTGTTAAGGAGCTGAATGAAATACCATTCTGCTCATCCCCGGTCCCTGACCACTTGCCTTTACCGCCCTTTAGCATCCTGACATCTGCTCTCTGCCCACTAGGAGCGGCCCTGGGGGCCGGACCAGCTGTGGTGCCTGTCTCCAAGGGTTGGACAAAGCTTGGGCACTCACTGATTCCAGTGCTCCTTGGACACTTGGTAGAGGGTCCCAAATACCGCAGGCAGCACAGTGTGGCAGTTGTCCTCAATGAGGCTCAGGATGTACTCATTATTCCAGAAATACAGAGCCCGCTCTGCAACCTGGGCAGGGAAGCAGTAGAGAGGGCCTGGTAATGGCTTTGGAGGGGACAAGTGGTTTCACAGTCGACATCAGCAGTCCTGGCTCCTTCAGAGCCCACCGCACACGTGCGGCCTTGTGAGGCATTCAGCGCCTCAGCCTGAGCTGTCTGCTGTGTGAATGGGGCTAAGAATACCCATCTCCACCAGCTGCTGTCAGGATGAAATGAGTTCCTGTACTTCAAGGTGTTTTAAAAGTGAAATACCAGAGCCATCATGAGGAAGAACCAGCTTCCACCAGGTTATGGCTCCTAGGAGTGGGGGTGAGTGTACTGGCATGGGGAACTGAGCCTCCTCACAGAAAATGGGACCAGTGAAGTCGAAGGTTACCAAGGAAAGAAGAGAGGGGCTAACAATCCTGCAGTCCACTTTGTGTCGGTTTCCTGATGTGTTCACTGCTGTGAGCTCCTTTTCACTACGAAGAGACTATTGTTGGCCCATTTTATAGTCAAGGAAACCTACTTAGACTCAGAGAAAGTGCTCCTTCCAAAGCCTCTCAGCCAGTGGAATACCCATCTGCGCTTTGACCCTAGGTCTCATGACCCAAGGCCAGCATCTCCCTATTATCAGGTCTAGGGCTGGAAGAGAAGCTGAGGGAAGAGGGGACTATGTTAGGCCAACTCTGAAACTTTGCCAGGCTGTGCCCTGCTCTGACTCCACCTGCCTTTGGCACATACCTGGAAATGGGGGCTGGAGACACAGCGAGCCACCTGCTTGAAGAGGGGCTCCTGGATCTTCACAAACTGGGAGGGCTCAATGACATCAAGAATCTCTTCCATCTCCCCCAGGAACATCACCTGGGGAGAGGGCAGGGCAGCAGCTCACGTTCTCCTAAAGCATACACCTGCTCGCCTTCTGGAAGCTGAGCCCTCCCACCCGCTCCCAGGGTTGTGAGAGCCCTTCATACCTCCTTCTGGGTGCAGGTTTTAGGCCAGTATTTGAGGAGCCCCCGGATAACCTGTAGGGTGGAGGAGGAGTCAGATACGCAGAGTGAGGGGCCCACCTTCCCTCCAAGGTACTCACATGCTCCGTCAAGGTGGCATCCTTCTCCAGGAACTGCACCACACAGTACGCCAGCTGCAGGGCCAGAATGGAAAGAAGGAGCCAAGGTCAGGAAGGGCCAGGAGCCAAGAACTAGCTGCCCAGGACAGCATGCCAGGTATCTGCTCATTACTGCCTTCACACTCTTGTTCACTGAGCACTTACTGCTGCTTTGGACTTAAAGGCACCAAGCTCTCGAGTGCCAAGCGGCACAGAGCTGGTGTCTGAGGTCAGTTCTCAGGTAGAGGAGACTGACTCAGAGGTAAGATAGGATGCAGCAAGGGTCAATCTGACTTCCTGGCCCCACAGGCAGCCCTGAGTGTCAGCACACCTGCTGCTGCAGGGCCAGGCCTGGGGCTCACCTGGGCATGAAAAACAGACAGCGACTTGACAGAGTGCAAGGGGATCAGGACTCGAACCAGGAACTGCTTGTGCTCGGTCTTCAGGGGCAACGCAAAGCCATTGATGATGCTTTGGAATGGACAGAAGAGAGGAGCAGGGCTCATCCAATCAGCCTCCCAGTCCCGCCTACCAGAACCCCCAGCTCTAGCCAAAGCTAAGGAGAATTACCTTCCTAAGATCTCTAGCAGTTCAGCCACACCATTGAAGTGCTCCAGCTCATAGATGAACCTGCAGGAGAGAAGAATCTAGAGGGTGGGAGCTTGGGACAGGTCCAGCTCTCCGTCGGTCTTCCTGCCAGCCACCTTGACTCACCCCACACGGCTGTCCAACGTTCCCCAAACCACAGGAGTGCTCCCTTCCTGGCGCCCCAAACCAGGCCCCACTGAGTCCACACCCACAGGCAAAGTGTCTTACCCAGCCCAGCCATCTCGGCCACTGTCAGTCCCAGCTCAGCCTCTCATCTGTGAGACAGCCCCAGTTCGTCTCTTCCAGTCCCTAGCACTCCTTACCTGATGCCCAGCCAGCAGGCACCCAGCCTAGGACCTTCAACCTTCACGCAGTCAACCAAAGCAACGACAAACATCTCTACCCTGCACTGTAATTCCCGAAACCCCCCTGGCAGGCAGGGCATATGAAAGCCGTTACAGAGATGAAGCTGAGACTCTAACTAAAGGCTACTTGCCTCAAAGTTAATAAGTGGGGAAGCTAATGGACTCTGAGCTCCTAGAGAACATGGGTCATGTCTCCTCTATTCTATCACTAGAAACAACAGCTAATATTTCAGCGGCCCCACCTCAGGCTAGGAGCTATGCCAGGTGTTTTGGAGACCCCATCGGGCTTCATCTGAAGAACGGACCCACATTAGCACAGGCAGTGTAACCACTTCAAAGAGTGAAGTAAACAGAGAACTTGAAGGACTTGCCCAAGTTCACCCGAATACTTGAACCAAACTCACATATCCAACCATAGTCTCAACTACAAGGTCACAGGGCCTCCCAATGCGCAGTGGATTGGTGCTCAGTACATGTTTGTAGAAAGCCTGATAAGGATCAGAAGATCTAGACTCTATATTGCACTGGACTGCCCTAGTCCCTCTAAACTACTTAATTGGCCTCTATTTGCTCATCTTTAAAATGGAAAGAAAACTCATTCTCTACTGATTTCACAGGCTTTGTATCATCAATACTATGCATTGCAGAGACAGAACTTGGTAAACATACAGTCCACACAGCCTGGGGGTCCCAGCAGGTCCCTCCTTCCCTGCCTCCCTCCCAGGTCTCTGCTGAGCAGACAGCAATCACGCACCGGAGGAAGATGTGGTTGCACTGTTTGCGGATGTAGGCCCGGAGACCCAGGAACTTGCCGTATACCCGATGCAAGATGGTCTTGAGGTACTCACGTTCCCGAGGGTCCTCGCTGTCAAATAGCTCCAGGAGCTGTAGGACCAGGGTTAGGGTATATAAGGCCAGGTGTCAACCCCTACTTTTCCCCATCCTATCCCCATGTTCCCCAGATAGCCTGTGCCTGCTGCAGGGTACCACCCAGCCTGGGCTCCCCAAGTCACCATCAGGACAAACTTTTGATCCACATATCTCTTGGCCACAGAGGGCTGGAAGTCTGGACTCTCCAAGAAACGCAGGAAAAACTCATATACCAGCTGGGGGTGGGAGACAGACCAAAAGGTGAGTTCAGTTACAGCCTCACCCACTCCCCTTACCTTGCAGCTCTCAGCAACAGTCAGAAACTATACAAACTCCCCCACAGCCCTCCAGTCGCCTCTGAAATGCAGACCCCCCTGCTCCCCAGCCCTTCACACCTGTAGATGTGGCCACGAAGGCTCAAGGTTGGGCTCATCCTCTTCAGGGTCAAATTCAGGGTTCTCACTGGGTGGCAGGGTCCGAAAGATATTTACTGATATCTGGGGGCGGGGGGCAAGGCAGGGTTCTTTAAGGATGAGAACTTGGAGGCACAAGTTTTGGGAATTCTCAAAGTTCTCTGTATCCCAGGCAGGTAATGACCTTGTGACCATCCTGCCTCAGCCTCCCGAGTAGCTAGGATTATAGGCATGTAACGCCAGACCAAGCACTTTTCAAGTACACTGAGTACGTGGGGCTTGAACCTGAGGCCTTGCACTGAGTTTTACCACCAGCCCTTTCCTCCTCCAGTTCTCCTGGACTGACCTATTCCCCAGCAAGCAACTCACCCCTCGGGACAACCTTCACTTAAGCACCAAGTTCATGAAAACCCTGAGCCAAGGGCTGGGGACCCAAGGGTGGCTTGACACATCCCTGGGTGGGTGTGATCAGTGGGGATGGTAAGGCTGAGCAGTGAGGCCCCCAGGCATTTAGGGTCAGAGTTTCTGGTTCGGAGAAGCTCCTGAGAGAGGGTTTCACAGAATAGCCCAGGCCTGAGTCAGGCCATGGAAGACAAGTGGCTCAAAGGACAGGTCCCCCAGGCCCAGCTCAGAGGTGCAGGGACAACGGAGAGGAAATCCTGAGTGGGTGCTGGGCAGCAGTGGGTTCAGTGGAGCTGGAAGCTTAGTCCTTGGCCAAGCTAAAGAACATGCATTAATTCTTCCCACAGGGGGCCTAGTGGTCGACTGATGGGGTTCTTGTCCCCCGAGGCTGGGCACAGTGCTTACCATGCGGATGATGTCTGGGTAGACGGGCTCGATGAGGACACCCCGGGTGCTCCCCACACATTCCACCAGTTCATTGAGGGCCGCACGCTTCACCTCCTTCCCCTTGAGGTCAGCCACACAGTCCAAGAAGTCAAACATCACCCCACACTGGGCCAGTTTCCGGCTCAGCAACTCATGCAGCTCAGAGGCTGGTACATCTGGGAGAGGAAGCAGGAGACGGAGCCTGGGCCATCGCCGCTAGCGCTCCAGATAGGGGCGGATCTCCTCATCCCTCAGGCTGACTTTCACACAGGGTACCAGGGTACAGCTACCAAACAATTCTAGTCCCATCCTTCACTCCCGGGAGGTTGGGGGTAGGAAGGTGGTCCTTTTTTCTAATCCAGGATCAGAGACCTCATCATTTTAAAGCAAGACCACGAACTCTGGATATACAGTCATTCTCCCAAACAGTCACTGCCTCTCTCCTTGGTGGCACATGGATTTATGAGCCAGAAGTAGAAAGCGGGGCAGAAGTAAGGTTGCGGGGATGTGGTGATCACAGGGAATCATGCCAAGCACCTATTCCAAGAGCTAGGCAGCTGGCTGGGCTGATAGGAGCCTCCTGAAATGTAGGCTGTGTGCCCCACCCTTGGCCCTTGCCTGCCCCTGGCACCACTTCCAGATGCCCCACCTCCGGAGATGACAGGCCGGTCAGGCCATGCGTCAGCAGAGGGCTGGAGACTGGGGGTCAGTTCCCATGGAGTTCCTAGCCTACAAAGGGTATCCGAATTCTACCTGACATGTTCGTCCCTCGGTCCTCCCCTACCTTGCTTCCTTCTAGGCTCGGGCACCTCAGCATGAGGCAAGGGCTCACCTTTGAGCAGGGGCAGTGGCGTGAGCTCTTGCTGGTTGCTCTGATAGCGGAACTGAGAAGAGCTGTGTGAGCGACGGGGACGAGCCCTGCGGAGGGACCGGCGGGAGAAGCCGTCCACCTTGTCTGGTGGTGGCACGGGAGACAGCCCTGGGGAGGAGGGGCTCGTGGGGGTGCTCGCAGGGGGCAGCTTCGTCTCCATGGCCAGTGGGCAGCCGTCAACCTTTCAGAGCATGGGGGGCTCCTTGTAGGTCTGGAGGAAGCTGAGTGAGGCCACACACACTAACTGGGACCCATCCTGACCAGCGTGTTGCGGGGGCACAACCGCAGTCCTGACCCCCCCAGGGCCTCTGGCCACTGCCCAGTCCTGGGGGGGCAGGCAAGGTAGAAAGGCAATGGCTCAGGTCTTTCCTGGGGGTCCAGAAGAGTCCAGTCAGGGTTCCCACGCTGGCTCTTCTGAGAAGTCAGGTTAGAAAGGTCAGCAGGAGAGACACAGAGAGCAGGTGGGTTCTTTTCCAGAAACAGCCCGTGTGCTGCAGCTACTCTCACTTTTTTCCCTTCGTCCCCTTGCTAGATCCCCCAAGCAAGGGTGCAATCATGTCCCTGCCTTCTTCCAGACCCAAGCTCCAAGTAGCCCCTCCCCAAATACGGCCTACTTCTACTCAGGATGGGACTCTGTTTAGCATCTCCAGCTCCTTACAGCAGTGGGACTCTCCTGCTCCACTAATGCCTCCCGGCCCGGTGCACTCATACAGAAACGAGGGTCCTGTTCTCACGCACCCCCCTCCAAACCCGAGCATCTCTCCCTGCATCCCGCTCCTTCCTGATCTCCAAACCTCATGGTGGTAGTAGGGCACACACTCACTTCTCAGAAACCCAGACTTTGGTCGCCGACCCCTAGAGGCTGACTCGGAGGACGGGGCGGCGGTTCAAGGGTCCTTAGCGGTGGTTCCGCCGCTCGGGGCGCTGGGGCTGGGCGGCGGCGCTCCTGGGTTCGCTCCCGGGCTCTGGGGGTGCTGGAGCATGCCCCCAGCTCAGCCCCAGAAGGGGCCGCGCGCTCGGCGGGCTCTGGGCTGGACCCCAGCAGCACGCGATCCACGGCAGCTATCTCGGGACTCAGACCCGCGCGGTGCAGCGCAGCGGGAGCCCCGGCTCGCTGCGCACCGGCACCCGCCGCCCAGCTGCTCAGGATGACATCAAGTCACCTCCCCCCTCCCGGTCCGCACCTCCCCTCCTCTGGGGGGGCTGCGTCAGGGAGGCCTCGGGGCCGCTGGGAAATGTAGTCTGCACCCTGCTTAAAGGGAGAGACCCGACATTACGGGTAACCCCCGAGACAGACTCCTCACTCCCGGGACAGAGCTGAGGCTTTTCAAACCTGCAGCAGAGTGGGACGGACTCCAGCTTAGAGCTGGACCCCTGGGTTCTGGAAGGGACACTGTGTAGAGAAAGAAGAGGACTCCGGACTAATGACAGAGCTGTGGCAGGACAGAGGCCTAGCATGATGTGCCAGGCCCACAATCTGGTCTGGGCCATCTGTGCCTCAGGCCAACCCCAAAGGAGCCCCATACTCGGCCCAGAATGAAGCCGGATACTTCCAAAACCCCTTGAATCCGGCGCTGGAGTGGTTAATAGTCTGCTTTGCTTTAGCGCCTGCTGGGAGGGGTGTGGTTCACTGGAGAGTCCTGGGAAATGTAGTCCATCCTTCGGGCCTGCAGTGCCCCTCCTGTCACTTGCTGTCTATGGTGACATCATGGCCTATAGTTTAAAGGGCCAGCCTTGGGATGGCAAAGCATGAAGGCAGAAGGTGCTACCTTGGAGTTGCCCCCACCCTAAGGCAACCGGACCTCCCACCTTCTCTGGCTCCTGTGCCCTGGGGAGTGGAGCGTTCTTGATTTAAAAAACAAACAAACAACAAAAACAAAAAACAAAAAAAATGTTGCTGGTATCCAAGGCTCAGCTGTGTTCCAAGAGTTTGGCATTCTGGCCAAAAGTTCTCAGGCTGCAGTGCTGGGGCCCCATCATAGTACCTGGACTCCAACATTATTCCCTGCAATGACTGTGAGATCTTCACCCCGAAGTTTTGTCTGGGTGACTAACTGGTCCATACCGAGCAGCAGGAGCGAGCAATGAGCCTGGACAATGGGGTCAGGGAAACTGGGATGCCTTTGGTCCCACCCGGCTTTGGGTCCTGGTGATGTTTAGTGATGCAGAAGAAGCTCGTATACCCAAGAGGTGCCCCCCTGCAGAGCAACCGAGAGCAGAGGCCTGGGTTGAGGCTCACAGTTCAGTTGGGCTAGAATGTAGGACTGCATCAGTGGAGACCCAGCCAGGACTCCCTTGGCTTTTCATCTGCCAGGAACCCTCTAAACTACTACCTGGCCCACCGGAGGCTCAGAACAGGACTTTCCTCCCCTTCCTGCCTAATAAGAAGGTGGGGAAACCAGATCCACAGAGCTTCTTAATGCCAGACCAGGACCCAGAGGCCCAGACAGGGGAGACTTGTCCATGGTGGCACAGTTTATCATCCAAAGGATCTGGCACCAGCTGGCTTTAGGACCCTCCACAGACCTCTGTGCTGTGTCCTTCAGGCCAGGCTGACCAAGGCGGACTGACCATGGAAGGCAAGGCCCTGGACAAGGCAGGAGGAGACCTATTGGAAGAAGTGGCTTTGGGATTCTTTGTTTCTGATTCTAGGAGGTTAAGTCATGCGGCCTCATACATGCTGGGCAAGAGCTCTACTCCTGAGTGTATCCCTTGCTTCGGAAGTGGAATTTGAATTGATTTTCAAATAGGCATTGAGACGTAAAGGATTGAAAAGTCTTTTCTTATTCTTTTTAAACTCTTAGTCTTAGCAAAGTTTCATTATATTGATTTTTATCTCTCTGTGTGTTTCTGTGTTATCCTAGCTGGCCTAGAACTCACTGCTTAGAATTTGTGGGTGATCCTTTTACATTTTGGCCATTCTTTACAATTTTAAGACAAGGTCTCACTGTGTAGACTAGAACTCATTATGTAGACCAGGCTGGCCTTGAACTCACAGAGATCTGTCTGTTTCTGCCTCTTGAGTGCTGGGATTGAAGATGTATGTCACCATGCCCTGTACACACTCAAATTGTTTGCTTGTTTATTTTGAGACAGGTTATTTTTATGTAGCCCTGGCTTTCCTGGAACTCACTATGTAAGCCAGGCCAGCCTGGATTCCACAGAGCCCCACCTGCATCTGCCTCCCAGGTTCATAGGATGACAGTCCCTCTGTAACCCAGGCTTACCTAGAGCTGCATAGCCCAGCTTGATTTACAACCATCCTCTTCCTTCTCTTCCCAGTTGATGGGATTGCAAGTGTGAGCTACTGCACTTGCTCTATTATTAGTAGTTTTTTTTTTTTTTTTTTTCAAGAAATGGTCTCAGGGTTGGAGATTTAGCTCAGTGGTAGAGCGCTTGCCTAGCAAGCGCAAGGCCCTGGGTTCAATCCTCAGTTCAAAAAAAAAAAAAAAAAAAAAGAAAGAAAGAAAGAAAGAAAGAAAAGAAAAAAGAAAAAGAAATGGTCTCAAGCAGTCTAGACTTGTCTTTGCCTTGTTATGTTGCAGAGGGTGACCTTGAACTTCTGACTGTTCTGTGTATAGATCCCAGGGCTGGGATTACCAATTTGCATCAGCATGCCAAAATTAGGTAACAATGGGGATCAAACCCAGGGCTTCATGCATGCTAACTAAGCAAGTGCTCTACCAATTGAACTACATTCCTAGCACTCATTTTGTGCACCTGTTACTATTATTAATTAAATAAGCATTTGATGAATATTGGATTCCTCAGGCCTGTCAAGGACAGATAGATCTCTTGAGTCATTCCACAGATAGTTTCAAAATGGCTACCCTCATTGATCTGTCTCTTTGAATGGGGCCTTCCAGGACCACAGAGTTTCCCAATTCTCTTGGAGGCTCTTTGAAGCCTGTTGCAATAATGAGCTACCGTGGTGCCATTCTAACATAGAGGTGGAGGGTCTAAACATACAAAAGGCTGGTCAGGGATACAGCTCAGCGGGAGGGTCTGTTTAGAATGTACAAGGGCTTGGGTTCAATCCCCAGTACTGATAAATAAGCAAGTCAGAATATCATGTTGAACCTGGTGGGGCATGCCTGAAATACCAGAACACATGGTAAATGACAACAGGATTAGGAGTTCAAGACCAGCCCAAGCTGTGAGACCTGAGCTTAAAGCACAGAGATTAATGACTTGCCAAAGCTACCAAGAGCTGAGAGGAAGCCAGGTCTCTGTCACAGGCCAGGGTTTTTGCTCATGCTTGCTTCTAGGCAGTTTGTTTGTTGGTTAGTTTTTTCGAGACAGGGTTTCTCTGTGTAGCTCTGGCTGTCCTGGAACTTGCTCTGTAGTCCAGGCTGGTGTCTAATTCAGAGAGACCCACCCTGCTAGGCAAGCACTGGACCATCTGAAAGGTTTCTGCAGTCCACCTCTCAGTTCCCACAGCGCTTTTCTGAGACAGGGCTTACCACACCAGACTCCTTCAAGCTGGCTTTTAGCATTATACTAAAACAGTCCAACTCCATCAAAGCTAAAATAGGCTCACAATTACCCATGGTGTCCTTCATGTCTCTCATGGGAAAGGTTTGGAGGCCACCTCCACAGAAGAGAGGTGGGCAAACTTTTTCTGTAAATGATCAAAAAAGAAGTATTTTAGGTTTTGTAGGCCTCTGCCTCCATCTCAGTTCCCGAGCTCTGCCACTGTATCGGGAGAGAGCGGCCCTAGACTGCATTTAGCAAGTGAGCAAGCCTGTGCCCCAGGAGCTGTCTGAGCACTGAAGTGAACGCTGAGACTTTCTCTCTTCATGTCGTGAACTGTCCTTCTTCCTTCCATTTCTCCCCAACTATGTAAGAAACAGACACGTCCAAGAGGCAGGAGGATCACAAGTCTGAGGTGAGTTCCCCACCAGCCAGGAATACACAGTAAGGAGACAACAAACACAAATTCCACGTCACTTTCAGCTTCCAGCCCGTAGGATACTGTAGATCCCTGCTTCCGGGAGTTGGATCATTGACTTTAAGATTAGAGATATGAAAAGCCATTATTTCAGAGAGAGTCCCAAGGACCACAGAAGGGAGGGTGCTTTAATATCCTGCTGTACATTCCTTAGTAAGGAGTGGGGAGGGGCTTCCTGGAGATGGTCTAAGCAACCTTTGTAATTCTATTTTCTAGCCCTTAAAATGGGAACAATAGCAAACTGAATAAAAATGAGCACATGACCACTCCAAGGTACAGTTGAGGGGGGTTTTACTGTAGTTTTGAGGAAGAGTACAGCCGGAGGCATCTGGAAGAGTCCAGAGCAGGGAGAGAAAGTAGTAGACTTAACTTGGCCATGAGAAGAGAGAGATAGGAAGAGAAGAGGAGAGAAAAGAGAGAGCCAAAAGGGCAAAGAGGACCAAGAACATGTGTGGCCGAAATGGCAGGGTTATATGGAAATCAGAAGCTGGGGGATGGGAAGGGAAAGGAAGCCCCTGGGCTGGAGAGGCTTGGGGGACAAGGTATGTCAGCCAGGATGACTCTGTAATGTAACAGTACTTGTGAGTAGGGACTGAGGGAGCCTGGAGGCCAGCATAGACCTTGACATGCTAATAGGCACCATGGGCATAATTAATAGAGGAGCCATACATCCCTTTTGCTAGAGATAAATTGAATGACTCCTTTGATCAAGTAGGGACTATCTTTTTTGTTTGTTTTTGTTTTTTTTTTCGAGACAGGGTTTCTCTGTGTAGCTTTGGTGCCTGTCCTGGATCTCGCTCTGTAGACCAGGCTGGCCTTGAACTCAGAGATCCTCCTGGCTCTGCCTCCTGAGTGCTGGGATTAAAGGCGTGTGCCACCACCGCCCAGCTAAGTAGGAACTATCTTAAGTCCCTGAAGGAATGCTGGCTTTTGTCTAAATACCAGACTTTGAGAAAAGTAATTTCTTGGGAGGTGACACAATGAAAGAGAGAGAGAGAGAGAGAGAGAGAGAGAGAGAGAAGAAGAGGAGAGGAGAGAGAGAGAGAGAGAGAGAGAGAGAGAGAGAGAGAGAGAGAGAGAGAGAGAGAGACCCATATTCGAGTTCGAGGCTAGCCTGGTCTATAGAGCATATGAGAGCAAGTTCCAGGACAGCCGGGACTACAGAAACCCTGTCTCAATAAAGAAACAAAAAAAGTGGAAACAATAGTTCCTCTTTAGGGAGTTGTTAATAAGACTGGATGAGATAAGCGGTTAAAAAGTTTTATAAACTGCAAATGTGTATTTGCTGCCACAATGTACGCTGCAGAGTTCGCCCTGACTTCACCCCTCGAATCAGCAGCGGTCTGCAGAGCTAGGTGGGTCACTGTCCCTTTAAATCCTTCCCAAGCGCCGTAAGAAGGTGGACAAACCCGCACCTGCGCACTGCCCCGGGCCTGCCGGCCGCCTTTCAGTTACAGCCTTCCCGCAGCTTGTTAAAGGAGGTTAAAGGTCCTCCCACTCAGAATCGACGCGCAGGCGTAAACTCCGATTGGGAGCACCGTATCTCGCAGGGAGCCCAGTCCTTTTTTCGCTCCTCCAGGCTCCGCCTCCTGCGGCCAATCAGCGGGCCTCGCCCTTTGCAATGACCAATGGCACCAAGCGTGGGGGCGTGGCTGGGCGTCCGGGGGCGCGGCCTGGCGCCGAGAGAAGCGGCGGGGCGAACCAGGGGCTCTAGTGAACAACGCAGCCGGACGGAGGTCGCCAGCTGGCGGCTGGAGGCAGCGGCCCGGGCCCGGCGGTCCCCGAGATGTCACGATGGCTGTGGCCATGGTCGAACTGTGTGAAAGAGCGTGTCTGCCGCTACTTGCTCCAGCACTACTTGGGTCACTTCTTTCAGGAGCACCTCAGCCTGGACCAGCTCAGCCTGGATCTGTACAAGGGCAGCGTTGCCCTGCGGGATATCCACCTGGAGACCTGGGTGAGGAGCTGCACAGCAGAGCCGGCCTGATGCGGAGGGAGGGAGCACGGCCACCGGAGGGGCCTCGCCGAAGGTTTGGGCTGGGGGACGGGCACTGTGTTTGGAGAGGCCAGTGGGTCCCGACCGCCTCCGCCAGGCCCCCTGGCTGGCCCTTCACTTCCTAACCAGAGACCAGGAGAGGAGTCCCTGTCTTCGCCCCTCAACGGGAGAAACGGGCTGGGCAGTGGGGTGTCACTTGCCACCATTATCATATGGAGTTCAGGGGGGCTGGCTGGGGAAGGGGGTTCTCGAGAGTTTGGGTGAGGGGAGCCCGGCAAGGGTTGTGACAGGGTTGGGACTGGGGTAGTCAGAGGAGGCTTTGGGGGGCGTTAAGAGCCCTGTCAGGGGCACCTGTAGAAAACGGTGTCCTGGCCTCCTGACCCCTGTGATCCTGGGCATAAAGGGTGGTGATCGCCCCCGGATGTGGATGTCAACAACAGCGTCATTGCCTGCCGTGTTGATCCACCTCGTGTGACTGCGGCTGCTCTCTACTTCCTGCTTTTGGGAGAGTGGGCGGGACCTAGCTTGGGTTTGGGAGGGATTTGGTTCTGGTATAGCTACCTGAAGGGCAGCCCTCCAGGAAAGGTGTTGAGGTCTAGCCTCGGGCAGCCTGGGGGTGGGGCTAGGGGGTGGGATGAGATTCTGGAAGAAGACGCTTAGACGGTCTGAGGCCTACTATGTGGAGTCAGGGGCAGGCTGCTGGGGGTGGCAGGTGGGGGCACTGACTCACAGCTGAGATGACTGGGGAGCAGCCAGGGAACCACCAATTAGAGGCTCCAGCTAAGGGCTGGTATGGGGTCATCCTCCCAGCTCCACAGAGGCAGGATGGGCTCCTAGCCCGGCCTTCTTTTTAGCTGCCCTCTGGGTTTCCACTCTGGAAAAGCTGGAGGTGGGCCGTGCCTAGGAATAAATATGACTTGTAGAGTTGGTGGCATCTCCTAGTGGCCTGGTGTAGGAGGCCTCTGGCCTCTTACCTCAGCCTCTTAGGCTGCCCTGCATCTGGGCTCCCCCATTTCATTTCCAGTTCCAGGAAATCTCCCTAGTTCTCTGTAATGCTCCTGTGTGTGTGTGTGTGTGTGTGTGTGTGTGTGTGTGTGTGTGTGTGAGAGAGAGAGAGAGAGAGAGAGAGAGAGAGAGAGAGAGAGAGAGAGAGAAAGAGAGACAGGGTTTCTCTGTGTAGCCCTGGAACTCACTCTGTAGACCAGGCTGGCCTCGAACTCAGAGACCTGCCTGCCTCTGCCTCCTGAGTGCTGGGATTAAAGGCCGCCGCCACCCGGCCCAATGCTCCTTTTTTGGGGAGTCCATGGCATTGGCTGTCTGGCTTCTCCCTTGACAGCACAGGCTCTTCACTTAACCCAGCCCTCTCTCAGCTGGTCACCTTGCAGCCCCTTCCCAGAAGGCTGTCAAAGAGACCACATGCCTAGGGACTGAGTTGAGATGGGAAGCAAGGCCTGGGCCCCAGTCGCAGTTTTCATTGTACCTGACTAAGATACACCCGAGTGACTAAGCCTAGGCCTCAGTTTCCCCATCCATGGATAAGAAATTTTGAGTCAGTCTCCTCTTGCTTCCTGGCTCTGGCTGTGTTTGTTTATTCAAGGGCCCAGCAGGTGTTTATTGAGGCCCTCTGGTACCACCCAGAGCACCTGGGGTCATAGAGAGAAGACCAGTGACTCATGCCTTCAGGAGCTCCCAGGCTGGCAGGGAGGCAACCCTGCCACAGACATTTCTATCCTGTGTCTCAAAGAAATGCACGGCTCCGCCGTTGGTCTAGGACTCAGGGCCCATGTGGCCTCAGGTCAATCTCTCTCCTGGACATTATCCCCTTGAACTGTTTGCTTGCCTGGGATGAGCACGGGTTGCTTGCTGCCCCCTGGACTAGGTCCCTCCACTTGATCTTGTGCCTGGAATAGGCCACCATCCTCTTCCCTCTGCCTGGCTGCTGGTCTTCACTCTTCTACTGTCCCACCCTTGGTGGGCCCTGCTGGGTTAGGTGCAGGCTCCTCTCACCCCTTCCTGGTGCTTGTTCACTTCTGAAGCTCAGCCTGGCATTCTGAGACCCTGGCTACAACCTAGCCAGACTGGGAGATGAAGGCATTTATTACCTACCTCTGAAGCCTCTGGTTGCCACAAGAAGGTGCTCAGCCTCATGTAGCCCAGGCTGGCCTCTAGCTCAAAATGGATAGCCTTGAACTTCTGATCTTCCAGTGTTGTAGAATATTATTTTAAGGTGTGTTATTTTTTTTTTATTTTTATTTTTTGGAGCTGAGGATCGATCCAGGGCCTTAAATATAAATAATCTTAAATTATCCCATCACCCTTATGCCTCTGGGCTTTTCTCTTTCTCTTACTTCTGTAAATCTTACTCCATGGCTTGCTGTGTAGCTGGGTGGCTGGCCCCTAATGTCCTCTTCCTTCTCTGGCTACTTCTTTTTTTCTTCCCAGATTTCTCCTATATAGTCTCTCTGTCCGCCAGCCCTACCTATCCTTTCTCCTACCTCGCTATTGGCCATTCAGCTCTTTATTAGACCATCAGGTGTTTTAGACAGGCACAGTAACAGCTTCACAGAGTTAAACGAATGCAACATAAACAAAAGTAACACACCGCTGGGCAGTGGTGGTGCACGCCTTTAATCCCAGCACTCAGGAGGCAGAGCCAGGCGGATCTTTGTGAGTTCGAGGCCAGCCTGGGCTACAGAGTGAGTTCCAGGAAAGGTGCAAAGCTACACAGAGAAACCTTGTCTGAAAAAACAAAACAAAACAAAAAATAGATAAATAAAATAAAATAAAGTTTGGGTTGGGGATTTAGCTCAGTGGTAGAGTGCTGCCCTGGGTTCGATCCTCAGCTCAAAAAAAAAAAAAAAAAAAAAAAAAAAAAAGCCTCCATGTGTAATTTATTTGGGGGCTGGGTGGCAGGCCCCAAAAGAGCAAAAATAGACAACAGTTTTCCAGCCTCTGCTTCCCTGATGTTAGGATTATAGATGAGTCTTACCATATCCAGCTTCGCTCTGTTGGAGCTGGGACACAGCACTCAACCAACTGTAGACCAGGCTGGCCTGGATCTTGAGAAGATTCCTCTGCCTCCTGAGTGCTGTGATTAAAGGCACGCCAGCCGCCACACCCAGCAGTAAATGAAGTTTTGAACCTAACAGAGAAGGAAACTTTAGCTGGCCCAAAGGGTTGAGCAGCTGGGTGAGATGAAAAGAGGTCAGGGCCAAAGGGAAGGCCTTATAAATAGCATAAAGAAGGATGGTCATACCAAGGTTTTCTCCAAGACAATGGCTGTGCAAGACTGTGGCTGGTAGCCATATTTGGAGTTTCGGTGAGCTGACTGACCTTGCCTCTTGCCCAGTCCGTGAACGAGGTTCTGAGGTCGATGGAGTCACCTCTGGAACTGGTGGAAGGCTTCGTGAGTTCCATCGAGGTGGGTGTCCCCTGGGCTGCGCTTCTCACTGACCACTGCACGGTGTGTGTGTCAGGCCTCCAGCTTGTCCTACAGCCCCGCCAGGGACCAGGTGAGGGCAGGGCAAGACCGAGGGTGGGAGGTTGCTGGGAAGGGGCCCGGGAGCTATCTGGGTCTTTTGACCCTGAATCCCTGTTCTTTCCCGCAGGACCAGGGGCTGCCGACTCGCAGAGTTGGGCCTCATGCATGACCACGAGCCTGCAGCTGGCCCAAGAGTGCCTGCGTGAAGGGCTGCCCGAGCCCTCAGAACCGCCTCAGCCCCTGGAGGGCCTGGAAATGTTTGCACAGACCATCGAGACTGGTGAGCAGGCCCCTGCCGCTGCTCTGTTCTCGGGCCCTCCAAACTACAGGACCAGGGCCCTAGATAAATGCATGGCTGCCACCTTTTCGCCCGGAGTGGCAGGAACTTATCTTGCTGCCCACGGCACCACCTAACTCTAGACACTCCTTCATAGTGCTTCGGAGGATCAAGGTGACCTTTCTGAACACCGTTGTGAGGGTGGAGCATTCGGTGGGTGATGTGGAACATAACGCGGCTGTGGAGATCCGGGTACAGAGGTAGGTGAAGGGAATGAGGGAAGGATAAGCACCTCTACCCTCGTTCCGAGCCAGGCTCCCAGGCAGGGGCAGGGTAGGGCAGGGTTGGGGGGACTGGGGATGCGGGCCCTGCTGAGAGCCTGCACTGGTACCGGGGACCAGGAGGTCCAGGCCTAAAATAACTGAGCCTAAGGACTCTGAGACTCTGGGAAGCAGAGCTAGTTGAGTTTCCAAGATGGAGGCCAGGCTCCTCAGTTCCGTGCCCCTAGAGCAGCTTTGAAGAGGGGCTTCTGACCTGCGATTGTCTAGACAAGGCCGGACCCTTCCCTCCGCAGACTGGAGTACTGTGATGAAGCCGTGCGGGACCCGAGCCAGGCGCCCCCTGTGGATGTGCACCAGCCACCTGCCTTTCTGCACAAGCTGCTGCAGCTGACTGGGGTCCGCCTGCACTTTGAGGAGCTGCCCCCCCAGGCCGACCCCCCCAAGGCCCCTGTGCAGATTGGCAGCTGCACCGGGTTCATGGAGCTCATGGTGAAGCTCAAGCAGAATGAGGCCTTCCCAGGCCCCAAGGTGAGTCCCTGAAGAGTCGGACGGTCCAGACCCTTCCCGAGGGACCCCAGGCCCTAAGGAGGAGGAGCCAGGTATATCGGGTCATGCCTGTAATCCCAGCCTTCAGGAGCCTGACAGAGGCTACTTTCAGTTCAAGTTCAGCCTAGACTACAGGAGAATTTCAGGGTTTTTCGTTTGTTTGTTTGTTTGTTTGTTTGTTTGTTTGTTTTAATCCCAGCACTCGAGAGGCAGAGCCAGGCGGATCTCTGTGAATTCAGGCACCAAAACTACACAGAGAAACCCTGTCTTGAAAAACAAAACAAAACAAAACAAAAGGCGTACTCCATCAGCGCCTGGCTTAGTTCTAGTTCCTGCAATGGGGATGGGGGGAAATGTTGCTGTCTTCTTTGTGACTGAAAAAACAGACTGAAAGATCAGGCTGGCCGAGTCCGAGAGCTGCTTGATAGCAAATTTCACATAACAACTGGTATCTCATGTCCCCAGGGTATGAGTAGGTGGGTTGCCCTTCTTGGGCTAGGTGACATGTAAGGGCTCCATGCTGTCCATTTGGTTCCCAGTTGGAGGTATCGGGACAGCTGGGCTCCTTGCACCTGCTCTTGACCCCGCGCCAGCTCCAGCAGCTTCAGGAACTGCTCAGTGCCATCAACCTTGCAGGTGAAGCCGCTGGGTTCTGGGTGGCGGGTGGGGTGAGCTGGGGTAACCATGGAGGCTACACTGAAACACTGTTCCTACAGACCCAGGAGGCCTGGCTGACAGGCTAAACAAGAGCCGCCCACTGGGTGCTGAAGACCTGTGGCTCATTGAGCAGGATCTGAACCAGCAGCTACAGGCGGGTGCTGGGACTGAGTCCCTCAGCCTCCACCCCGTCACCAACCCCCTCAATTTGGACAGCACCGGTGGGTGCCAGGCCCTTGCAGGTTGAAGGGGCAGTGTGTGTCAGTGCGAGAGGTGGGAGCCCAGCCTGTCTATCCCTGACTGCCCCTCACCTCACCCCCAGACCTCTTCTTCTCCATGGCTGGCCTCACAAGCAGTGTGACCTCGGCTGTCTCTGAGCTCTCCATGTACAGCGTAGACCTGGGCTCCTCTGTTCACAGTAACGTGGCCTTCCACCGGCCCTCTACCCCAGCCCACTCAGGTGGTAAGTCGACCCCTTAGGCGCTTATTCCAGGGGCAAGATGGGGTGGAAGGAGCCTCAGGATGGTGGGGTGTCAGGTGTATTCAGGAGGTCTCAGTGATGCTTGTAGACCCACCATCCGTGGGGTTCCCAGCTCCTAACTCAGTGGAGGCTGGTGAGGCAATATGCACAATCTAGGTCTTTCTTTCTTTCTTTCTTTCTTTCTTTCTTTCTTTCTTTCTTTCTTTCTTTCTTTCTTTCTTTCTCTCTTTCTCTCTTTCTCTCTCTCTCTCTCTCTTTCTCTCTTTCTCTCTTTCTCTTAAATTTATTTAGTTTGGATTTTATGTATGAATACTCTGTCTGCACGTATGCCTGCATTCCATCAGGCATCAGATCTATTATAGATGGCGGTGATATAGTTGCTGGGAATTGAATTCACGATCTTTGGAAAAGCAGTCAGCAGTGTTTTTTTTTTTTGTTTTTTTTTAAATTATGTATGCAGTGTTCTGCCTGCATGTATCCCTGCAGGCCAGAAGAGGGTGCCAGATCTCATTACAGATGGTTGTGAGCCTCCATGTGGTTGCTGGGAATTGAACTCAGGACCCTTGGAAGAGCAAGCAATGCTCTTAACCACTGAGCCATCTTTTCAGTCCACAGTCTAGGTTTCTTAGTGAATGCTTTGGCCAGGAACTCCAGCTCTTTGGACTCAGTTCCCGTTTCTACAAAAGGGCACAGTGAAGATCAGACTATATGTTTTAGTTAGTAGTTAAGTGTGTAGATCAAAGACTGGTGTAGGTGCTTTACCACATTGACTGATCCTTCTAACACCTTCAGAGGATTAGATTGAGCCTGGTCAGAGGGCCTGGCATACAAGAGGAACCAGGTGTCCTTCCAGGCACATGTGATACAACGGATTTGGTCTCCCATAGTCCAGTTTAGCCAGTTTCTTCTTCCTCTTCTCCTCCTTTCTCTTCTTTTTCTTCCTTCTCCTCTTCCTCTTCTTCCTCCCTCTCTTCTTCCTTCTCATCTTCCTCTTCCTTCTCCTCCTCTTCTTCTTCCTCCTCCTCCTTCTAGACACAGTCTCACTTATGTAGCCCTGGCTGGCCTGGAATTCCCTATATAGACCAGACTGAACTTGAATTCACAGAGATCCATCTGACTGCCTGACTCTGCCTTCTAAGTGCTGGGATTAAAGGTGTGTGCCACCATGCCCAGGCTAGCCAGGGTTTCCCAACCCTCTGCTCAGTGGCCAACTCTGACTCCATTTAAGATACCCAGGAGCCCCCTACTAAAGCCTCTGTTCCCCCAGGCAAGACGGCCCCAGCTCCTCTTCCGGACACCATGCGCCCCGACTCCCTGCTGAAGATGACCCTGGGAGGTGTGACCCTGACCTTGCTTCAGACAGCTGCCCCATCTTCAGGACCACCTGACCTCACCACCCACTTTTTTGCTGAGTTTGATGCTGCCAAAGATGGACCCTTCGGCTCCCGGGACTTCCACCACCTCCGACCACGCTTCCAGAGGGCCTGCCCTTGTAGCCATGTCCGGTACATGCCACAGCCCGAGTCAGGAGCCACCAGGGAACACCCAGAGCCCACAGCTCAGCCCCTGAAGCGTGTACTCTTGCCCACAGACTAACAGGCACAGCTGTGCAGCTGTCCTGGGAGCTGCGGGCTGGCGGCCACGGGCGCAGGACGAGCAGCATGGACATGCACTTCGGGCAGCTGGAGGTCCTGGAGTGCCTGTGGCCCAGGGCCGCCTCGGAGCCAGAGTACACAGAGGTGAGGCCGGAGGGAGGGCCGGGGGTCGGGCGGGCACCAGGCCAGCCTGAACTCGCTTACCTTGTATGTTCCCGTGTAGATCCTGAGCTTCCCCAGTCACTCGGGCTCCCAAGCCTCAGCTCGACCCTGTGCCCACCTGCGCCACACACAGACCCTGCGCCGGGTGCTCAAGGTAACCAGTCCCTGTCCGAGCCAGACTGCCTCCCTCTCTTCAGGGTCCTTGCACATCTGTCCTTGTTCTGACCTTGCTATCACTGTGGCCTGACGTCCCCTTGCCTGCCTGTGTTGGACCTGTGAGGTTGACAGAGGCGAGCGCGGTGGCTTTGGTTGTCTAAGCCAGCATGGTGGGGTGAAAGGGCATGGCTTGTAGTCCGAGGGGCTGGGAAACTGAGGCAGGAAGACAGCAAGTTGAAGGCCTGCCTGAGCTACAGATAGAGTTCAAGGCCAGGCCAGTCACCTCAATGAGGTCCTGTCTCAAAAGGGTCAGAAGGAGCTGGGCCGCACTGGTCCCTAGCACTGCGGGATGTTCAAAGCCCTCTTCTGTCCCCTGCTGAGGCTCCTGCCCCAGCTTCTCTCCCACCCTTGGGAAGCTTGGTTTGTGGGAGCCCCTTCCTTCCTACCCTGACCTCACTCCCCACAGCCCTTGCTGACCCAATCACCTTGCCCCTAACCAGAGCCGGTCCCGGCGCTCCGTGGCCTGCCATTGCCACTCAGAACTGTCCCTGGACCTAGCCGACTTCCAAGCTGATGTGGAGCTGGGGTCCCTGGACCGACTTGCTGCCTTGCTTCGTCAGACCGCCGCACCCTCGGAGCCCCCCGCTGGCCTGCTGGTGAGCTGCCCCGCACTGGGGTGGGGAGCAGGCACTCAAGTTCCCTTCAGTCCGCTGTGACAGCCCTGACCTGCAGCCCTTCCACAGGCAGAGCCCCCACAGGCCACTGAGCAGCAGACGGTGTTTCGGCTCTCAGCACCCCGGGCCACCCTGAGGCTGCGCTTCCCCATCCCAGACCTACGGCCCGAGCGGGACCCCTGGGCTGGCCAGGCTGTGCGGGCTGACCGGCTGCGACTGGAGCTGAGTGAGCCCCAGTTCCGCTCAGAGCTCAGCAGTGGGCCTGGCCCCCCAGCTCCCACCCGCCTAGAACTTACCTGCTCAGACCTGCAAGGTAAGGGTGGCCAGGGACCAGCTGGGCAGAGGCCTGGGCCCCTTGGAGAGGTGGGTCTGGGTTACAGTTGGAGCTGACCCCAGCACAGGCAGAGGGGCCCCTTCATCCCAGAGACACTGACATTGACCCAGCAATGGGGAGGAAAAGAAAAGAGGCAGCGGGCTGGAGGGATGGCTCAGCGGTTAAGAGCACTGACTGCTCTTCCAGAGGACCCGGGTTCAATTCCCACCACCTACATGGCAGCTCACAGCTGCCTCTAACTCCAAGATCTGACACCTCACACAGTCATACAGGCAGGCAAAACACCAATGCAAATGAAATAAAAGTAAATAAATTATTAAAAGGAAAAAAAAGAGGCAGCAGTGAGACCTGTCCTCTCTGTCCCCTCCAGGAATCTATGAAGATGGAGAGAAGCCACCTGTCCCCTGCCTGCGAGTCTCCAAAGCTCCGGATCCCAGGAGCACTGGGTCCAAGTACTTCCTACCTCAGTAAGTGGGGTACTAGAAGGGGCAGCTGGAGAGGAAGGATCTGCTGGTGTTGGTGGCAGGCCACTAACAGGCCTGTGTCCTGGCAGGGTAGTTGTGACCCTGAACCCGCAGTCCAGTGGCACACAGTGGGAGACAGCCTCTGAGAAAGGCCGGGACCTAGAGTTATCCACTGAGAGTCCATGCGAGCTGCGGCAGCCGGAGCCCTCGCCCTTCTCCTCCAAGCGGACCATGTACGAGACCGAGGAGGTGAGGGGTGGCTCCTTCCTGTTCTGGGTAACAAGGACTCTGACGCACCCACCCCTGCCCAGGGTCGGGAGGGAAGTTCACCAGGAGCAGGGCCTGCCTGCTACACCGAGGTCAGGACCCTGGCCGCCTCAGCCATCTAATACCAGGGCTGCACTTGGGCCTCGGGAGCCTCTTCTGAAGTCGACCGGTGTGAGCGCCACGTGTGAAGTGGGGAAGACCCTGGGTGGGACAGGACCGCCTGGGTTCTGGACAGGCTCTGCTCCCTGCCGGCTCGTGTGTCTCTTCCTCTGGAATTGCTGTCTTGAAGGCTGTTGTGAGGATTGCAGGGATTCACTTTCATGAAGTCTGTAGAGCCTGGGGGAATGCTTGGGCACTGTGTCCCAGATGAACATCACCCACCCACGAGGAGAGACGGGCACCAATACCAATGGATAGACAGATGGAGGGACTAACCAGGGAATGGATGGATGGATGGATGGATGGATGGATGGATGGATGGATGGATGACTGAATCTCCAATTCTGAAGCCAGAGACAGGCCCAGGCAGGTCACCTGGCTGACCTTCCTCACCTGTCTAGATGGTGACCCCTGGAGATCCTGAGGAGATGAGGACATTCCAGAGCCGGACGTTGGCGATGTCCCGCTGTACCCTGGACGTGGTCATGCCCAGTGCCCACATCTTCCTGCCCAGCAAGGAGGTCTATGAAAGCATCTACAACAGGTGGAGACCTGGGCTGGGCTGGGCTGGGCTGGGCTGGGCTGGGCTGGGCTGGGCTGGGCTGGGTTGGGCTGGGCTGGGCTGGGCTGGGCTGGGTGGGCTCAAAGCCCTGTGCTCTTACCTCCGCCGTCCCTATCCCATGTCAGGATCAACAATGACCTGCTCATGTGGGAGCCCGCAGACCTGCTTCCCACGTCCACCACTGCCACTCGGCCGCCTGGCTCCATGGGGTTCAAGATGTGCAAGTCGGCCTTCAAGCTGGGTACGAGAGGAGTGCTGGGCAGACGGGAAGGAGGAGTCCTGGTACGGGCAGGGCTGGGCCAGCCCTCCACATCTCCTTCCCACCGGCCAACCTGTTCACTCAGACTCGGACTCGGACGAAGAAGACACCCAGTTCTTCTCGATGGCATCAGGTGCCCCTCAGACTCCTGCCCCCGAGCCTTCCCCTCGTCAGTCCCAGAGCACCTTCTCCACACTAGTGACAGTGCTGAAGGGACGGATCACCGCGCTCTGTGAGGCTAAGGTGAGGCAGCCCAATTCCAGAGGGTTCCTCTTGTACAGCCAAACAAGCCTGCCAACTTCAAGTTAGGAACCAAGAGGGCAGAAAGCATAGAGGGCCAGCAGCACCCACTGCCGCGGTCTACCTGTTCACCCACACCACCCTCCAGCTGGCGGCCTCCTCCCAGCCTTTTCTCCATGTAAAGCATGAGGTCCACACCAGCGGGAGGGGTGCGTGTCCTCCCCCTTCAGCCAGCGGCGCATGGTGCAGACCTCCAGTGAAGCCTGGAAGGAGCTGGAGCCGCCTCGGGCTAGGACTCCAAGAGGCCACTGTCTCTGGGTGTTAGCGGTGCCAGATGCGGGGTAAAGCTAAATATGTGCATATCTGCAGGGTGAGACAGAGAGGCGGCCGGATGTCACCCACGGGGAGCTGGTACTAGACGTGGAGCAGGGCACCCTCTTCAGTGTCGCCCAGTACCGTGGCCAACCAGGGCTCGGCTACTTCTGCCTGGAAGCTGAAAAGGCGACACTCTACCATCAAGGTGTGGGGGCCGCTGAAGTATATATCAGGCCGGGTCAGGGAGGTTCAGGGGGGCTGTGGGCTGTGAGTGGGGTGGTCAACATCCTCAACAGGGCTCACAAGATTCCTCCTCAGCTGCCATTGAGGACTACCTGCTGCCCACTCACCTGGAGCTACCCAGCTTTGCTCCCCCAGCTCAGCTGGCTCCAACCATCTACCCATCAGAGGAAGGGGTGACAGAGCGGGGAACCTCGGGCCGCAAGGGCCAGGGCCCCCCCATGCTGTCTGCAGCCGTCCGAATCCACCTGGACCCCCACAAGAACGTCAAGGTATGGATTCCTCAGCTGCTCACCTGCCCACTTGACTTGGGGGCAACTGCCTCCTTGGTGCCCCCTGGAGCTGGGTCCCCACGCTGCCCCCTCCCTCCTGACTGCACCTTCTTCCCCAGGAGTTTTTGGTGACAATAAGGCTGTACAAAGCCACTCTACGCCACTACATGGCCCCACCTGAGCAAAGCTGGCACTCCCAGGTGAGCAAAGGACCTGGGAGGTCACACGGCCCTGTGACTCTGGACTTCTGATTTGGGCAAGCAGGTCAAACATGGGCTGAAGAGGCAGGCCAGTGTGAACACTACAGACTGGACTGGAGCTGGCCTTGGTCAGAGCTCCTGACAAGGGGTGTGGTGGATGGCTGATGGGCCATGGGCAGGGTGTCAGGGTGGTATTAGAGGAAAGGTCACTTTGTTTTCACTATTGCCCCCCATCCTCACCCTGTAGCTATTGGACTTCTTGGATGTCCTGGATGATCCTGTGCTGGGCTACCTGCCCCCAACAGTCATCACTATTCTACACACACACCTGTTCTCCTGTGCTGTGGACTACAGGTACCCAGGCTGGGGGGCTGGGGATAGAGGGTCAGAGGCCAGCCTCAGATGTGAGGAGCCTGCTCCATTCCAAGTCTGCCCCTCAGGCCCCTCTACCTCCCTGTGCGAGTCCTCATCACGGCAGAGACCTTCACCGTCTCCAGCAACATTGTCATGGACACTTCTACCTTCCTGCTCAGGTATGCAGGCTGACCCAGACCTGGTCCATCCCACACCTGGCTGGGCTGCGGCCAACTTCCTGCTGCCTGTCTACCCAGGGCCTCTTGGGGCCATCTGTGTTTGGGGTGATGGTGTCCCATATTCTCACATGTCCTCAGGAATGTGAGTTGTCTCCACTTCCACCCAAAATGAGACTGGAGCCTGGTGTCATGGGTCTGTGATCTCACTTCTGGGAGTTCTAAAAGTATTCAAAAGGATGGAGGGCTAGAGTATAGTGCAACCCAGTGTGAGGTACATCTCCACACGGCTCCAGAAAGGAGGGGGCTGTAGTGCAGTGCCTACTGGGAACATTTAGATGGAAAAACAAAGTTTTTAAAACTTATTTTAGTGGTGATGGCAATTTAACCCAGAGCCTTGTGTGCTCTGCCAAGAACTCCACCAACTGAGCTGCATTGCCAGCCTACATATTTTAAAAAAATACACTAGGTGGGTATGGTGGCACAAGCCTAAGATCCCAGCAGGAGGTCGCGAGAGGAAGAAACAGGAGTTCAGACACAAGCTGGTACTGGGGGGAGTAGGTGTGGGATCCCAGCTCCCTAGGAAGCTGAAGCGAGGGAATCCTGCCTGGACGTGAAGTGAGACTGCCTCAAAACTAGACCGTGTACCCTCTGTCCAGTCCCTAGTGCACCGATGGCTAGAAGACAGGCCCTGTGTTCAGTGAATCCCTAGTACTGGATGGATAGACAGATGAACAGACAGATAATGCTGTAGGGGGTGGGGAAAAGGGCACCCGCCACACACTGGGAAGTCCAAGTCCACTGCAGAATTAGAAGTGTTTTGAGTGTTGTAAGTCCCATGGGAGTAAGGACCTGCAGGGTCTTCCCAGGCTCCCTGTGACTGTCAAGGTCAGTGCTGAGACTGTCGAGGTCCCATCACTGTAGCTCAGGCGCTTGGGCCTCTGCCCATGGCCTCCGGGACCCCTCCCGCCCCTCTGCCCGGCTCCACTGAGCTGCCGCCTGCAGTGGCTCCCGGGCCCTTCTCAGCCCTGTTCCCCACCAGGTTCATCCTTGACGACTCCGCTTTGTACCTGTCCGACAAGTGTGAGGTGGAGACCCTGGATCTGCGGCGAGGTGGGCAGGGCCTGGGTTGCGCTCCCCCAACACTGAGGGGACAAGCCCCTGACACACTCAGAGCAGCCAGATGTCACCCGGCTGCTGGCCTCTTCTCAGCTACACATGCCTGCCTTTGCTTGCACACCTGCACACAGATGTACTAGACACCCTGGGTTCTTCCCCTGGTGGTGGGTAGTATGGGGCAGGGTAGATGGAGACCATGAGACCCTTGTGCCCTCTGCCTCAGATTATGTCTGTGTCCTGGACATCGACCTCCTAGAGCTTGTAATCAAAACCTGGAAGGGCAGCACTGAGGGCAGACCGGTAAGTGCCTGGCGCCAGAGGTCAAAGGAGCCTCGGGAGGGTCACAGTGCACGCCCTTGCCTTACCAGGCTACTATTAGTGTCCTCCAGGGGAGGGCCAGGTCCCTGTGAGTGTCCTTCCAACTCACTGAGGGCACAGAGGGCACCTGTAGGCAAGACAGAGGTGGGGCCCGGGGAGACAGCCACTGTCGGCGCCAGTTTTTCTCATCTTCATGGTGAGATAACAGTTCCTGTATCACTAGGCTGAAGTCTGGGGCGGGGGTGGTGGGTACCCTGGAGCGGGGGGTACCTTCAACAGTTGTCTGGGATGTCTGCATATTTGGTCAGTGTGGGATGAGGAGCCTGGCAGGTGGTGGCTCCTGTGCCAACCCTGGCCCGCCACCCACAGAGCCAGCCGCTGTTCGAGCTGCGCTGCTCCAACAATGTGGTGCATGTGCACAGCTGTGCCGACTCCTGCGCCCTGCTCGTCAACCTGCTCCAGTACGTGACCAGCTCTGGCGACCTGCACCCCCCACCCCGGCCTTCCAGCCCGACGGAGATCGCTGGCCAGAAGGTACAGGTGAGGCCTGGCCACTTAGGCTACCAGAGCTCGGCCAGGCCCCTCTCTTTTCACAGACACCAGCCCTGGATGGGAGGAGCCCTGGAGCTCCCCCATCTGGGGCTCACTCCTGCCCCTTCCTTCCCTTTCCTGGCCCAGCTCTCGGAGAGCCCTGCCTCCCTGCCCTCCTGCCCTCCAGTCGAGACAGCCCTCATCAACCAGCGAGACCTAACTGATGCCCTTCTGGATACTGAGCGGCGTGGCCTGCGGGAGCTTGCCCAGTCATCAGGTCGGTGAGGGTGTTCTAGGGACAGCAGACCGATCAGGAGCCCTCAGCCGCATCTTCTCACACTGGCCACTTTCTCCCCCCATAGGTGGCCCCCTTCCTCAGGCCTCCCCGGTCTCCGTTTATCTGTTCCCTGGTGAACGGAGCGGGGCCCAGGCCCCTTTGCCTCCTCCTGGGGGCTCTTCTCATACCTTGGAGTCCTGTTCTAAGGCAAAGGAGCACGAAAAAGAAGAGGAGGGCGATGGAGACACCCTGGACAGTGATGAGTTCTGCATCCTTGACGCCCCCGGCCTAGGCATCGCGGTGTGTGTTGGGATGGGGGTCCTGAGTGCTCAGGTGGCTGCCCGGCCCTTCTAGAACTCTTAGGTAGGAAAAGCAGCCAGGAAGCAGCCTTGGCTCCAGGCTAAAGGATCAGGCGGAAGTCTAGAAGAGAAGACACAATACCCTACATAGACAGAGGATAGAGGAAGAAGAGGGCCAGGTGGCAGAATGGGTACCATGTAACTGCAAGGGCTAGCGGAGTGTCCACACTCCTTGGGATTCCAGCTGACAGGACCACAGGACCGGCAGGAGCAGACTCCCGACAGACCACCCAGACACAGCAGGGCTGCGAGTCCCGGAGGGCAGAGGGGAGGGAAGCGAAGGGGAGGTGCAGGGTTGGCCACCCCTTGCTTTCTTTGCAAGACATTTTTGCTTGGCTATTCCCTGGCAGCCTCGAGACGGGGAGCCCATTGTGACCCAGCTGCACCCAGGCCCCATCATCGTGCAGGACGGACACTTCTCCCAGCCCCTGGGAAGCACCGACCTGCTGCGGGCACCTGCCCACTTCCCAGTGCCCAGCATCCGTGTGGTGCTACGGGAGGTCTCCTTCGTCTGGCACCTCTACGGGGGTAGAGACTTTGGCCTTCACCCTGCTTACAGGTTAGAGGCATGTGGGTGGCGATTGGTGACATTAAGATCTGGGCATAGCCTAGCTATGGCTTCCAGCAGCTGGCAACCTCAAGCCTCATGCGTATCTGACCTTGAGTTTGTCCTTGCCCTGTGCTGAGGTTGAGGAGAGCAGATGTTTCCTCAGAGTTATCTTGTCCCCATGTGTCATTTCTCAGAGCAAGAGCTGGCTTCACAGGCCCCAGGGTCTCCCCTTCCCGCTCCTCTGGTCCCAACCGGCCCCAGAACTCTTGGCGTACCCAAGGTGGCATCGGACGGCAGCACCAGGTCCTCATGGAGATCCAGCTCAGCAAAGTGAGTGCAAGGCGAGTGACGGGGAAAACAGAGACACTGTCAGATAGTGCAGGGTCGTGGGGTGTGACGATGGGTTCCTGAGGGACTGGCTAGCAAGAGCCACAGCTGTGTCTACGAGAAAGAGAGAGTGGTCCAAAAGGCTTGCGCCCATGAGGGTGTTAGGGGTTCCAGTTTTTCAGAGGACCCATTTGTACTGAGCAAGCATGGCAGCAGATGACGGAACGTGCAAGGCTGTTGGTACCCGGGAGGGCTCAGGAAACAGCATCCTGGCAATAGCTAGCAGACCTGGGGGAGCCGGAGCATCCAGAAAGAGAAGGGCGGCAGTCAGTCAGCCACACAGTAAGCAAGAACAAGGACAGGTGTGGAGGGGAAGTCAAGCCCCCCAGGACGGGAAGCAGAGCATGCCTCCCTGGGTATGGAGCATGGCTTAGAGAGGATGGAGCCATCCTGGGCAGAGGGAAGGCATTTAGAGGTGCAGGACGGGCCTCAGCAGTGTCTGACAAGGTGCGCCTCTGTGCCTTAAGTGGAACAAAGGCTGGGGAAGGTGGATGGGTTGGGATAGGTCAAGTTTAGTGTGGCTAGGTTGGTGCCAGTAATTTAGCTGTATTAGCAGCAAAGTATGGGCCCGAGGTGGGACAGGGTCAGAAGGATCCCTGCCAGGGAAGGGGCCTCAGCCAGACCTCCTCCCTCTTGGGCCCCAGGACCCGACTCAGGCCTCTTCTACCCACAGGTGAGCTTTCAGCATGAAGTATACCCAGAAGAGTCAGCCGCAGGCGGAGGCCCTGGCCAGGAGCTGGAGGAGCGGCCACTGTCCCGCCAGGTGCTCATTGTTCAAGAACTGGAGATCCGAGACCGGCTGGCCACCTCCAAGATCAACAAATTCCTTCATTTGCACACGAGTGAGCGACTGCCGAGGCGCACACACTCTAACATGGTGAGAGCGTGCCTGGGTGTGGGCAGCCTCTTTCCCATAGACCCTCCTGAAGGTGGCGTGTGTCTGGGGGGCAGAGCCCAGGCTCAGGGGAGGGAACAGCATGGGCAGAGGCAAGGTCGATGGCACTTGGTAATGGGCTGCCAGAGCCCGGCAGTCACCCAGTTCATCCTCGGCCACCAGCTTACCATCAAGGCGCTGCACGTGGCTCCCACCAGCAGCCTGGGAGGGCCAGAGTGCTGTCTTCGAGTCTCCATGATGCCTCTGAGGCTCAATGTGGACCAGGTGAGTAGATGGGCAAGGGCAGAGCCCAGCGTGGCCCCCTCCCCATCTCCAGACCCTGGATCTGACCCAGAGCTCTTCCTACAGGATGCCCTCTTCTTCCTCAAGGACTTTTTCACCAGCCTAGCAGCTGGCATCAACCCCATGGTGCCAGGGGACACGTCTGCTGAGGGTGAGAAGCCAGACCAGGGAGGGGAGTCTGGATCCTGGCTGCCTCAGCCATTCTCCGTTCCATCCGGGGTCTCTGACTTCTCTTCCTTCAGCTAACCGAGAAGCCCACAGCCGGCCCAGCAGCCCCCAGGAAGGGCAGTCTGAGGCTCCAGAGACAGTAAGCAGCCCTCAGGAGGCTCCAGGCAGTGGCCACAGCTCCTCCGATCCACAGCCCATCTACTTCAGGTAGGGAGAGGGCTCTGAGCCAGGCTGCCTGCCAGCCAGGTCAGTGGCCAGGTCAGTGACCAAAGACCTCCCTTTCCCTTCCTCCTTCCCCTTTCAGGGAGTTCCGCTTCACATCCGAGGTGCCCATCTGCCTGGATTACCACGGCAAGCATGTCACCGTGGACCAGGTGGTGAGTGCTACCATCAGGCGGCTGTGTGAGCCACTCTGCAGGTCCAGGGTCGGGGACACAGATTGACAGTGTATATCCCAAAACATGCCACACACCCGTGTCCCTCCTCCCAACAGGGCACTTTCACAGGACTCCTCATCGGCCTGGCCCAGCTCAACTGCTCCGAGCTGAAGCTCAAGCGACTTTGCTGCCGGCATGGGTGAGCCCCTTGCCCGCCCCCTGGGGGGGTCTACAGCCCTCCCCCTGCTGTTTCTCATGGGTTGCATGGTCGTGGTCCAAATCCCTTCTCAGGCCTCAGTTTCTCCTTTGTAGTAGGCTATTGTTAGTCCACGCTGCTGGGTAAGCCTGGGGCAGGGAGTGGCACTCCCAGTTCTCGTCTTAGAGGTGCCCGGCCACACTTGTCCCTCATCCTTGCCTCCCTTCCAGTCTCCTGGGTGTGGACAAGGTGCTGGGCTACGCCCTCAATGAATGGCTGCAAGACATCCGCAAGAATCAGCTGCCTGGCCTGCTGGGGGGCGTGGGCCCCATGCACTCGGTTGTGCAACTGTGTGAGTGTCTGCTCTTGAGAAGTGTGTTTACAGAACACACATAGACCAGGGGAAGAAGTGAGGAGAGAAGTGTGTTTTTACAGAACACACACAGACCAGGGGAAGTGAGGAAAATTCCCGGGGGGTGGCGGGCGGCGGGCGGCACGGCGGGTCCAAGGGAAGACCGCACTTTTTAAACAGTTCCATTTCTTTTGTGTGTATGTGGGTGGTTGCATGCATACATGCACGGAGCATATGCGGAGGCCAGAGGAGCTCACAGGACTCAGTCCTCTCCTGATGTTGGACTCGGGTCAGCAGACCTGGTGGCAGGGCCTCTACCTGCTCAGCCATCTTGCTGGCCCTTCTGTTTTATTTGATTTGATTTTGGAGGCAGAGTCTCACTATGTAGTGCCGGCTGTCCTGGAACTCACTATGTAAGACAGGCTATCCTCGAACTCACAGAGGTCCTCCTGCTTCTGCCTTCCAAATGCTGGGGTTAAAGGGCACTGGCCTCCTATTTTATTTTTTGAGACAGAGTCTCATGTAGCCCTTGCTAGGATCACAGGCCTATGGTACCACACCTGGCCTGTGCCATCAAGCCCAAGAACTCTTGAAACGGCCCTTGAACTCAAGGAACTGTGTCATATAGCTGTATTCCCAGCACTGGGGAGGCAGAGGCAGGAGGATTGCTTGTTGGTTCAAGAACAGCCTGAATGGGGCTAGGCCAGGCCAGGGAAAGCTACTTAGCAATATCCCATCTTTAAAAAGAGGAAAATAAAGCTGGACTGGGAAAGAAGTACAGGTCCTTGGGCAGGGACGAAAAGCCAGGGCAACCTTGGCATCTCTGATAATCCTGTCCTCCAGTCCAAGGGTTCCGGGACCTCCTGTGGCTACCCATTGAGCAGTACAGGAAAGATGGGCGTCTCATCCGGGGGCTGCAGCGTGGAGCTGCCTCCTTTGGGTCATCCACAGCCTCTGCTGCCCTGGAACTGAGCAACCGGCTGGTGCAGGCTATCCAGGTGAGTGCAGGCTGGACCGGAAAGGGAGACCCTCATCCCCAGGCTCCTGATTCTGGCCTCCCAGTTCTGCTGAAAGCTGAACTTGAAAAGGCTGGGCACAGATAAAGGCCACATGACATGGTGACTCCCATGGGTGGGGCCAAAAGTATGTTCTGGGCTATCAGAGCCCACCATGTCTCCATGCTCCAGCTATTTGTAAGTGAGGAGTGTACACGGAGCAGATGCAGAAAGTGGCCCAGTAAAGTGCCCCAGAGCGCGTCTCTACCCCCTGACACACACGCACGCGTGCACACACACACACACACCCCAAAGCCCAGGTCTTCCCGGAAATGACTGAGCTCCGGGGTGGGGCTGGGTGAGCCTGCAGACGTGTGGAACCCTGTGTATCAGTGACCTTTGTGCTCAGCCCGGAGCGGGAAGGGCAGGGTTCCAGGGGTCTGCAGTGGAGGTTCATTTGGACGGGAAAGACAGGGAGTGGGTAGAGAACACAGAGCCAAGGGCGGGTGGGTGGGCAGAAGGTGGGTTTGTTTGGCAGTGGGCTTGTTTTGATGACGCTTAGGGTCTGTCTGTACAGGGGCTGCCCTCTAGTTGGGGCACTAGACAGCTCGGGCAGGTCTCAGCCGCGGCAGCCCGGGTGTGGGGCCCACAGGCATTCTCTCCAGCAGCTGTCTCACCAAGCCGAAATGCTCCCTCCCTCCCTCTCTCTCTCTCTCTCCTTTTGGTTTTTGAGACCGGGTTTCTCTGTATAGCTTTGCGCCTTTCCTGGAACTCTCTGTGTAGCCCAGGCTGGACTCAAACTCACAGAGATCCGCCTGGCTCTGCCTCCCGAGTGCTGGGATTAAAGGCGTGCACCACCACCGCCCGGCTCCTTCTTCTCTCTTTAATTTACTTACTCTATGTGTACTCTGGCTTGTAGTTTGGAGGTCAGACCGTTTGGGGAATCTGTTCTCTCTACCATGTTGGTTCTGAGGTTGGGGATTGAATTCAGGTCACCTCAGAACAAGTACCCTAACCTTCGGAGCCATCTTGCCAGCCCCAGAATGGCTTGCTAATGTCTCCTTACATCGAGGAAGTCCTTGCAGAGCTGGAGAGATGGCTCAGCAGTTAGGGCTGCTTGCTGCTCTTGCAGAGGACCTGGGTTCAGTTCCCTCAAAGGATCCTGGGCCCTCCTCTGGCCTGTAGGGGCACTGCATTCACACAGTATCACACATAAATAAAGATAAATGAGTAATAAGAGGGAAATTTAAAAGGAAGTTCCCTGAGGTAAGTGATGGGAACCACTAGAGGGAAAAGGAGGTGAGGAAGTAGACGGAATAGGAAGGGACAGTCGTGCTGATGGAGCTCTGGTCCCAGGCTGGCATCTCTGGTGTCCTTCAGGCTACAGCTGAGACAGTGTATGACATCCTGTCCCCCGCATCCCCCATCTCCCGCTCCCTACAAGACAAGCGTTCTTCACGGAAACTGCGCAGAGGTCAACAACCTGCTGACCTCCGGGAGGGCATGGCCAAGGCCTATGATGCTGTCCGAGAGGTGAGAACCAGCCTAGTCCCACTCCCAGCTGCCCCACCCCGACTCCCTCACTGACCTCTGACCTCCACAGGGCATCCTGGATACAGCTCAGACCATCTGTGATGTGGCATCAAGGGGCCATGAGCAGAAGGGACTGACGGGTGCCGTGGGGGGTGTGATCCGACAGCTGCCCCCAACAGTGGTCAAACCAATAATCCTAGCCACGGAGGCCACATCCAACGTGCTCGGGGGCATGCGCAACCAGATCCTGCCTGATGCGCACAAGGACCATGCTCTCAAGTGGCGCTTGGAGGAGACCCAGGACTGACTGCAGGCACCTGGGATCCATCCACTGTCCCGACGTGCTCGCCGTGTCCGGCCAGCCGCAGTGGCGCCACCAGGCCCTTCGAGGGATGGCCACTGGGAAGGATGCCTGCCCAGCCCGCCTGTTGCCAATTCGCCGCGGGAGCGGGGCCTCCGGCTGTGGGGCCTCCGGCTGTGGGGCCTCTGCCCTGTCTCTGCACTTTCGTCTGGGGAGAAAGGACGCTGCTCCTCCCTGCTACCTGGGCCCACGCTGCTGCCTTGTTCCAGAATGAGGATGGAGGCTTTTGGACCCGCGGACCCCGCTCAGCCAAGTGTCTCTCCATGTCTCGTGGGGAGGTGGGGGACAGATGCCATGTGGGTCAGTGTATTTTTAAGATCCTTGAGCGTGTGGGTCAGTGTCTGCATGAAGTGGAATAAACTTGCCCACCGCCAGCCCCTCTTTCAGGTCCTGTGTACCTGTGAGGCCCCACCCAGCCGGCCCTGCCTCAGCCTAGACCTTGACCTCCCAGGTCCCACCTCTGCACGCAGTACCCGCCTGTTGCCACCAGGGGGCACCACACTCCACCCTTAGCTTTCTGCTGGTGCAAACCAGCTTCCTCTTCCACTTTGGGCTCAACCTAGCTACTATCCTGGGTGCCTATCACCCTGGCACTACTTCTGAGTGGTGGTTGCTGAGTGAATCTGTGAGGCATCACCTGGCAATCTCAGAGGATGAGATCTAGGAGCCCAGATCAAAGCCCCATTTCTTGGTTCTATCCCTGTAAGACCCCAGGGTCCAGCCTTATTCTTGGGCTGGAGCCAAGCAGGGCTCCAGGTCACTGCTGTGAAGCCCTGGGTTGTGGCCTAAGGCTACATCTGTTAGTCTGCCAGCTGAGACAGCATCCAGGGCTGTCCCACTCTAGAAGGCTGATTCCTAGGCCCTGTGGAGGCTATTCTCACCATCTTCAAAGAAAGGCTTTTGGGATGTCCAGGCCTTAAAGGGGAGATGTGTTGGGACAATGCCATGACATCTAGAAGATGCCCATTGCCCCCATCCCACATACCTTGTTCACAAGGGAGTCAACCCAGTGACTGCACCCTCAGTGGCACTGCCAGGAAATGGGTGGGTCTGTGGAGTCCCAGAGGTCCCTCACTTTGCTGAGCATCTCTGGCCAGCACTGAAGTCAACGGTGGTCTTTTGGCCTCCGTCACAGATCTGAGTTTTGAACAGAGACCTGTCCCTGTCCCCTTCCACCCCCCATTTTGGCTGCCTGTGGTTAGCTCAGGCCAACAGACTAGTCAAGAGGTTGAGCCACTGAAGCCTGAGGGGGGACAAGCCCATGGGTGGCCAGGGTCTGCCACTAGGTAGCTGAAGGCCCCGTGGACTTCCTGGACCCGCCCCACCAGCCGGGGCACAGTCCAGGTCTGCTGCCCTTCGGACCCCACTTGTGATCAGTATTGACGGCAGTGGGCTAATCATTAACACTACCAGGGCTGGGCCAACGGCTCAAAAGGCCCTGGGCCCAGGGTGGCCCCACTTCCTCCTTGTGCCCTGAAGGCCAGCTAGGTAGAAGGTAAGAGCTCCCGGGCTGTCTCCCGGAAGGCATGACTGTCCACAACTCCAAGCCTTCCTGCAGAGCCATCAGCCCTTCTGAGGAAGAAAAGAGAGGTGGGCATGGGGACTTCGGGGGAGCCGACTCCCGTTCTGTGGCCTCGGTTTTACACCTTTGGGTGAGGTGGCGGCAGTGTCCAGGCCTGGAGCTTGCTAGCTCTTAGGAGACAGGATTCCTAAACGGCTGCCATGTCTGTCTTATGGAAGTGCTGGTGCCTCGTGCGGCAGGCGGCTGGGCCTGCCTAGGCCTTGGGATGGGCAGCAGGGCTCTGGGGAGAGGGTTGACCGTCTACTTACTCTTCCTCCATAGGACGGCCCTCCCAGGGAAGATTCTTGCAAAGCACAGGGCAGGACCCCCTCCAAGGCCCAGCAGTGGGACCTTGGGCACCACCCTCTGCTTCTCTGGGCCTTTTTCTACCACTGCCAAAATGGGGTCCTCCGGAAGCTTCCCTTTCTTTTCAGTCCCAGTAGGACAGACAGTGGCCCCTGTCCCTGAAGCCTTTTGGGCCAGAATCTGTGGAAATGATGAGAACGTAGATGAGTTCCTGGACCCCTGGGTCAGCTCAGGGGTCCCACCTCTCAGCTCCTTGTCACGGCAGGGATGGGGTGGGTGGAAGGGTAGGCAGCTTCTCACCAGCACAGACCAGTGTGCAAGATGGCCTCCCCGAAGCCCTGGCCTGCACAGGTGGAGTTGGTAGTAAGTAATCCAGAGAAGTGAAGCTGCTCGTTAGAGGTCACCCAGCTCCCAGACCCTCGCTAGCGGAGACTGGTGAGGAACTGAATCCTTCCAGGGCCTGGCTGCCCATACCGCTCTCAGCATTCAAGGAACCAGGTTGGGCACCACCGTCCACGCTCCCTCCCCCCACATACTGAGGATTAAGCTCAGAGTCTTAAGCCCAGCACTCTACCACTAAGTGTCACCCCGGGGCCCCTTGTCCTTTCCTTCCCTACCTCCTCCCGTGTCCCCATCTTTTTCTCTTGGCCCCTCAGCCTCGCTTTCTGTCTTTCATGTTTCCGGTTCCTTCACTCTTGTCTCCAGCTTCCTGGATAGGGCCACCCCGGGAAAGTGGCATTTCGAGATCCTTGGAGGTTACAGCCCAGCTCTCCTTTGCTGTCCCTCTGCCCCATGGCTGCAGCCCTGAGGGTGGTGGGCAGAAGCTGTAGCTGGGCCCAGGTCTGTTTGTGGAGGAAACAAGGGAACTCGGGGGCAAAGGGTGTGGGTGTCCCTGAGCAAAGGCTGCTGCAGGAGAGTTGTAAATCAGAGCCGCTCCCATCCGATGGGGAGCCTCGCGGGTTGAGCTTGGACTTCGCCCAGGAAGAAGGTTGGCGTCCTATGGGGTGCCAGGTGTGGGCCTTGGATGAATGATAAGAAGCCTCAATAAAAAGTGTGGACCTGGAGCCAAGAGGGCCGAGGGGCATGGGTGGGCAGCTGCGGGGTTCTTCCCAGGTCCTGCCGGAAAGGAGGTGCCTGCGCCCGGACCGACTCTGGCCCCCACCCCCTGTAACAGCAACTCCATGTGGAAGTGCCCGCTGGTTTCCAGTGGGGCTGCTGTTATCTGGGGTGCAGGCTGGCACCCACGGAGGAAGAGAAGCCACGGCCACCCGCACGCCAGCAGCGACGCGGCGGCCCTCGGGCCTGGGAATGAAAGCAGCGGGCTGTCAGCGGGCCGCCGAGATGGAGTGCACAGGGCTCTGACCTATGAATTGACAGCCAGTGCTCTGGTCTCTCCTCTGGCTGCCAATTCCATAGGTCACAGGTATGTTTGCCTCAATGCCAGCCACAAGGACCTGAAAGAGCAGGGCGGGGGGTGGGGAGGAAGACGTCAAGGTCAAGGCCCCAACTCCTTCCACACCACCCCCACCTGTTGCCCCCTTTGTAGCATGCCTGTGTGTTCTGCGGGGTCCCCTCCCCAGCTTCTCTGCCAGGTTCTTTTTTGGTTGCTGGTGGGAACTTGCTATGTAACCCAGGCTGGCCTTGAACCTCTCCCTGCCTGCAGAGTACCAGAATTATAGGCACACAGGCATGAGTCATTGTGCACAGCTCCAGATGTGTTCTTATCATCGACCACTGTCCAGGCTCAGCCCAAGCATTTGCTACCTTGTTCTGGAGGTAATAGGGATGCAGCCAGGCCCTCATGCTAAGCATCAGGTACTTCTCAGCCAAGGAAGAAGCTTCTCTGTTCAGACAGGGTCTCAGGTAGCCCAAGCTTGCCTCAAACTTTGTGTAGTCTAGGGTGACTGGGAACTTCTGATCCTCCTGCTGCTACCTCCTAAATGCTAAGATTACAAGCATGCACCACCAGGCCTGCTTATTGGTGGTGCTGATGCTTAAACCCTGTACATGCTAGGCAGGCACTCTGCCAACCGAACTACAATCTCAGCCTAGGCGTCTTCTTAAAGTGATTGAGTCTAAGTCTCACCCGGGCCTCTTAAAAAGATTGGTATGTCTGCGCACCACATATAAGCGGTGCCCACAGAAGTCAGAAGAGAATGTCAGGGCCCCCCCCCCCCCCCCCCCCGAGATGGCGTCACAGACACTTGACAAGGGCGCCTGCCTCCCCCCACCTGTTTTTTTGTTTATTTTTGAGACAGGGTCTCTTCCCCCCTTTGTGTGTGTGTGTGTGTGTGTGTGTGTGTGTGTGTGTGTGTGTATACGTGGAACTTGAAGCCAACCTTTTGCTTTTGCTTGGGTGCTAGGATTCTGAGTGTGTACTAGCACCTGGCCAGCTAAAAAAATAAAAATTTTAAAATTAGAAACCCAGACCCAGGAATAAAGTCAAATTGCTTAGTGACACGAGGCAGTCAGCGAGAGATCCCTCTCTGCGCCAGGCATTCACAAACCACAAGGGCTCGGCTACCTGGTGTGGTCACTTGTGAGCCTGCCTCAGAAATGAAGATGCGGACTCCAGGAAGAGAATTGGCCAAAGCCACACAGGACCTTCTCTGAGGACCTGTGCGACAACAAAATGGATGACTTGGGTCCCAATGTTCTCTCTCACCCCTTTCCATACCTGAGTGGTCTGGGCCCGCGTGCTCAGGGACCTCCCCTGGATCCTGTAGGTCTGCTCCACCACCCTTATCTGAATGCTTATCTAATCCTTGGCTGGTCTCAGCCTCTAGAGAACAAAGTCCTTGGCTTTCTGATCTTCCACACCCTCTGGTATGGTAGGTACTGGAGATGCCCTGGCTGAACAGATGGGCACTGGACCATCCCTTACTCCATCCCAGGTGCTGGCTTAGGGCTGAAGGGGATGGCAGGTAGTCCCTGGCCTGAGTTTCCTCTAATTGTCTCTACCAAGCTCATAAAAGCCTCTAATGCTTTGAGGAACTGTCTCAACTGAGAGCACACCCAGCTCTCTCCGGTCCAGTCTCTTGACCCCTGTGGACCTGTGGTCTTTCCCCAGCAGACCCTGGACCTGTGAACATCTTTCCTTGCTGGCTTCCTCCCATTCTCAGAATCCTGATTGCCTCCCAGATACCTGCCTGAGCCTCGGGAAACTGCCGAGTCACTTGCCCCACCCACTTCCCTGGTGCAGGTGGCTTGTTAGTGACCCTGTCGTACCTCATCACCAGCATCGATTCCCTTTACAAACTGTGGACCCCTGGGAGTGATAGCCATTGACTGTTTCCTGTAGCCTCAGAGATTAACACAAGAATTGCTTAATAAACGCTTATAGGAGGACCCACCACTTTGTGTGAATAGAGATTCTTAGGGAGGGGCATTACGAAGTAGGGTTGATATAGTGCCTGGGGACAGGAGATCCTTAAGTGCCAGTGGTTGTCTTCCCCACCACTGCCGTCATGGCACACATGTTGAACCACCAAGCATCCCGGGAGCGTGTGCAAATAATTCACATTCCCACAGCAAAGAACGGGCGAACATGACCAAGAAAGATTCCTGAGAGGTGAACCTGAGTTCAGCTTTTGCTGCAGTGAAGGATGGCAACTGGACAGGAGCACAAACATACAGAAAGGAGAGAAAGCTTGGTGAGACCACTAGGCAGCCGCGGAGGAGGCAGCTTGCTCTTCTGCAAGCATCATTCCCCGGAACCACCACCAGGGGGCGCCGGGGACGCAGCTACCGAGCTGGACCTGTTAGGTGCCCCAAGGCAGTCTACCTCTTGGGCTTCTGCTGCTTCCTAAACCAAGCGCAGCACCTCCCTGGGGTCTCTCCTGGTGCCTCTGAACTGTACCAAGCCACACTTTTATCCTTCACTGAGTGGGTTTGAAAATGGGTCCTCGGGCTGGAGAGATGGCTCAGAGGTTAAGATCCCTGGCTGCTCTTCCAGAGGTCCTGAGTTCAATTCCCAGCAACCACGTGGTGGCTCACAACCATCTGAAATGTGATCTGGTCCCCTCCTCTGGTCTGCAGACAGAACACTGTGTACGTAATAAATAAATCTAACAAAAAAGAGAAAGAAAATGGGTCCTCGTAGCCAGGCGATGGTGACACACGCCTTTAATCCCAGCACTTGGAAGGCAGAGCCAAGTGGATCTCTGTGAGTTCGAGGCCAGCCTGGTCTACAGAGTGAGTTCCAGGAAAGGCTCAAAGCTACACGAGAAATCCTGTCTCAAAAAAACAAAAAAAAAAAAAAAACACAAAAAACAACAACAAAAAAAAAAAGAGAGAGAGAGAGAGAGAGAGAAGAAAGAAAGAAAATGGGTAAGAACCACACAATGGGTCGCCACTGTTTATATACAGGGAGTGGCATGGCTGGGTCTGGCCAAGTTCCCCCCCCAGATTTCTGGAACCATAGTTTATTCTTTTGCAGCGGAACAATATTCTGTTATATGAATGAAAGTTTTTTTTTTTTTTTTTTCATTTTCAGCACAAAGGGACTTGGCACCTGGCCTCCTTAGGGCTGGGAGCAGTGGGGCTCCACAGTCCCGTCTCCGTGGTGGTGGGGAGGGCATATCTGGGTTCAGAGACACTTTGTTTTTCTTTATGACAATTGGGAAACCTTCCGACATGTTGCAAGAACAGAACACTCAACACCCACGGAGCCTTTATTTGGATTCATGGACAGCTGGCATTCTAAGGTAACATCTGCTTCCTCTCTCTTGCTCTCTCACAGACATACATGTTTTTCCTGAACTACTGGAGACCAGCACACAGGTCATGACCCTTCACCATGAACTCTTTCAACATGTATCTCCTGAGAAAAAATGATACCTTACACAACCAGAAAGTTGGCAAATTAGGTCCGCCCCACTGATGCAACCCTGTTCTTCAATTCAGTCCTCTTCTAGATGTTGCCGAGTGGGGGGGACAGACCCCGCCCCCCCCCAAGCACATCAGTGCTAATGGGTCAAACAAACTTGTTTAGGGAATGAAAAACATGGCTTTGTTTTCTCCCATAAACAGGAGCCTCCAGGATTTCAGGAATTGTCTGTCCTTGGGCAAGGGGCTTGCAGATCAGAGGCATTTTTGTTTCATGGATCTCTTAGGCATAGTGATTAAAACTTAAACTGTAACTTTGGCTCTCACGCAACAAGCGCTCGTAACCGCTGAGCCATCTCTCCAGTCCTTATTTTTGGTGTTTATTCACTAATTACTAGGACTTTCTGTGTGTGCGCTCACTCGTGGGCCACTGTGTACGGCACTCAGGTGGCAGTCAGGATGACTCTCAGGAGTCAGTCCTCTTCTCCCACCTGGGCTTGAACCTCAGTCCTCAGGTTCGCACAGTAAATGCCTTTACCCACGGAGCACCCCTTTTTTTTTTTTTTTTTTTTTTTTTTTCATTTCTAGTCAGGATGCTCAGGCTGCTGCCCTTGAATTGGTGATCTTTTGGCTCCAGCCTCCAAGTCGCTGGGCTCACAGGCCTGGGGCCACTGACTCACTCCTGCATTTTGATCTCTGCCTTTGCTAGCATTCAGGCATCTGTACTGGCCGCCCTTAGGGTCCTGACAGGATACATCCTCATCTGCAGCCACTAAGGGCGCCCCCTATGCACATTTGCTAGGTTACCCTATAAAAGGCAGGCCTTGCCCACCTCCCATCTCTTTCTCTTTCTCTTCTTTTGCTCTCGTCCGAGGGTCTGTGCCCCCTTCTCTGTCCCTCCTCTCCCCTCCCCTCAATAAACCTCCCGGGTGAGCCCTGTAGTATGGTGTGACTCCTTCCTTTTCCACAACTGTCCAGCTAGAGGATTCTGTGGAAGTTCATGGAGCCATGCATGGAGACTCCTGTGTGTAATCCTAGCACCCTGAGGCCCAGCAGAGATTCAAGACAAGTTTGGGCTACCTTGTAAGGCTGTTAAAAGACTCTCAGAAAAGCTGGGTGTGGTGATACATAGTTGTAATTCCATAATTTCTGCTACAGAGACAGGAGGATCACTGTGAATTCTAAGCCAGTTTAGCTACATGGTGAGATCATTCATTTTGTGTTTGGTTCTTTGTTGTTTTTTTTTTAATTAATTAATTTTTATATTTTGTTATGTATACAGTATTCTGCCTACCTGTATGCTTGCAGGCCTGAAGAGGGCACCAGGTCTCATTACGGATGGTTGTGAGCCACCATGTGGTTGCTGGGAATTGAACTCAGGACCTCTGGAAGAACAGCCAGTGCTCTTAACCGCTGAGCCATCTCTCCAGCCCCGTTTTTGTTTTTTAAGACAAAGTCTTACTATGTGGCCCTGGCTGTCCTGGAACTCGCTCTATAGATCCTCAAACTTAGAGATCTGCCTGTCTCTACCTCCCAAGTGTTGGGATTAAAGGCATTTGCCACCACCGCCCAAGACCCCCTTTCAAAAAGAAAAAAAAAAAAATAGAGGACTTCCAGAGGACCAGAGTTCAATTCCCACCACCCACATGGCAGCTCACACCTGTCTGTAACTCCAGTTCCAGGGGTTCTGACACCTCACACAGACATGCATGCAGGCAAAACACCAATGCACATAAAGTATAAAAACAGCTGGGCAGTGGTGGCGCACGCCTTTAATCCCAACACTTGGCAGGCAGAGGAATCTCTGAGTTCAAGGCCAGCCTGGTCTATAGAATGAGTTTCAGGCCAGCCAGGGCTACAGAGTAAGACCCTGTCACAAAATAAATCCATTAAATAAACAAAAGACTTAATGTAAGTCCATCAGCCTTCAGGGACAATGACCTTATGTAAAGGAAGGCATGCCTTCTAACACAATCTATCTGGAAGAATCCACAATATGTTCAGTACTAGTGTGGGGTATGCACCACAGGGCCAAGGGATCTTGGGGACATTTTGCAATTCTGCCTTCCACAATGATCAAAAGGATAAGACAGTGTGTCTGGGGCTGGTTGTGAATGGAGGAGTCAGGACTCAGGAGAGGTAAGCAGCAGGTCTCCACTTGGGGAGGGCCCACCGCACACATCCTTGGGATGTCCCAACATGTGCTCCTGGGGTGACGTGGAGCTGGGCACACACGCCCCGGTGGAAGGAAGGATGTGGCTTCTGTCCCTTTCTGTCAGCAGCACCACTGCCTGCCCTTCAGGACAGGGTGAAGAAGATTCGAGTGAGGCTCTGTGGACCTCGGGGACAGGTATCCTGGGCAACTGCAAGGACTACTTAGGAGCCATCTCCCACCTCCTGCAAGGCTAGCTGAGGAGATGAGGGAGTTTAAGTCCGTGGAGCAGCTGGACAGTAGCCTGCACACTGTCTGGCCCCGCCGAGGTGTAGGTGTGAGATCCCGGGTCACAGGGCAGAGGGGCTGCACTTGCTGAGGGTCGGGCAGCTTCTGTGACACATGGCTAGGAACACAGCTACTCTAGTCCCCAGAGTGTAAGCCCCACAAGGAACCCCCAGCCAGAGTGGACAGGATGGGGAGGCCAGGGTCAAGGAGCAGCAGGAGGAGGAGGACAGAGGCTGACTACTTGTGGGAGCCCACAGAGGTTTCCTAGTGAGGTCTGAGCTTGCTTTATCCAGCAGGGCTGCAGAAGAGGATGACTGGATCACAGGTCAGGGTACCGGGTGTTTGGAAGGCTCTACACTTGGATCCAGCAAGGGGGAGGTCTTTTGCCTCGCCCCTTGACATTGTTATAAATAGCCCTTTAGGTGGCTAAGGATCCAGGCCCTCCTGAGGCTATCCTGTGTTTCTGTCTCTCTCTCCTCTATCCTTATCCCTCACTCCTCAAGAGTACCCTGGAGAAGAAAGTGGGAGCAGGTCCCCCACAACTACTTTGTGAGCCCCTCAAGACACAGGCCAGAGTCACCCTCAAAAGTGCCTGGAGGGTATAAGGATTATGTCCTTAATTACGTCACCAGCCTGCGACAACGTCCCACCTAAAAAGTTGGAAAATGCCCTCTCTGTGGCCTCTCTTTCCGCACTCTCTCCTTCCGTTCTCTCTCTCTCTCTCTCCCTCTCTCTCTCTCTCTCTCTCTCTCTCTCTCTCTCTCTCTCTCTCTCTCTCCCCCCCCCCCAATAAAGCTCTAGAACGGTAACCATGGCTCATGATTCTTCCGCCACCGCTTAACCAACAGAGGGGACCTTCAGAAGGCAGTGGCCATGCTCACTTAATGGACTAAGCTTGGCGACAGGCTGGGAAGCTCTCTATCTCTACATTTCATAGGTGTGTTTTTCTTTTTGAGACAGAATCTTGCTATGTAGCCCAGGCTGGCCTTAAACTAACAATCTTCCTGTCTCGGCCTCCTATAGGCTGGTTTCATAGGTGTAGACCATGACGCCTTATTTAAAAAGAACCCCAGGATCCTGAAAGGCATCCTCCTATGTTATCTGACCCCACTCTATTGTAGAAGGCAGAATGTTCCTGTTTCAATTTTTTTTTAAAGATTTATTTATTTATTATGTATACAATATTCTGTCTGCATATATTCCTACACCCCAGAAGAGGGCGCCAGATCTCAATACATATGGTTGTGAGCCACCATGTGGTTGCTGGGAATTGAACTCAGGACCTCTGGAAGAGCTGCCACTGTTCTTAACCTCTGAGCCATCTCTCCAGCCCCGTTTCAAATTTTGAACCACTTCCTGGGGGTCCCGCAGCAAAGGCTGGAGGGTAGCCAGGCTAGCCAGTGCCCTTAGGGAAATCCTGCTGCACCCTGCAGCTGCTCAGCTGTCGCTCCTGCTTCGGCAGCCAGAGGCCCGATACTTGGAGCCAATAACAGGATTCTCCTTTAGCCTGGCAGTTAACTAAAGCGTTTTGGGGGGTTTGTTTTTTTCTTTTTCGATAGGATCTCATGATCTTATCTAAATGAATGAATTCTGGCTTTCAATTTCCTAGGTAGCCAAGGGTGACCTTGAATTTCCAATCCTCCTGCCTCCACCTTCCAAGTGCATCATCATGCCTGGTTTATACTGCGCTGGGTACAGGACCAGTCTCTGTGACACAAGCACTCCACTGAGCTGCCACCACCCTGGACTGTCACTTAAGTGAAAGCGTTCAGAGGCATCTAGACTTGAGCTCTGCAAAGCACTGTGTGGTTGGTTGCATGTGCACACTGTAGTACAGGCGTCATCTGCTGGTGCAAGATGCAGAGGTGCGGAGGGCAGGTGAGCTCCGGGGCAGTCCCCAGCAACCTGTCCTTCACCAAGAGGCTTTGACGCCACCTCTGCTTTTCTGACTGCAGGACTTGCAGGTGGGATGGGATGAGTGTAAGCAGTTCAGATTCCAAAGGTCTAGCTTCTCCTCAGCCTGTGTTTCTTCAGGCAAATCACCTGACACTCTGGGTCCTCAGGCTTTTTCCTTACTGGTATAGAGAGCAACCAAGATTCCAGCCAGCACCGGAAAACCCGGATGCAGAGGAGCAGACCCTTTCTTTGACTTGTAACTCTGGATGGCCTCGAACTCATAGAAATCCACCTGTCTCTGCCTGGGATGGGTATAACTACACCTGGATCCATGTTTAGTTTTGGTTTTGTTGTTTTGAGACTTGGATTTCCCTGTGGAGCTCTGGCTGTCCTGGAACTCACTCTGTAGACCAAGCTGGACTCGAACTCAGAGCTCCACCTGCCTCTGTCTCCTGAGTGCTGGGATTAAAGGTGTGTGCCCCCACCTGGCTGGGTATTTTTTTTTTTAATGTTTATGTAGTGTATGTGGGCACATGAATCCCTGTACACCTGCAGAGGCCAGAGGAGGATGTCAGGTGTGCTCCTCTAAATCCTATTCCCTTGAGGCAGGAACTCTCATTGAACTTGGAGCTAGGTTCGGTAGCCAGTAAGTCCCAGAGATCCACCTGTTTTTGCTATCACAGCACTGGGGTTACAGCCTCCTCGACCCCCGCCCTAGGGTTTCACTATGTAGCTCTGGCTGTTCTGGAACTCACTATATAGTGCCTCTGCCTCCTAAGTGCTGGGATTAAAGGCATGTGCCACCACTGCCCAGCTTATTTTATGTGCATTGGTGTTTTGCCTGCATGCATGTCTCTGTGAGGGTGTCAGAAGCCCTAGAACTGTAGTTACAGACAGGTGTGAGCTGCCATGTGGGTGGTGGGAATTGAACCCGGGTCCTCTGGAAGAGCCGCCTCTTAGGCTCTTTCTGTGGGTGTTGGGGATTTGAACGCAGGCCCTCATGCCTCTGCAGCGAGTGCTCTTAGCAGCTAGGCCACTTCTCCAGCCCTGTTTACTTTTTCATAGAACTGGTCTGCTGCCAAATCTACTCTTAACTGTGGGAGCAAAAGTCTGTGCTTATGTGCTGACTTCCTCAGTGGAAAGAATGAGCCACTGCTCAGCCAGGGAGAAACCCGTGTTTTGGGCTTTTCCCAGTCCAATTCTTTTGCCATATTTGGAGAAAAGCTCCCCCACTTTTATTTCTTCAAAAGTTGTCTTCAATCTCAGCACAAAAGAAACAGAGCTAGGCTAATCTCTGAGGTGGGGGCCAACCTGGTCTACATAATGAGTGCCAGGCCAGCCAGGACTACACAGTGAGACCATGTGTCAAAAAAGGGGGGAAGGCTGGATCTGAAGAGATGGCTCAGAAGTTGATTCCTCTTCAAGAGGACCTGGGTTTGATTCCCAGCACCCACATGGTAACTTACACGTCCTTTAACTCCAGTCCCAGGGGATCTGATACCCTCTTCTGGCCTCCAATAGCACAAAGCATGCCGGTATTGTGCAGACATACATGTAGACAAAACATACATACACACATTCTTTCAAAAATAAAATTGGCCTTTAGCCAGGCGTAGTGGTGGACACTCGGGAGAAAGAAGCAGGTGGATCTCTGTGAATTAAAGGTCAGTCTGGTCTACAGAGCGAGTCCCAGAAGAGCCAGGGCTGTCTTAAAAAATCGCTCCCCCCCAAAAAAAAGTCTTTGGGGATAAATGCTATCACCTTCTTAGAACAAGCCAATAGAGGACAAAGCAGACTGAGGGCAAGAAAGTGGGAGATTTCTGCTGGGGCAATGACTGCTCTTCCAGTTCATAGGTGTGTGTGTGTGTGTGTGTGTGTGTGTGTGTGTGTGTGTGTGTCACCGGCAGTGGGCACAGTTTGTGAGGCAGAAGGCAAATAACTGAATCTTGCCCATCTGTCCTGGACCCAGGCAGGCAGCAGGAGGAACCAAAAGTGTGATTTGCTTGTTCACTTTCTATGCGTTCTCACCAAACAGAAAGTGCCCTGCTCACAACTGGGAGGGAAATGAGGGGTTTCACAATCCGGGATGTTACAAGACAGGAAGACAGCCAGCACCTGGGGAAGCCTTGACGAGGGAGGGAAGAAGGAAGGGTGAGGACCCTTTTCCTACCCTCAGTTCCTTGGACAAAGTTGAGCGAACACACACATCTCGTTTCATTTATAAATAACCCAGGAACATTTTGTTTTCAGTTTTTTGGGGCTGGGTTTTCTCAGTACACAGGGCTCTGGGGAGACATGGAAACCATGGCTGGTGAGTGTGAGTGTTGCTGGAGACAGAGTGCCATGAAGCTATTCAGATGTCTAAACAACCACCTCATTTAGGATCTCAGCCTCCGGCTCTTCTCTGGACCAGGCCTGAAATTACATCTCCGGGGTGGACCCCTCATCTAGGCTGCGTAGGAGGCAGAATCATTGAGCTTCTAAGGCTGGCTGAGGAAGTCTGGACTGGGTTTGCCTGAGGCTCCTGGTCACCAGTTGGCACACATCTGATGGCGACAGCCCCTGCCCACGAGCTTCTTTCTAAAAAAGGGCCATGGCTTCTATTACAGCGATGGGTGAATAGAATGCTAATGAGTGAGGGTTGACGAGACGGCTCAGTGGGAGGAAACACTTGTCAAGGAGCATGGTGACCTGAGTTCAGTGCCTCAGTGGGAGGAAACACTTGTCAAGGAGCATGGTGACCTGAGTTCAGTGCCCAGGACCCACATGGTGGAAAGTGAGAACTTCTGGAAGCCGTCTCCTGACTTGTACACGACACACTCACACCCCCACCCCATAAAGAGAAACTCCAGATCAAAGCTGAAGTCAGGGTCCTGGGCTGGCAAACAGGTTGGAATTTGCTCCTCTGGCTGTGATCTCCGAAGTGGATGACCAAAACCTCCCCAGCTCGCCTTCTCGGGATCCCACCTGACTCAGATCCCCAGTACACTATCTCTCTGTCTTCCACTGGGCCTCCGGTGCTTTCTCTCCCCTTCCTGATTTCTTCCCTGACATAGGTGTCCAGACCCCAGGCTTCTAAAATATCTCAAGGCTATGAAGTTGGACCCAGGCTTTGTTTGTTGTAGTGGTGCTGGAGATGGGCCCCACGGGCTTGTGCATGCCAGGAAAGTGCTCTACCATTAACTGACGAGCCTAATCCATCAATAAGTAGATGTATTTTTAAGACAGAGTCTGTTGCCCAGGCTGGCCTCTCATATTGTTGGGTTCTAGTGATCCTCCAACCTCAGCTCTCCAAACAGCTGAGACCCCGTAGGTGTGTCAACCAGTACCAACTCCCCAGGTTCATTTTAGACTTCTCCATCAGCCCTTAGATCCTCTTCCACTTAGGTGACCTGATACTGGTTACCTAACAATCACAGTCCCCAAATCTCTGACATCACCCACTGAAAATTCTCACCAGCAGAGACAGCCAAGGGCGCCTAGGTGTGGCCAGGGATGATGGCGGGGGCATGAGCCCCGTGAAACAGCCATCAGTTGGTAAGGAGGTTGGGACTCAGAACGGAACAAAAGATGGTACTGGTGGTGTCCCTGACAGGAAAGCGGAAGTTTTTGGGCTTTTGATTTCCCCTAAGTTCCCACAACATTTCATTGTTGCCCAACATTTCCCCCTCTTCCTCACAAGGGGAATTTCCGATTTCACTTCCTCAAAACTCAAGTAGCCAGAAAGCCTCGATTTCTTCACCCCATTCGGAGGATGAAGCTCTTCGGGGCGACCCTGGCCTCTGCCCACCAGGGCCCCTCACTGTGTCCACTGCTGGGTCCCTCTCCCATCTGCCTGAGTGGAGTCCCGCTGCACTCCTCCGCCTTCCTTACCGATTTTCCTCCTCCCGTGGTCCTCTACCTTCTCAGCTTCCCTATCCCCGCCGTCCTGGCTCTCCCCAGAGCCGCTAAAAGACTAAGGGGTGAGGAGTGCGTGGTAGGGAAGCGGGAGAAGAGGCAGCACCCGATGCTTTTGGGGTTCCGAGCCGGTGGAAGCACTGTGGTTGGGGAGCACAGTGGAGGTGTTTGGGGTGCCCAGGAGTCCGCGGGTGCTGGACGGTGCTCAGGCTGAGTACACATCGGCACCAGCCCCTGGCACGGCCAACTGCAGCACTTCCGCGAGCCACGCCCCGAGGGGCGGAGCAAAACAGGTGCGGTTGCCAGGGCACCGCAGCCACGGGCTCGCGAGATTTGAAATCAACCAATGGGAAGCAGGGGAAGACGTGGCACGCGAGTGGGGCCGGGCTTGGAGGACTTTCCCCCGCCCCCTCCCCGGCCGGCCCGGAGGCGGCGGCCTGCGCGCCAGGAACGCCGGGCTCCGGCCTATAAAGGGGCCGCTCGGCGGGGCTGGCGCGGCTCTCGGCAGAGGGCGCTCTCGCGATCCGCGCGCCCGTCCGCGAGCCTGCGCCTGCGCAGTGTGGGCCGCGCCCCGCCCCCTGCCCCGCTGCCCTCCGCCGGCCGGCCGGCCCCTCCTCGGCCGCGAGCCCTCGCCCCGCTCAGCCGCCGCTCCGTCCCGCCGCAGCCAGCTCCGTCTCCGGCAGCATGTTCAGCTGGGTGAGCAAGGATGCCCGCCGCAAGAAGGAGCCGGAGCTCTTCCAGACGGTGGCCGAGGGGCTGCGGCAGCTGTACGCGCAGAAGCTGCTGCCGCTGGAGGAGCATTATCGCTTCCACGAGTTCCACTCGCCCGCGCTGGAGGACGCTGACTTCGACAACAAGCCCATGGTGCTCCTGGTCGGCCAGTACAGCACCGGCAAGACCACCTTCATCCGCCACCTGATCGAGCAGGACTTCCCGGGGATGCGCATCGGGCCGGAGCCCACCACCGACTCCTTCATCGCGGTCATGCACGGCCCCACCGAGGGCGTGGTGCCGGGCAACGCGCTCGTCGTCGACCCGCGGCGCCCCTTCCGCAAGCTCAACGCTTTCGGCAACGCCTTCCTCAACAGGTAACCTACCCCTTCTCTCCAGGCGCGAGGACCGCCGTGGGCCCCCGCAGCCATGGCCCCCGCCGGCCTTTGTCTCCAAGAGCCCCCGCCAGACCCTAGGCGACCACTCCCAGGGACAGTGGCCTAGTTGCGTCCCAGTGACTGCCCAGGTGTCGGGGCATAGGCATCGTCCTCTCTTCTGGCTTCAGTCACCCCCAGGATCTTCCAGGTTATCAGCTTAACTCTGACTCCCTCCCCCTCGAAGACCCCAGACCTTCCCACAGAGCCAGGAGCCGCCGTAGGAAGATGAGCCCTTGCCGTCCCCCCTTTCTTGTTCCTCATTCTGGAAGCAACCAATTCAGTCTCCCTCCTTCTCTGCTGGAGTCTGTTTTTTAAGTGTCATGGGAAACCCGAGACTTATATGTTCTCTTTGCTGGTGTGTGTCTCACTCTGTGCTACATATCCCCAGGGACCAGTGGTTTTGTGTAAGAGGGCGGCCCCCATTGAAGGCAGGGGATGACGGAGTCTCGACATCCCTCCTAAAAGTAGCACTTAAGTGAATTCCAGGCCAGCCAGGAGTACATGAGATGACCCTGTCCCAGAGAAACTTTGTAATGAGTCAATGCTGTCTCAGGAGACTTCAGGGAGTGGTAAGACTGAAATGACCAGACTCCTACATTTCACTATAGAATTGAGAGGCGTTTATGTGCCTCAGTTTCACCAGTTCAAAGGATGAGGCGAGATTGAGCTCCTCAGGATGTTGTGGATCACAGTGGCCTGCCTGTGTGAGGAGCTTTAACCCCCAGGATCACTTCTGTAAAGGCAGTCGGGCATCCTGGCCTCCACCCCCAGAAGGCATGACGGGACTCACAGACCTGCCCTCTGTGCTCCCTCTTTCAAGGAGTGACTGACTCTACATGCCTTTCGAAGTCTGCATTCAGCCTGGGGGAATGGCCCAGGAAAGAATCCCAATCCTGCTTTCCAGGTCCCCGCCCTGTGTGAGCACATTCCTCTACAGACACTGTCCAGCAGTGCGGGGCGGGCCAGCCTGTTCCAGAGCTCCCCTGCTGCCAGGCCTGCCTCCTGCAGGGACCTGACCTTTAATGTTGTCTTTTTGTCCCTTCTAGGCAATTGCAGCCTGCCTTGTTTGTTGATGGTGGTGGTTGCTGACAGGCCTGGATTGAGCACAATGCTCTGGTCCCCTTAGCCTGCAGCCCTTCCCTAAGGGTGTTTGAGCTTTGCTGCGCCTGTAGGTAGGCCGTTGACTCAGACTCCTGTTGGTGGGAGCCGTTGGTCTGGTGAGAAGTTTGGCTCCTGGACCAGAGCTCGTTCATGCATTAGGTCTCTGCCTCAGGAGTGACAGGAGCCTTCGCTCCTGTGAGCCTTCACTGTTCCAGCCACTGCTGTCCTGTGTCCTCACTTCATTGTGAGGGCAGACCTTTTGAAACAAGAACTTGGCCCCTGTTCAGTTTCCCACCTTTGGAAATGCAGAGCTGAAGAGCTGGAAGGATCTCACACACCATTTACCCCCAGCTCATTAACTCATGAAACTCAGGCCCTGCTGGTTAAGGCCATGCCGATGGCCTGTTTTTGTGCTTTGTGCGTTCACTACTACTGTCCCCCCAAAAGGAAGAACTGAGGAACCCTTGGCAAAGGACAGGCACTTTGATAGCATGGGGTCCAGGGGACCCAAGAACTATACTTACATTTCCTCCTTGTCACACCCCAATTCCAGAGGTCCCTAAAATGCTGGTGTAGTCCAAGACCGGAGCTGTGTCAGGATGTTCAGAGCACAGTGCCTCTGGCCAGGGAGGGCACAACAAAGGGGCTTTTCTCTGGCTGATACCACTTTTCCTGGGACTCTTAAGGGACCATTGAGTCGTGAACTTGACTTGCTAGCCTTTTTCTCCGAGTACTCCTCAGAGACAGTGAGAGGAACAGATGGAGGCAGGCATGAAAGAATCCCAAGAGTGGTTTGTGAATGTTCCTCCTTGCATAACTGGACCCACCCACTTGTCCCAGGAACTGAAGTCTCCATCCTTGTTGCCAAGGGAAGCATTTTTACTGCCCCCGCCTTTCTTGCTGTACAGTTACTAGGTATTGTGGAGTAGTAGGTTCTCCTGGACCTGCAGATGCTCCTTTTTGTGTATGTTACTTTTTTTTTTTTTTTCCTGTCACACACTCTCCATTGAGTCTAGAAGTTTCCTCCCAAGCAAGAAGAAAGTCAGGTCTGGCGTGCAGTGACTTAGCAGCAGTAAGATCTGCTGCACTTGGAGACAGTACCTTTCACTTGGTGCCCCCAGCCTGTGAGGACACTGACCATTATCATCTGGGGGTGTGGGGCCACAGGAGACACTTCATCTACCTGAGTGCTCCCCACTGTTGGAAGGGTAGCTTGGAGCCTGTGTCTGGCAGACAATGGGTCTGTATTTTCTTTTTCTTTTTTCTTTTTTTTTTTTTGGTTTTTCGAGACAAGGTTTCTCCATGTAGTTTTGGTTCCTGTCCTGGATCTCGCTCTGTAGACCAGGCTGGCCTCGAACTCACAGAGATCCTCCTGCCTCTGCCTCTTGAGTGCTGGGATTGAAGGCGTGCGCCACCCCTGCCCGGGCACATGGGTCTGTATTTTCTTTGCTCACAATACCTTTGCTCATAATAAGGAGGTTTTTAAAGGAGCCTTTTCTTTGTCCACTAAAGAACCCCACCCTTTTAGACAGCTGATAGCTGCTCTGGTAACTCTTAGTTCAGCATGGAGCGCAGGTCCATAGCCTAGCCTCATCAAGGCTCCCCTCTGTATTGTGGCTTCTTCTTCCGCGGCTGGTTTTGACCTTCAGAGAGTGGTGTGATTGCACTCCTTCCACACTGCTCACGACCGGTGGCCACTGCAGTCCCTCACAAGCAGCTGGCCCGAGCAGTAGTAGAAAGTAGCCATCCCAGGGGCTGGGGGGTGGCTCAGTGAGGAAGGCGAAGACCTGAGTTCGGAGCTGCGGCACCCCTGTAAACTCTGGGTACAGGATCGTATTGCTGGCCTGCAATCCCAGCAAGGGGTTAGGGGTAGGGGAGCAGATGGACACCAAGGTGGATCCTGGGGGCCCCTGGCCAGACAGCCTAGCTTAATCTGTGGGCTACAGGCTTGGTGAGAGAGTCTGTCTCAGTAAGGCAGAGGGTGATAGAGGAAGACACTTGAGGTTGATTTCTGGCCTCCATGTGCGCAGACACGCGCACACACATATACACACATACACACACACAGAAAGAAACCATTCTTCTTTAGTGTATGGGAATTCAGCTAAGTAGTTGGTTTTTCTTATTCTTTTTGTTGTTATTTTGTTTTGATTTGGTTTTTTTGAGTCAGGGTTTTTCTGTGTAGCCTTGGCTGGCCTGAAACTTGTCCTGTAGACCAGGCTAGCTTCAGACTCATAGACATCTGCTTGCCTCTGCCTCCTGAGTGCTGGGATTCAAGGTGTGCGCCACTACCTCTGGACTTTTGGCTTTTTGTTTATTTGGTTGGTTTGGTTTTTTGAAACAGGATTTCTCTGTGTAGCCCTGGCTGTCATGGAACTCAGTTTGTAGACCAGGCTGGCCTTGAATTTACAGAGATTGCCTGCCTCAGCCTCCTGAGTGCTCAGATTAAAGGTGTGCACCACCATGCCCTGCTGTGTTATTATTTCTTTACACTTACTTATTCTGTGTTAGTGTTACATGCTATAGTGCTGTGGAGATCAGTGGACAGTGAGTCACCTCCTTCCACTGTGTGGGTTCTGAGGATTGAACTAAAGTTGTCAGGCCTGGTGGCAATTGTTCCTACCCACTGAGCCAGGGACTTCCTGTAATGACCATGCTGTCCTAGAATTTAATTAGCATCAATCCTCCTGCCTCTGCTTCCTAAGTGCTGGGATTATAGGTGTGCAACACTATATATACCTGAGGAAGTTTTAAGATGGAGTTGCAAAGTCTCAGTATCACACACTGTTTCCCTTCAGAACTGAAGCACTGCCTGGGCTCGTGCAGCTTTCACTAACGAACAGTCAGCAGCTGGGAAGCTGAGCTGTGAGCCCTGGGGGAGGAGAGGGACGGGAGGGAGAGCTGCTGTTTTAAAGCTGGACCTTCTGATAGCATCTCCAGTCAGTTTGTCCAGAGGGAAGGAGGCTGAGACCCCTCCCATGACACTGGACAAGTGTCAGCCCCACGCTGATGTCTCCCTGGCTTTGCTCTCCTGCAGGTTCATGTGTGCGCAGCTGCCCAACCCGGTCCTGGACAGCATCAGCATCATTGACACTCCGGGGATCCTGTCTGGAGAGAAGCAGCGAATCAGTCGAGGTAAGCAGGCTCTGTGCTGGAGGGCCACGCCCCACGCTCCAGGTTCCTTCCAGCCCCAGGCTCTAGAAAAGTGTGTTCAGGTGACAGACTTCTTACCTCATATCTCATCTACACAGTGGTGACCTGAGGGGCCACAGCTGACTCCCTGTGCTCAGGTGACCAGAGTGGCCCAGCTGAGATCACAGTCCGGTCCATGCTGGATATAGCCAGCTGCTTTTGAACCCACTGAGGCTCGGGCCTTGGGCTGTGAAGTAGAGGGCAGGAAATTGCCTGATCTCTGTGCCCGAGCGTCCCAGCCAGCATTGGCTGACCCCTGGACTCCTTGTCCCTTCAGCATGGGAACTGTGTGCCTCTCAGTGTCATGTCAGTTCCTAGTTAGCTGTCAGCCAGGCAAAAGGAGAAACTTGTGTGCGGCCTGCCTGAGCAGCGGTGGGAATTTGCTTCCATTTGCATAGCCCTTGCTGATCCTCAGCCTCCCAGGGGCCATCTGCCAGTGCAGGGGGTTTCCTGCTAGGTTCCGGTCAGTTGGTCGGTCAGTGCCCTGGCCAGTCCAGTTGCGTCACCTCTGGCCAGCTTTTGCCATGCATTTTCAAATGTTTTAGGCTTTTTATTTGTTTGTTTTATGAAATAGAACTTTATTTCCATAGACATAAAGATACCACCTTTTCCAGCATAGTTCAGAGAGGGCCTGGCAGACTGGGGGTGTGGCTCAGTCAGTAGAGTCCCCACTTAGCATGCAGGAGCCCTGGGTTCAGTCCCCAGGACAGCGTGGACAGAACGTGGGGGCACGCGCCTATATTCCAGCACTTGGCGTGGAAGAGAGGCAAGGAGATCAGTAATTGATGAGGGTCATTCTTGGTCACACAGCAAGTCTGACATGAGACCCTTGTTTCAGAAACAGAAACAGACCCCCATCTCCAGGAGGGCCTGGAGCCTCAAGGAGAGCTGTCTCACTGGGTGTATTCCAACCCTGACCACAGAGGCTAGGGGATCCTCTGATCTGTCCCTCATGTTGCTTTGAGGTCCTAGTGTAGGATGAGCACGGCTTTGTTTTAACCCTGGCTTCTTGGTGGAGGGGTAGGCACCAGCCATCGAGTTGAAATACCTTCTGGGAGAGGTTGAGGGCTGGCCGGAAGTGGAGTGAGCCACTGCGAAGGAAGAAGTGAAACCCTCACTCACTGTAGCTCAGTGGGAGGGCACTGGGCAAAATGGCACAGGGCCCTGGGTTCAAAAAGGAAGGAAGGAAGGAAAGCCAGCCAAGGGGCAGTGTTGGAGAAAGGGAAAGGAAAAAAAAGAGGAAACAGTGAAATGGCCCGGTGTTTAAAGGCCACTATGCCTGGTGACCTGAGTTGGGTCCCTGGAACCCATGTCATGGAAAGCATGAACCAGTTCCCACAAGTTATCCTCTGTCCTATATATGCGTGCTGTGGCAGACACACACACACACACACACACACACACACACACACACACACACACACACACGTAATTTAAAAGTTTGAAAGAAAGAAAAGGGAGAAACACCAGAGGCTGGTGTAGCGCTCTACTCCAGGGTTGGGGGGACGAAGGCAGGAGGGTTCCGTCCCTCCTCAGACTCTGTCTGCGAGGACCAGTTTGTTCTCGCTGACGGCTCTTCCCTTTGGCCCTTGCCCTGCGGTGGGGCTGTTAACGCTAGCGGCCTGCGAGCAGTCATGTGTCCCTGCTGTGGCTGTGCTAGGTGGTGTCTCTTTTCTCGGGTTGTGGGGGCCCCAGCCAGCAGGGTGGGGGCTGTGTACAGACTGCAGTGCAGTGAGCTGGCTATCTCTAATCAGGTTAGAAGTGGCCGGTTCAGCTTTTGTTTTGTTTTTATCACGTAGCCCAGGCTGGCCTCCAGCTCTTTATGCATCTGTCTCATCATCCCAAATGCCCGGATTACAAGTGGCCCCAACACTAGTTAGGCTTCAGCCTCACTCACTCTTAGGAGAGTGACTCTCTTGGAAGTTCAAGGGAACAGATTTTGAGACCTATGGCGAAAAAGTAGGGGCCACATTTCTTCTTTCTACTGCTGTTACTATTCAACTTTTTTTTTTCGAGACAGGGTTTCTCTGTGTAGTTTTGCACCTTTCCCAGAACTCACTTGGTAGCCCAGGCTGGCCTCAAACTCACAGAGATCCGCCTGCCTCTGCCTCCCAAGTGCTGGGATTAAAGGTGTGTGCCACCATCGCCTGGCTTCAACCTGTTGAGCAGATGGCACAAGCCTGTGACCCCAGCTACTTGGGGATGGGACCAAACATCCCACGCTTAGAGCCTGCCTGGGCTACCGAGTGGGCTCAGGGTAAGTTAGTGAGATCTTGTTCCAAATGAAAAGAGGGTTGGGGAGACAGCTCAGTTGGTAAAATGCCTGCCACACAAGTTTGTGCCGGTAAAGCCGGCTGTGGCTGTAGACGCCTGTGACCCCAGTGCCAGAGGACAGCGACCGATAGTCTATTCGAGTTAGTGAGTTCCAGGTTCAGTGAGAGACCCTACTGCAGAACATAAGACTGGAAAATTGACAGAGGAAGACACCTGCCACTGACCTCTGGCCCCCACACACGAACACCCTCATTAACGTGTACACACACAGAGAAGGAAGACGGAAATAGAGCTCGGTGGTAGAGCCTTTGCCTTGCATGCGTGAGGCCCCGGGTTCAGTTCTCATCACTAAAGAGAAAAGAAAAGGCCGGGCAGTGGTGGTGCACGCCTGTAATCACAGCACTCGGGAGACAGAGGCAGGTGGATCTCTGTGAGTTCGAGGCCAGCCTGGGCTACAGAGTGAGTTCCAGGAAAGGTGCCAAAGAGAAACCCTGTCTCAAAAAACAAAAAAAAAAAAAAACCAAAAAAAAAAGAAAAGAAAAGAAAAGAAAAAAGAAAAGAAAAGAAAGGCCTTAGTAAGCAATACACTTTTCTTTCTTTTTTTCGGGGTAGAGGGTGAGACAGCGTCTCACTATGTGTAGCTCAAGCTGTCCTGGAACTCACTCTGTAGACCAGGCTAGCCTTGACTCAGATCCACCTGCCTCTGCCCCCCAGTGCTGGGATTAAAGATGTACACTGCCATGTCTGGCATGCATCACACTTTTCTTGCTAGAACGAACGCCATTGCTGGTGGACCTTCAGGGTGTTGGTGGGGGGCAGGGGTTGGGGTTCTTGTGGTCTTTGTAGGCTCGTAAAGGGAACACAGAAGTAACTCTTTCACCAAAGCCAGAGTAAAGCTGGAAAATCCAGGTTAGCGTCTCTTAAGTAAGAGAACTGCAGTAGGAGCCTGTCCCGGCCTGCACCGGGCCGGGGTTTGCTGCCCATTGTCTGAGGCCCACAGACTTATCTTTTGGCTGAGCCAGACTCCAGCAGGCTGGTGTGTGGTGAGAACACAGCCTCAGATAAGAGACAATAGCTCACCCTCAAAGGCTTATCTTCCCAGAATGCCCTTCTGGTGAGGCAGCGTGAGGTCCTCGGGCCTGGAGGAAGGGATGGGATGGGAAGGGTGTGAGGCCCCAGGAGCCCTCGGGAGCTCCTGAGAAGGAGCTCAGAGGCCGCCAGTACTCAGCACAGTGGTGTTCGTCTGCTCTCTGTGTCCTCAGTGTTTCCTAGGCAGAGCAGCTTGGACTTGATGCCCTGGGATCCCCAGCCTGCCACTGGGGCCGCAGGGGTATGTCCTTTCCTGTTAGCAGAGAGACACGGCAGGATCTAAACTTGCTTGTGTCTGGGGAAAACCACCAAAGTGATGCTCTGAGAATGTGATTTTTATTTTCTTCCTGTGCTGGAGATGGAAACAGTGCTCTTACCACTGAGCCACACCACACCCCAGCAGTGTTTCGGTTGGGGCTAACGAGGATACTAGAGTACTCAGGACACTCAGTAGCCTGTGGAGGTGATGGCACACTAGTCCGTGGGCTTGCTGGGCCCTCCAGGTGGCTAATGGGTCCCTGCAACCAGGTTCTTCTTATTTACAGGAGACTCCTCTGATTGAAGGTAGGTTTTGCAGTGAAATACCAAGATGAAACCAGTTTTTCTAAACCATTTTCCCCTCCATAGTCCTACCAATCCCCATTTAAATGTGGCCCAGTTAGGATTTGGGGGTGAATGTTTTATGACGATGAGTAAAATGATCGTATGGCTAGAGGTGCTCAGTGTGGGCTCTGAGATGGTCACAAGCTTATGGATGAGAGGCCCCCCTCATGGACCCTACCCAGCAGTCTGTCCTTCCTTGTGCATGGAGGAGACCAGAACCAAGGAGTATGTCCCATGGAAAGCAGGTGTCTTCCCTCAGAAAGATAGGTCCTGAGGAGCGTGTGCCGTGAGTGCCGGGGCTTGCTGCAGTTGGTAGTTGTTCTTGGAAAACATGACGTCCCTGTGGAGGCCGCTTGTACTAAAGCGTTACCTGTTCCCTTTGGGTCCAGTCCCACCCTGTCGGCTAGCCCCTCCTAACTTTTTGCTCTTTCCCTCATGGTCCCTCATATGTGCAGGAAATTCCAGAAAGATAAGTAGGGCTGGCATAGACCAAAGTGGTCAAGCTGCTTGGACTCTGGTAGGGACCCCTGATAATTGTCCCTTTGGGGTCTCAGGCCCAGCTTGCCTGACATTGCTTATCTGCTGCAGCTGGAAAGATAACATTCTCTTGTGTCAGCAGGGTAAGGTGGCCTTTGGGAGCACCATTTATTCCTGAGTGCCACTCGTGTGACTGATAACGGGACCCAAAGGGCATCCAGGGCTGTGTAGGGCTGGTGCCCTTGGCTCCCAGGGTCATTACCACTACATGATCACACTGTGCCTAGGCCTGGGGTCTGCCCGTGTCAGTCCTTTGTGGGCAGTGCCAGGGAGCATGGCAGTGCCCTCCCGACCATTGTCACTGGGTGACTGTGGGCTTTGCTGTAACTTTGGCGCCTCACTTGACCCCAGAAAAATTAGATCAGCAAAGAGAGTGGCTTCGGCTTGGCTTAGTGGCATCCTGTCTGGCCTAGTGCCTGCCCTGTTGCTCGCGTTGGCTTATCTATGTGCCCCTGATATCTCTGCTGTTATGTATCGGAGGAAGCCATTGTTTTCTGATGAGGAACTCCATCTGAGGAGCACTGAGAGATGAGCCTGGGGGACACACAGCTGGCTAGTGTCTGCACAAGACTCACACCTGGAAGGGGCTCTGTGCATACTGCGTTGTAGCCCAGAGAAACTGTGCCAACGTGGACTCGGAGGGGTCCGACCCTGATGAGGCTGGTGCTGGGCTGGGCTTCCCGGAAACCTAGGCCACCATGGCCAGACCCTAGTCCAGAAAACACTAGGGCTTTGAGTGGCTGTGTTGTCTTCTGCCTCCAGACAGAAGCCACCTCATGCTGCCCATGGAAGGCTTGTAGAGCTCAAGGCCACGCTGACTGTTCTCTTGGGTTCTCACTTGCCTTCCTCCACCTGTCATGGTTCTCGGGCTTCACCTAAGCTCCTCTGTTCCTAGAGGTAGGATAGGCCTTTGGCCCCGACTCCGTCCCTGCATCCCAGAGCCCAGTGACCCAGAAGTGGGCCTACGCCATGGGTAGTTAGTTCTTTTGCCTTGGTGACCATCTCCTGAGATGCCACGTGCCCCTCCAGCCCTTCCCATGATGGTTTGTGGACCAGAGAGTGTTTTCAGGGGTTGCCAGAAGCTTGGGCCGGCTCGGTGCTGTACCCCTCTTGGTTTCACTGTGCCTGCCACACAGGATGATACAGGTTTAGCCCCCAGCTTAGTACTGCAGGAGCCAAGTGGCTGTAACACATGGCCCTCTTAGGGCTGTTGGTAACCGTGATAGGGACTTCCGTATGCTGGGCTCTTACCTAATGCCTGGCACACAATTAAGTGTGCAAATATCAGCCAGTTAATAAGGAGACTGAAAACTCCAGGGTTTCCCAGACTTTTGCTGTTTTCTGAGTAATGTCTCTGAGAGGAAGTACTTAGGCAATACTTCTTCAGCTGGGTTTCTCCTCAGACTCCACAGCCCCCTGAGGGCTGACTGGGCCCAAAGCCTTCACCCCCACCCTCCCTGCCTCCCCCTCTCTAGGCAAGCATGCTGCTTTGGCCTTGCTTCTGGTGTGGGTGTGCCGGCTGCCTGTGGAGGCGTCGTACCAGGCTGTGCTGGCCTTGGCACCTGTTCCCCAGGCTGCCAGTCGGCGGCGGGCTAGGGAGCAGCTGGCCCGAGTGCCTGCAAATGTTGGGTTTATATTTGGGGTACCCAGCATTCTTCACCCCTTAGAAGCTACCCTTGCCTCCTCATCCATCAGATGTGAGTTTCCTGGGCTCAGTGCAAATGTCTGAAATAAATGGGAGCCAACCTTTACAGAGTGCTGGTTATCTGCCAGGCATGCACTGCACCCAACCTTCTAGTGGTCTTGGGGAGGGAACTGACGTCATGTCAAGAGAAGGGCTGGGGATTCAGAGAAGGCAAGTGGCCTACTCCAGTGGCCCAGCTGCCTTCTGAGTCTGAGCGGTTCAGGGCTGAAATGCGGGTCCTACCGAGTCTGCCTGCCCTTCCCCCAACCCTGTACTGTCACTTATTTTCAGGTCAGATGTACTTAGGGCCACCTTGCATGTCTTGGGTCAACCCTTTTTGCAACAGCCGTGTCCCCCTGCCAGCAGGATAGAGAACCCCTGAACTGGAAAACTCCCCTGTGCAGTCCCTCTCTCCCTGTCCTGGGTAGTTCAGTGACATTCGTCTTTGAAGTTTAAGCTTGCCTTTTCCAAAATGTCTCTTAAATGGAATCAGGCAGAGTATTTTCTTTGGTGGAGTCTGGCACTTCTGAGATTTATCCATATGTTTGAGAAGGTCAAGGGTTTGTGCCTTTAAAAAATGATTGTCTCTCTAGAAATGGAATCAGATCCTAGATCCTCACATCTTCAGAGACGCTCTGCACTGGCTGGGCCATATCACATCTCAGTTTTTGGACTGTTTCTTTCACTCTAGAATGGGTCTGGGCCACCTCTGGTTTGAGGCAGTGTTGAATCAGGCTACCAGAAACATCTGTGTACAGGACTTGATGTGGACCTGAGCTTTTGTTCCCCTGGGGCAGATGCCTAGGGGTGGAGGCCCCTTACTTAACCTCTGTGCTATTTGGAGTGGTCCTTCCTAAGAAGTTGAGCGTGAGGAGGAGGAGGAGTCCTCTGTGTGCCACGTGCCCCAGCTCTGGGCTCCTGCTGCAGGGCCAGTGCAGTTGGAAACTGTGATGGATTCCTTTGGTGAGAAATAATGAGACCCGTCCTGTTTGAATGACAGGAAGTAAGAGTGTATGGGAGACAAACACTCCATTGTTTTATGTTCTAGAAATTTTTGGAATGTGTGAAGCAACTTTCCCTGGCTACTGGAACTACCTGTGTTTGGAAGAGTGCTGCTGTAGGGTGGGGTGCTTCATCATAGCCTGGGACCCCACCTCTGACCCCCCTCTTGTCAGGAAGGTCAACTAACTTGTAGATGGGCCAGCAGCACCTGGAGCGACCTGGGCTCCCTGCACACAGTGGGCCTATGGAGGTTTGCTGGGAACCGCTCTTGTGCTGGCCTTCGGCTCCCATCACCCTCTCAGTGGCCTCAATATCCATTCCCTTGAGGCTTAACTCCTCTCTACTCCTACTACTTCCCAGTCCCTGGTTTTTATTTTATTTTATTTTATTTTATTTTATTTTATTTTATTTTATTTTATTTTTTTGGTTTTTCGAGACAGGGTTTCTCTGTGTAGCTTTGTGCCTTTCCTGGAGCTTGCTCTGTAGCCAAGGCTGGCCACGAACTCACAGAGATCCGCCTGGCTCTGCCTCCCGAGTGCTGGCATTAAAGGCGTGCGCCGCCACCGCCGCCACCCGGCCGGTTCTTAATTTTTTTTTTTTTGGTTTTTCGAGACAGGGTTTCTCTGTGTAGCTTTGCGCCTTTCCTGACACTCACTTGGTAGCCCAGGCTGGCCTCGAACTCACAGAGATCCACCTGGCTCTGCCTCCCGAGTGCTGGGATTAAAGGCGTGCGCCACCACCGCCCGGCTCCGGTTCTTAATTTTTAAGAATTATTATTTTTGAGTGTGTGTGTTGTCTGTATGGTGCTCTTGAAGGCTGTTGGGTCTGTTGGAACTGGAGTTACGTATAGTTGTGAGCTGTTATGTGGGTGCTGGGAATTGAACCTGGATCTTTTGGAAGAGCAACCAGTGCTCTCAACTGCTAAGCCATCGCCTCAGCCCCGGGTTTTAATTTTCTGAGACACTCCTAGATGGCCTCAAACTTGGCCTGTTTCTGCTCAGCCTCCTGAGTGCTAGGATTGTATGATGTGCACCACCATGCTGGTCTTAACTTTGTGTTTGTGTTTGTTTTTGTTTTATTTATAATTAATTTATTTCTTTTTTTGTCCACTGGTGTTTTGCCTGTACCTGCGCGTATGTCTGTGTGAGGGTGTCACATCTTTGGAACTGGATGTTCAGTTCCAAACATGTTACAGACAGTTGCAGGCTGCCTTGGGGGTGCTGGGAATTGAACCCAGGTCCTCTGGAAGAGCAGTCAGTGCTCTTAACAGTGAGCCATCTCTCCAGCCCTTGTTGGTTTTTTTGTTTTGTTTTGTTTTTAAAGACAGAATATCAGCCAGGTGTGGTGCCACGGCCCTTTAATCCCAGCACTCAGGAGGCAGAAGCAGGAGGATCTCTGTTCAAGGCCAGCCTGGTCTACATAGTAAGACACCCTGCCTCAAAAAAAACAAGCAAATAGAGCCTGGGCTGGCTCTAGCTCATTTCCCCAAGGATGACCTTGAATGCCTGAGTCTCCTGCTTCTACCTTCCAAGTACTGGGATTATAGGCATGCATTATCACACGTGAATTTCTTTAACTTTAATTGTTGTAAAATATACCTCTAGATAAAGTGCTGTTTTAACTTTCTGAGGGTACATTTCAGTGGGGTTGCTACCTTCCCATTGCTGTGCGGCCATCACCCTGTCTGCCTGAGAACTCTTCGGTTTCCCAAAACCTTCTCAGTCAACACTGGTAGCCTGCCCTCCATCCCAGCACAGGCTCCGCCATCTTTGAGTGTGCCTGCCCTGGCTTCCACAGAAGTGGTCCATGGTTGGTGGGGTTTGCCCCTAGGCTGGTTGATTTCATTTGTTGACACGGCTGCTTGTCCCTTATCTCAAGGCTCTGGTTTCCACTGGTGTCCCTCCGCTGCAGTCGCCGTCTCTGTCTAGCCCATCCTCTCAGACTGAACGCGTTGTATCTGGTGTCCCCTGGTGTCCATTCTGTCCAGCCAGTCAGTGCGGTGTACCCTTGTAGACCCTTCTTTCCTCTTCGTGGGTACATGGCTCCCTTTATGCTGTGGGCGTGCTGTTGTGTACGTGGCACAAACATGTGGCCCTACCTAGTGTGTCAAGAGTCTGAAGCCATTGCTCTGCCAGCCCTTGTCACATGCCGGGCAGTATGCTGTGAGGCTGGGCCACCGTGTGGATCTCGAAAGGGCCACAATGTCACTGCACTGTGGTCTCCAGTGCCCCTGAAAGCTGGTGTCTCCTCTCTAAAGCCACAGAAGGCACCTCTAAGGGCAGTGAGGGACATTGGGTTCAAGAGTGCCAGATGGGCCTGCAGCTTATAGTCACATGCACGTCCTGTCACGTGGCTGCTGTCCTGTAGGTAACCAGTGAGTGTGTTTGATCACCCGTAGCATCTCCCTTCCACCAAAAGTGTATTTTCCACAGAGAACAGGAAACCAAGCTTGGTAGCTTTTGCCTAAAATCCTACCCCTCGGGAGGTTGAGGCAGGAGAATTGTCACCAGTTTGAGACCAGCCTGGGTTATGGAATAATAGCCTGTCTTAAAACACCAAAAAATAATTAAATAAATGGAAAATCCCCTTCACCTGGAAGAAAAGAAGAAAGACTTAAATGGCGCTGCACATGGTGACTCATGCCTTTAATTCTTGTACTTGAGAGGCAGAGGCAGGTGGAGCTCTGAACGTGAAGGCTAGCCTGGTCTCCTAGTGAGTTCCAGGCCAGCCAGGGCTACGTAGTGAGACCTTGTCCTCCCAGAAAAGGAAAAACAAAAACAAAAACAAAAAAACGCAACCAGCTTGAAATGATGACCAAGAACCAGACTTGTGGAAGAGGAGAGGAGCAGCCAGCGCTTTCTCCCTTTTCTCCTTTCTGTGTGTGCTTCCCCCACCCAGAGGGAAGGGGGCTGAGGCCATACATACGGTGGGGCTTGGGGAGGTGACCTCCGCTTCCCCGCTGTAGCCCTGGCTGCCTAGCCAGAGCCAGTGGGACGGTGCTCGGCCCGGGGTGCCTGTTCCCGGGAACTGGGGTTGGGCCTCGCTGCTGCCCCAGCTGACTGAATTAGGTTCAGTTTCAGATGAGGCCAAGTGGGTGAGTGGGAAGGAGCGGAGGCCTCGCTTCATTGACCAGGGGAGCCATGGTTCCTGAGTCAGCGTTTCTTGAGCACTGTGCTGTGTTCCTAGAACTCACACCGAAGGCTTCAGGGCCCCAGGCAGGCCCTGGGGTCAGCTGGGGTGCGGTAGCTACTACCTCTCCTGGCCTGTGCTTCCCCACTGTCTGCTCTAGACCTTCCCTTCCGGCTTTCTGCTGACAGTTCACTCCTTACTGTCCCCTCCCTGTGCTGCAGGGAGCCCGGGAGCCCTGGGCCTTGTACTTTGGAACCAACTGTCCTAGTAGCTGACTGCTGACATGCAGTGACCTGGCGCTTGCTGGAGCTGCGCACGGGAACCTCAAGCAGCCACCCACAGGCCAGGCCCTCCCCTGCCCAGACTGCAGCTCCTTGTACCCCCACCTGGGAGGAAGCCCGGCCTGCTTAACAGTCTGCCCAGATCCCTGTGTGGAGGTCAGAAGACAACCTTGTGAGAAGGTTCTTTCCCTCCACTGTCACGTGGGTCGCAGGGATCAAACTCAGACTGCCAGGCTCCTGTGGCCAGTGCTCTTTATCTGCGGAGCCATCTCCTTGGGCTGGCTTCTGTTAGAACATTCGTCTCTGTTGTTTCCTGGCACTGCCTGGGATTGAACCCAGAGCCCTCCCCATACTGTGCAAGTGTGCTGCCTCGTTTCATAGCCTGTGCTCTTTTGGCCGTCCCATTGTGGGAGAGACTCGCTTCTCTGTGGCCTTGGCTGCTGTCCGGCCTGAAGCCACTGGTGGCAGGCAGGAGTGTTTGACTTGGCCTGTCTAGCCTAGTACCTCCAAACGCCGTTACCCCAGAGCGCAGCGGCGGCTTTACACACAGGCTGGGAGCAGTGGCCAGGCCAGGCCGGGGCCTGTCTGTCTCCCGACTGCAGTGTCAGCAGCGGCCTTGGTGAACGGGGTGGTGGGGTGTTGAGTAGCTGCAGTTTTTAACACTGCCCTCCCCGCCGCACCCTCCTGCCTTCTACATCTGGAGAGGGGGTGTCGGCCCTCCCGAGGGTGGGGTTGGTGGAATGGCTTTCCCAGAGAGTGCTGGAGCAGGCTGTGGGCAAGAGCCTGCCTGGGCCGGGCAGGCAGTGTCCTGGACTGTCATCTGTCTGAGTGGCTCCTCCAGCTCTCCTTTCAGGGGCTTGGCAACTCTCTGAGAAGTACTTAGTGGTTCTCAGATGGCTGGCCTACATCTGGGGTGACCTGGGACCTGTACATGTTAGCTGAGTGACAGAGACTGAACCCAGGGCCAAGGAGAGTGTCCAGATTCCACTGGAGAAGTCAGGCTGTGCCTTAGGCTCTAAGCTGCTGTTTCCAGTCTTCCCAACTCTGCTTAGTGTTCCTAAAAGGTGAGCAGTGGAAAAACATTTGAGGAAGCAGAATTGTCAATTGGGATGAAAGGTAAAAGTGCTGTGGAGTCCAGAAGCCACGGACCTAAGTTTATGTGGAAATGACAGACTGGGGCAGTGTCAGACGTGTAGCTTTCTTTTTGAATCCCAGGTTGTGACTCCAGGACCTGACCGCTACACCTGCATCCCAGGCCTCAGAAAGGAAACCGCAAGAGGCTCATACACTTTTCATATTCATTCGTTTTTAAATGTTAGTTGTGTGTGCACGGACACATGCCGCAGTGCAGTTGTGGAGATGAAGAGGACAGCTCTCCGGAGCGGCTCCTCCTCCTTCCTCCCAGGGTCCCAGGGATCATGTCAGCAGCCGTCTTGTTGGCCCGAAATCATACTCTTGTTTTGTTTGAACCAGTGGCACGTCTCCTAGGCTGACCTCAAATTTGTTCTGTAGCTAAGGGTAGTGACCTTGACCTTTCTGCCTCTGCCTTCCAAGATAGCCAGCGTGCACTAACCACCAAGCCTGGCTAATAGTACTGTTATTAATGGAGGAAATTCCGGTTATATCTCTGTCATAGATGACTCAGGTCACCTCCCCCACCCCCCCCACCCCCGAGACAGTTTCTTGTGTAGCCCCAGCTGTCCTGGAACTCACTCTGTAGACCAGGCTGGTCTTGAACTCACAGAGATCCACTTACCTTTGCCACCTGAGTGCTGGAATCAAGGGTATTCATCACCACTGCAAGGCCTTGGGTCCTTTTAACTGGGATAGGAAACAGCATAGAGTAAGATTTAGGCCTAGAGTCTGCCCAGGTCAGCAACTTAGTTTAGAGAAGCATTTAAGACCTACAGAAAAAGGAAGTGGTCTGTGGTACTTTTGAGGGCTTGTTGGAAAACAAAGGTCAGTAGACCTTCTGGGAGGGTTGGGAGTTGGTTTTATCAGCTATGGAGACCTTTTGGTTTCTGTTGCAACGACTGAACTCAGCTATTACAGACAGAAGTTGGCACAGACATGGAAATGAGTGCCTTTGTTTCAGTAAACTTTATTTATATAAGGAAGCGATGGGCCAGTCGTGGTCCCTGAGCTTTCCAGCCCCTATTGTAAAAAAATGAGAGGCTTGCCCAAGGATCTGGTGTTTAGACACTGGATGGAGAGCAGCTGTAGGTGTGAGTGCTGCTGTTTATTGTCACTGCTGTGTGTGTGTGTGTGTGTGTGTGTGTGTGTGTGTGTGTGTGTGCGCGTGCTGAGCTGTCACATAAGCTTAGTGGCTTGCTTTGCCTGAGCATCTGTGCATGTCATATGGGTAAAAATACCCCTTGAGGCAGGAGAGATCAATGAGTCTGCCTTTGGGCTGTTGTACTGTTCAGATCAGAGCATTTTAGGAATTTACAAAATAACCCCTGGCCTAGAAATTCCAAGCCACGTTCTCCTCAGAAGCACTCGGGAAGCCTTGGGGCCATGCTCAGTCCTCTCCTCCCTCAGGTTATGACTTTGCGGCTGTCCTCGAGTGGTTTGCTGAGCGTGTGGACCGCATCATCCTGCTTTTTGACGCCCACAAGCTGGACATCTCAGACGAGTTCTCAGAAGTTATCAAGGCCCTCAAAAATCACGAGGACAAGATCCGTGTGGTGCTGAACAAAGCTGACCAGATTGAGACCCAGCAGCTGATGAGGGTGTATGGAGCTCTCATGTGGTCGCTGGGGAAGATCATCAACACCCCCGAGGTGGTCCGGGTCTACATCGGCTCCTTCTGGTCACACCCATTGCTCATCCCTGACAACCGGAAGCTCTTCGAGGCAGAGGAACAGGACCTCTTCAAGGACATCCAGTCTCTACCCAGAAATGCTGCCCTTAGGAAGCTCAATGACCTGATCAAGCGGGCCAGGCTGGCCAAGGTAGACCCTGTGGGGGGGGGGGTGAGGGGTGGCTGCTACCAGATAGGCCTGGGGGCTCTGGGACTGGCACTTGGGGCCCAGTCTACCAAACGTGTCACTTTGCCTGTGTGTGTACCCACTGTGCAGCCTGCTCTCCACGGAGGTCTTTATCCTGTGTCCTCCGAGCCCGCTCTGTCTGAGGCTTAAGCCCCACCTAGATCAGAAAACGCAAAACCACGCATTCACCTTAGCACTGTCAAACAGGAAGTTCCTACAGAAGGAGGGAGGCCACTGGGAAGTGGAATATGCTGGCCTGGTTGGCTTCAACAGCCCCCTAGGGTTTGTGGGGCTAGTGTGCTCCGCTTGGCACTGAACAGTGGGGACTCCCGGGGGAGGGGTGACACACGGCCCCCACTCCAGCCTTCCTGGGAGAACCCCGCACATGTGGCGTAGAAGCATTGGTTATTTGGTGTTGCTGGGTAGGCATCGGGTTCTGCCTGAGCGGAGGACTGGGGAGCCATCCTGGTGGGATAAAGGGACCAGGGAGGCCTCCGTGGAACTGCTTTATAAGCTGGGACAAGAAGTGGCTAGAAAAAAAGGTGGATGCCAGTCTGTGGCCCAGACAGTGCTGGATGCTGCAGTCCAGACCCCTGGTGGCTGCTCTCTGCACAGGCCACCACCCTTCCCCTTGGGTGGGAATCTGGGCCGTGCCCAGGCTAAGCACCAGCTTCTGAGGTGCTTGAAGCCCTGGAACCTTAATGGTAACTGAGCCTGTGTGAGAGCCCCAAATGGCCAGAGCCAGGGAGTGAAGGTGAGTGCAGCCTCTGGGCCTTGGATAGCCGAGTCTGCCTTGTGGGCCGTCTGCATCAGTCACGGGAGGGACAGTTCAGTGATGGCTCAGGAGAACGCTTTGAACAGGAAGACTTGACGTGGGGTGGATGGCGGGCTAGTGACCCTGTCCAGACACTGTTAGCAGGTCCCCACCGTCCCTTCAGAAGCTTAGCACATGGGTCAGTTTTTTTAAAAAAATGGACTCTAAGCAGATGTTGTGATGAGCCCGTTGTCAGACTAAGCTAGAGGCTGAGGCAGGAGGATACCTTGAACACTTGGTTTGAAAGTAGCCTGAACATTATAGCCAGACACTGTCTCAGAACACCAAAGCAGGTTCTTGCCTGGCCTCCCCCTTGAAAGGTCTCTGATCAAGAGACCCGTCGTGTGAGCTACCCGGTTTCCAGGGAGACATCTCACGGGGTAGGGTGTTGACAGCTGACTGGTGCACGTGGAGAAGGAGAGGCAGGCACCAAGTACCTGCGGCCATTACACAGTCACCTCAGGACCTGAAAGCGCTTCCCAGCCGTCCCTGTCTCATTGCTCATCAGTGTGCGCTGCTGGGGCTGGTGTCCGCACACTAGACACCAGGCACTCACCCCTGCCTGCCTCAGGGCCAGTCAGGAAACATTTGGGGCCTTCCCTGGCCGGGGCAACCAAGGCCGACACTTTATCCTTCATTCCGGCCAAGTGTCCACCATTGTCACTCAGGTACCCAGGCTGGCAAAGGTGTGGCATTTCCCATCCTCTTCATAGGGTACAGGGATGGGTTTTTGGTTGGTTGGTTTTTTTCAGTATCTTCAAATGTCTGGGTACATAGGGTCTCATGAGCTGAGCTGGGCAGTTCTGAGAAAGGAACTCATGAGAACACCCATGTGACTGCCCAGGGTCCTAAAGCAGCTGCCAGGTAGTGCACAGCTGGAATCCGGCGGTCTCCAGTGCTGCCCCAGACACGTCTTATCCCACTGCTTGCTTTTCCTGGGGAGAGAGTGATTCCTTGGCTTGTGCAGGCAGAGCTGGGGCTGACTGTGTAACCTCCTACCACAGCTTTCCTGGGAGGCCTAGACACCAGCCCCAGGGGCTGGGAAGGACTGCTCCTCTTGGATGGTTTTGGGCCAGGCTGTTGCCTGGGCTGAGTAGAGAGCAGTGGATGTGCTGGCGGGGGCGGGGGGGGGGGGGGGGGGGGGAGGGGGGGATGAGGAAAGCTTTCATGGAATTTTCTGGTCCTGAGTTGTCTAGGCCTGTTCTGGTGACATGTGGCTAGTTGCTCAAGTGGGATTCAGCTGGGAATCCTGAGCACTGCACAGATGCATGTCAGGCAGAGGCTCCCACACAGCTCTCTGTGGCTTGCAGTGTGTTGTATTATTGAGAGGGCAGTGCAGGGAGAACACAGGTAGAAAAACAGGCCGAACTGAATTGTAGTTGTGTACAAGAATATCACTGTCTGCCGTCTGTTGGAAGCGCCCTTTCCTGCATTCCAACCCCAGGCAGTGAGCTGTCCCGTCAGCACTGTGTGTCACTCTTAGGCCTTTGGGTTCTTGTGATGGCGGCTTCAGCTTCCAGCTTGACTTTGACCTTTCTGCTTCCCTCTACCCAAGCAGGGAACTTTAGGCACTAGAGGTCTTGAAGATTCTGAGGGGTGTGCCAAGGCAAGGCCCTCATGCCTCACGGCTTCCTGTCCCTTCAGGTCCATGCCTACATCATCAGCTCCCTCAAGAAGGAGATGCCCAATGTCTTCGGGAAAGAGAGCAAGAAGAAAGAGCTGGTGAACAACCTGGGAGAGATCTACCAGAAAATCGAGCGGGAGCACCAGATCTCCCCCGGCGACTTCCCGAGTCTGCGCAAGATGCAGGTACAGTCACCAGGCCATCCTGGACCGTTCTGGGTGCTGTGTGGTGCTGGCCCGTGGTTCTGGAGGGAACCACAAAAGGAAGCAGCTGCTTAGTCACCAGTTCCCCGCCCGAGTCAGAGCTGACCTAGGTCGAGACACTGACCCCAGAGGGGATGTGCTGACTCAGCTGGGGGGACTCTTCACTGCGGCGCTAGCTTGTTGCCTGAGCTGGGAAGTGGGAGCCCCGCTCTCCCTGCTTGGCTAGCCTGGCTCGGTCACTGTGCCTGGAGTCTGGGAGGCTGCCCCATCCAGGCTTTCCTTTCTCCTCCACTCACAGGAACTCCTGCAGACCCAGGACTTCAGCAAGTTCCAGGCCTTGAAGCCCAAGCTGCTAGATACAGTGGATGATATGCTAGCCAACGACATAGCCCGGCTGATGGTGATGGTGCGCCAAGAGGAGTCCCTGATGCCCTCACAGGCTGTGAAGGGTGGTGCTTTCGATGGCACCATGAATGGGCCTTTTGGGCATGGCTATGGCGAGGGGGCTGGCGAGGGCATCGACGATGTTGAGTGGGTGGTTGGCAAGGACAAGCCCACCTATGATGAGATCTTCTATACACTGTCTCCTGTCAATGGCAAGATCACTGGCGCTAATGCCAAGAAGGAGATGGTGAAGTCCAAGCTGCCCAACACGGTGCTGGGGAAGATCTGGAAGCTGGCTGATGTGGACAAGGATGGTCTGCTGGATGACGAGGAGTTTGCTCTGGCCAACCATCTTATCAAGGTCAAGTTAGAGGGCCATGAGCTACCGGCTGACCTTCCTCCGCATCTCATCCCACCCTCCAAACGGAGGCATGAGTGACAGCCATGCCTGACATATTTCCCCGACCCCAGGGCTGCTGGCACTTTCTACCTGCCAGCTCCTTGCCTGCCCATGTGGGCCTGGACCTGGAGGGGCAGAGATTGGGGGAGGGGGAAAGGGTCGCCATTTTTCAAGGTCCATAAAGACTGAGCGGTGTTTCCTCAGCTCTTGACTAGGAAAACCACCATCTTTCTTTTAAGGCTGTCCAGGGTTCAGCGGGGAGGCACGGGTGATGCTTGGATGTGAACAGTGGGATTTTGTGCACAAGAACCATGGATATTTTTAATATATAATGTTAGAGGCAGCCTTCTTTCTTGCCTCCTCCTCTGTCTCACAGCCCCACACGCAGCCTGTCCCTGCCCCGGCCAGGCAGCAGCAGTGACCGGGGAATCGCCTCTCACACCTCACCCTGGCACACCCCGGGGCAGCTGCCCCGGCTGTGGGCAGGAGCTTCCTGCTCCCTCAGTGTTTGTCAGACTGAGGGTTACTCATGGGCGGGCCTTGCCTCCTCCTAGTGCTCGGGTGAGCTCTCTGTGCCTCTGCTGCGGTGTGGGGTGCACACCCTCCCTTTGCTTCCGCACCCCATCTGACATCCCAGCCAGCACAGCAGCCACAGTTAGAAGCCTCAGCCGCCGTTAACCTCTGTGGAGACTGGAGGGGTGAGAGACAGTGTCTTCCAGGAAAATATATAAGCTAGGTATTGTTCCGTAAAGTGACACTTCATACTTGACCAAATTTTCCAGTAACTTCCACAACACTTGTGCAAAGCTGTGATTTTTGCCCCTTTCCTGTACTCCTGCCTTGGATCAGTCCACCTCACAGCCAGCATAGAGCAGACCCCTGGGGCTTGAGTTTGCTTTCTGGCTGAGGGGCGGTCATCCCAGCTCCTGCTCCGAGTGGTCTGAAATGTACTCCCTTAAAGTCAACCTTCATGGCAGCTTTCTGGAGCCCCTGACTGCCTTGGGGCGGGCAGTGGGCCCTGTGACCAGGGCTGGGCTGGTGCTGGTGCTGGTAAGAGGAAGCTTGTGGTCCTGGCCTGGTGTAGTGTCCAGGCAGCAGGACAGGGAAGACCCAAGCCCTTCCCTCACCCTCTCATTTCCTTCCTCCCCTCCTCCCCTGCTGAGCCAAGGAGGTCCGATGTCCTGAGATCCCGGACTGAGCAATAAGCCAGAGCTAGCAAATGACCCCTTTAGCTGCCTCACTGCAGCCTGGGGACCTGGACACACCCTGTGGCCAGTGGTTGGCTGTCAGGGTGGGCTTCACACTGAGGTGGGTGGGGCAGCTGCAGCCTGCTCATCCACGCTGCAGGTGGGCTCCCCGGAGCTGCCATCCGTCCCCAGCACTGCTCTGGGCCTTGCTGAGGCTGACTCCACTGACCTTTTAGCTCCCTGCCCTAGCCCTCCGGCCCTGGCCCTGGGGCCCTGGCTGAGGGTAGGTGAGATGTCCTCACAGTGGGTCACTGAAGTCCAGCAAGCCCATCCTCACCTGTTGGGAGAGGGGCTGAGTGAAGACTGTTCTCTGCATTAAAAGAAGTTTAATTGTGCCAAAGCTTCCTGTGCTCAGTTGTCCTTTCCTGGCCAAGGAGGCACCCCTGGAGCCTTTGTAAAGGGTCCCCCAAGGACCCCATGGCCTCCCCCCTTTTGTGTACTATTGAAACTGGCAAGACTGTCAGGAGCTGAACTAATGGTGCACAGCCATAGTCCCAGCACTTGGGGTTTCAAGGCCCCCTTAGGCTCTTTGGGGGGCTGTCTTGACAAAACACCAACAGAGAATGACAGCAGAATTACTCGGGACAGCTTGTGCCATCTCCGCATCATCACCTTCACTGGGTGCCTTAGCCACAGACTGGTGAGTGGCTCCATCCATAGTGTGCATGGGTTTGGGGAGGGGTCTTAGAAACAAAGGTCCCAGGGCTCCTCAGCCACCTGGCTTCTCACTTGCCCCAGGGCAGGTTTGGAGACAGAGCAGCCAGCTGTGAAACAAAGACCAAATCCACAGTTCTGGGTGGGGTTGGTTAGAGCCCGCTGATGTCACAGACAGGGGACCTGTTTATGACAAGAGGAAAGGATGACAAATTGGGAGTGACATGTCCGGAAGGATGCAGATGGGAAGTAGGGTTGGGACAGAAGTTAGGACAAACTGGTGTTTATCTCTGGTTGTGGCTAAGGCAGGCCTGATAGTCCAGACGCCATAGACTGGACACTCGGTGTGGACCTACCTTGTGCTAGGCTTGCCTGAGTTCTGTGTTCAACTTCACAAATTAAGGGCTCAGGACAGGGCAACACACACAGGAATGGTGGCCAAGGGCATTCAAACTCAAGTCTACCAACTCTGGTCCTGCGCTTGAGGAGGCTCCCTTGGAAATGCCTCTTAAAGCAAAGACAGTTTCTGGATTCCCCAGCCCCCTCACCCTCAGCTGCCACCCTTCTCAGGCTCAAAAAGATTCAAAGCTGTCACTCCGCTGAGGTTTGAGACGCTGGGGACCAGTTGTCAGCTTGCAGAGGTGCCCTGCGCTTTGGTCAGCACCGAAGAAAACAGGCCCAAGGCGCTCCCTGGGGTGTGTGAGGACCGACCTTCACCCCAGCTGTAGGGCGTGTCGTGTTCTGTCCACTCAGCCCCATCCCTCTGAGGTGATCCCCCGGAGGGCACCCAGATGGTGCCTGTTGAACAAGAAGTTTGAGGAAGAGCAAGGGTGGGCGTCACCTGACTGCCACCCCTGAACTCAGGCAGCAGGTTTGGGTTTCACAACTTGAACTCCTTGGGGCCATGTGGGGTTTGAAGGAGAGATGTCCACCTGGAGGGCCGGCACGTGCACCTTCCCCCCTTGCCTCCTTTCTAGTTTCCTGGAAGCCATGATCAGGAAGCAAATTCTCTCCAGCCTTCTCCCAAGCCTGGGAGAAGAGCCTTGAGGACAGTCTGTCCCAGCCCACACCACCACACAGACCAGAGACCAAGGAGGCCCAGGGCCCACCTCTGTGCCGCACATACCAGCTCTTCAGTATGCTGAGGTTTCTTGAGGATCGTTCTTACCTGTCATAGGACTTGCCCAAGGCCAGTGGCCTGGCAAGAGGACAGTGGGGAAGGGAAGGAGGGGCTGGAGAGGGTTCAGCAATTTAGAGCCCTGGCTGTTCTTCCAGAGGCTCCGGGTCTGATAGCCAGCACTCACGTTGGAGGCTCACAACTGTCTATATAACTTCAGTTCGGTGAATCTCCTGGCTTCCAAGGACACTGCTCGAATGTGGTTGACAGGCATGTGACAAAATACCCACACACAAAATAATAGAGGACAACCAACCACCATTCCTGTCCTCTGCTTTCAAAATCAAAGCTTTAAAGCTTGGGCTGGAATGGCAAGTATGAAGACCTGAGTTCAATCCCAAGAACCCTCATGAAAGCCAGTGTGGTGGTACATGCTCGGGACCCTTGTCCTGGGGAGGCAGAGACAGGCAGACCTCTGGGATGTGCTGGCTAGCCAGCCAGCCAAGCCTGTGAGAGACCCTGCCTGAAAACATAAGGTAAATGATATCTGAGGAAGAACACAGGCATGTACACACACACACACACATACATCCATATACATATATACACACATATATCAGCACATATACGTGCTTTAAAGCTTGTATGTATAGCACTCATGAGATACTGGGTTTAATCCCCCAGCGCTACAAATAAGTAAATAAATTAATCAATTGTCAGCTATCAGCGTTCAGACTGCAGTCTTGACCAAACAGCCATATGTTTCAATTCCAGCTCTGCTACTTGCTGGGTTGAGCCTGGCTTTTGCCTTCTAAGCCTATTCTTTGGGCTCCGAAGAGCTCTGTGTTTGCTTCCTCCCCTGAGCACCATGGGTAGGGCTACTCAGGGTGGGGGATATAGAGAGCACGGTACCCCACCCAACACCCAGAATGAGACGGGGACCCACCCTTCCCTGAAGCAGCTCAGACAGGGTGGCGCCCATGAGCTGCAGGGGTGCAAGGTAAGGGGGCTTGGGCCTGGCTTCCTGTGCACCCAGAGATTGGTAATGGCAAAACCACATGGGCTGAGCTGAGCAGAGCGTGGGAGCCCCTGTGGTGAGCTGGAGCAGCACAGGGGAGGATTTGGGAAGAAAACTCAGGATGATGAAACCACCATATGTCCACCCATTTGGAACACTGGACATTCCGCAGGAAATAAGCGCAGCGTGACAGGCAGGGAGGTGGTGTGGGGGCTGACACGGGTTAAAATATGAGGGAGTCTCCACTGGCCCAACAGAAACCTTCAGACAAGCCCTGAGCAGCAGAAGCAGGGGTATTGAGTTCCCTGCACCATAGCTATTTCCTAGACAGCAATGTTAGGCCAACCGGAGCCCCACGAGGAGCCCCATGCCACCTCACTTCCCCTTGTATCCAAGCAGGTGCCTCTTTCATCATACATTAAAAAGTGTTGCTGGGCAGTGGTGGCGCACGCCTTTAATCCCAGCACTCGGGAGGCAGAGCCAGGCAGATCTCTGTGAGTTCGAGGCCAGCCTGGTCTACAGAGCAAGATCTAAGACAGGCACCAAAACTACACAGAGAAACCCTGTCTTGGGGGAAAAAAAGTGTTCAGAGAGAGGGTAAAAGTTTGCCCAAGGTGTTCTACCTGGGCCACAGCAAGCAGACCCATTCGACCCCAGAGCTGGCTAGCTCCTGTTCCCAGCTCTCTGGGGTAGAGGCAGCAGCAGCCATTCTTGGAATGCAGAACCAGGGCTTTTGTGGCACTTCTGAAACCAGGGCTAGGAGACTCAGCCACTCCCATGGGGCTGAGTCTGGATTTTAGAAGAGGGAACTGCAAGCCTGGGCTCAGGAAGCCTGAAATGTGGCCACAAAAATGGCTGGCATCCTTCCCCCAAGCCCATCTTGAATTGGTTCCTTCCAGAGACACCTAGGCTTCCTGCTCCAAGAACCTTCCTCTTCTGGGTCTCTCTCCTCTAGGAAGTTTCTTTATTCTTCTAGGCCTGGGGCTCTGAGTTGACAACTCCCTTTTCTTCATCCAAGGCCTTTTACAGGACCATTTGCCCAATCCATCTAGGTAGGACTTTGTGTTGTTCTTTATGCTCCACAGCCCATGGTACCCTTCTGCTGCTGGCAATGGAGAGGCCAGGCACTCAGGGTGTGGACTACAGGAAGGACCTAGAACTGTGTGTCACAGTCCTGGCCTCCCTGTGAAGGGGGTGGATAATAATATGCCTGGCTCTGATGGAGATAAGAGATCTGTGACCACTTTGAAACACCAAGGAGCTCTTTAAGAGAGTAAGGTGTTATCTACTGCCAGGGCCTCTCCCAAGAGCTGGTGCCAACACCTCCACACCAAGGAAGCTTGGGAGTCACGGGAGAGCTGTGGGGTAGCAGGTCCCTCCTGCAGACCTAGCTGATCCTCGGGAGGCAATGACCACAGAGTAAGCCTTGGGCGGAGACAGAATGACATTGGTCTGACTGCTCAGACTGGCCGGGGCCTAAGGCTCTGAGGCTGACAGGTTCCTCATCGACTGGGCTGGACCATGAGCCAAGTGCTCTGCTGTGAGCAAGGCCAGGCCTCTGGAGATCAGAGAGCAGGACCAGCAGGGGGAAGGGTGCCAGGTCTAGGAGCTTTTGTGAGCGTTAGGGCTAGAAGTCCCGCCATCTATTGCAGCCAGAACAGGGTCCTGCAGAGAGTGAGCCTCTAAGAACTTTCTGACAGGGAGGCTCCGATGAAGTGAGCAGTCGGGACCACTTACACAGACAAGGAAGCAGCGGCTTGCATTGATGAGCCAAAAACCAATTCGGGGGCTCAGGATGCAGCTCAGCTGCTGGAGGTCTTCCTCAGCATGAACAAAGCCATGGGCTTGTTTCCCCGAGACTTCATGAAACAGGTACACTGGAGGAAGTGGAGGCAGAAGAAGGAGTTCAAAGCCAACCTTTGCTATACAGTGTGGAGATCTGAAGTCCAACCCAGGATACATACAACTGAGTTTCAAAACAATCAAAAAAATTAATACAGAACCTAAAAGAATTGAGTGCCTGAGAGGTCTGGAGTGCTCATTTATTTATTTACTTATTGAGACAGGGTCTTTCATTTCTTGTTTTGTTTGTTGTTTTTCAAGAGACAGGGTTTCTCTGTGTAACATCTCTGGCTGTCCTGGAACTTGCTACTCAATTTGTAGACCAGGCTGGCTTCAAACTCACAGTGATCCACCTGCCTCTCCTTCCTGAGTGCTGGGATTAAAGGCATATGCCTCCACCACCTGGTCTTTCTATATAGCCCTGGCTGTCCTAGAACTCACTATGTAGACCAGACTGGCCTCGAACTCAGAGATCTGCCTGCCTCTGTTTCTGGAGCGCTGAGCAACCATGTCCAGTTGGAGTATCTGATACAAATATGAGTCCCAGCTCTGCCCTTGTGCAGCACTAAATCTTCTTCTCAGTTTCCCCTCCACTCTGGTCTGGAGTTGGGGATGGGTTTTTCTCAGAATTCAGCTTTCAGAGAGGTTAAGGGCCTTGTGGTAGTGATGCAGAGAGTGAGCCAAGACCTGCGGCCTGGACAGCTGGCCCTTGACTGACCCCTGTAGCGAGAGAATCAGCATTCCAGGACCTGGTCTCAACCTCCTAGTTCTGCAATGAGAACTTGCTTACGCCAGACATCCGCTCCTCCCCTGGTCTCTGGCGCCGCCTTGTGGCTTCGTGCCTTCTGTGGGCCCCATCCCTGCCCGGCGTGAGAAAGGCTCAGAATCCCTCAAGAGAGACCCAGCAGGGCTCCGTCAAGCTACCTAGCAATCTCAGCACCTCTTGGCTATAGTGTGTTCCAGACCAGCCTGGGTTATCTGAGACCCTATCAAAAACAAAAACAAACAAACGAAAAACCTAAGTCCAAATTCTCGCCTGCCCTTCCCCCTCCCTTGGCAGCAGTGCCGAGGCTGCCCAGATTTGAATTTGAATCCTGAGTCTCCTTCCCAGCCTGACTGATCTGGGAAAGAAACGCACGCCCGTGTTTCCCCCATTTCAGACTGTGGACTGCACGGAGAAGGGGCTCTGCAGAGATCAAATGAGACTCGCAGTGTTTCTAAACCCCGTTTGACAGCAGTGAGGTCCATTCAGTTTGCCCCTGCAAACACTCAGAAGGCTTCCTCCCTCAACACCGGGAACCTGATCCTGTCTTACACCCTTCCGTGTGGTATTTGGTTCTGGAGAGAACCACGGTCTCGTAGGGTCAAGGCCAGCACAGCTGGACACAGCTGGCCAGAAATGAGAAACCTCGCTGGACAGAGCCAGCACCTCCTCCCTCTTTGCTTCCTTCAGCCCATCTCGGACTTCTCGCGCCCTCCACATTCCAGGTCAGGCCGCTGGCCTTATTCCCGCCAAAGCCTTAAAAAGCGGTACCACCTAGGTCCGTCCACACGAGGGGCTAGTTTCAGAGACCCCCATTCTCAGCCTTCTTTCTTCTAAGCCTCAGTGTATTCATCTGCTAAATGAGTATGCCCACCCCTACCTCAACTTCATGTCTCTGGGTTAGCTTCAGCATTTAAAGGAGATCAGAAACTTTGGGGGGGGTTGGTGGATGTGTTGCCTTAGCGCGGCTTGCAAACCGGGACGAGAGCGGACTACAACTCCCATCCGGCTCCAGGGCCGCAGCGGTCCCCAGCCCCTCTGGCCTGGCTAAGGGACTGGCGGCTGGCCGGGGCGCGAGGCAAGTTGCGGCGCCCTGGGCAAGCCCCATCTAGGTTAGGGCCCCAGGAGGGTGCAGGCGGGGCAGGGCTGGGACTGGGGCGGCACTGGGATCAGATGGGCCTCTTGCGACCCCAATGGACCCCCTCCAACCCCGCCCAGGAGTTACTTTTCGTGTCCCGCCTTCCCACTTCCTGGCCGAGGGTCGGCCCCGCCCCCGCGCGCCTCCGCCTTCCCACCTTCACCTTCAGTCGCGGCTCCCATTGGCCGGCGCGCACCTGCCCGTCCGTCGGGGGCGGGCTTGGAGGGCGGGGCGGGCGGCCAGGTGAGGGAGCGCGGGTGGCGACGGAGGAAGGTGACAGCGGGGAGGGCGGGAGGGTGGGGGGAAGCCGCGCAGAGCGAGCCGCGGAGCCACGGACGGGCCGCCGGACGGACGGACGGACGGACGGACGGACGAGGCATGCAGGCGGCCTGGCTCTAGCCCGGGTTGCGGGGCTCCAGCCGCAGCTATGGAGCAGCGGCTGCGTGCGCTGGAGCAGCTGGTACGGGGCGAGGCCGATGGCAGCCCGGGGCTCGACGGCCTCCTGGATCTGCTGCTGGGGCTGCACCACGAGCTCAGCAGCGCCTCCCTGCGCCGGGAGCGCAATGTGGCGCAGTTTCTGAGCTGGGGTGAGTGGCCAGGGCAGCACCCGGGAAGGGAGGCTGGGGGAACACCAGCCAGAGCTCCACCTCCTCAGACCCTTCCCCAGGGAGGGCACACTCCAGAAACTTCCTCCTGAAGACACGCTAACTCCTTGCACTGTCTCTAACGCTTGCCGTCGGACTCCACAGCGCGCTCACCCACCTGCACCTTACCTCAAATTCCCAGACACAGGGACAGGTACACAACGTACACTTCACACACACGCTCATTCCCAGCTGCAGACCCCAGGCATATGTTGCCAATACACATCCTCCACAACGGTCACCTACAGGATTCCTTGGTCACACGTCACATGTCACACTTCATGCCCCACCCAGAACACACATTCAGGTGGACGCCCGTTTTGGGTCACATAAATACACCGACTTTCTCAATCTCCTTTGTTCTTCAAGAGATTGTCACTTTGCTCTGGGACCCCTCTCATCTGTCTGGCTCTTCCACACACTCAGAAATCCTCAGACTTCACCTTGCAGACAAGACCCCTCACCCCATTCTTTAGCCCGGACTAAGGACCAACCTCAGCCCCTTTGGGCTATTTGGGGTCTCATTGGAAGTGGGTCTGGCCTCTTTCCTATTTGACTCATCTGAATCCTTGGGGACGGATGACCTAGGGTGACCCTAAACCCCGTGTGGGCACCGGTGCCATCACAAGGGTCCCCTGGTCACACCTGGCCAGGCTTTGAGGGGGAGGGCATAGGAATTGAGCCTGGAGGGTGGGGTGTTTGCCCAGGAGGTGATCAGCGTTCCTGGCGCTCCTGAGCTGTGGGCAGGCACAAGGCTGGGCCTGGTATGGTTAGGGGTCTACCACCCAGACTTGCCATTTCTGCCTGAGAGAAGTTATAGGGCCCTGGCCCTGCTGCCTCCCTGTCTCTCTGTGACTCTTGTGTGTTATGCATGTATCTGAGTTAGCATTACCCCACCATGACATCCGTGTGTGTGTGTGTGTGTGTGTGTGTGTGTGTGTGTGTGTTTCTCCCTGCCTGCCTCTGGCACCTCTGCCTGGGACCCCAACATAGGGGACGTCTGTTGACATCTCCCGAGGTAACTCCAAGGCCAGGCGTGACTCACGCCTCTCCTGCCCCAACTTGTCCCTGCTCCTGCCCAGAGCCCCCACCCCCTCTGGCAAGACAAAGGTACTGGGCACCTTGTCCAGAGAGTTGGATAGTCTTGGTTCTGGACAGCAGGTTTGGCCATGTGACTGGTGGTCATCTCCGACAGCCCTGCCAGGCTGCTAGCTGCTGCTCTCCAGCTCTGTGCAGAAACCTGGGAAGAGACGATTAATTTGTGTAGTGAGGTTTCCAAACCGCCCCCGCTGTGGGGGTTCTGCCTGATAAACCTGTGGAGCAGCTCTCTGTCTCTCACCCACAGGCCCGCCCAGCTGGCAAGGAGTTTACCGTCTGGCAGGGGGAAACTGAGGCAAACCGCCAGACCATAGATGACCCCCCAGTCCTCACTGGTCGCTCCTGTCTTCCTCACTTCCCAAGACTCAGTGCCCTCCCCCCTGGCCTAAGGCCACTCCAGTTCTGGGGAGAGCCTGGGAGTGTCTGGACATGGCCCTTGTGGAGGTGTGGGGGGGACTGTGATGTAGGAGGAGGTACCTAGCTGTGCAAAAGCCTCATCCAGAGAGGGAGGCAGGGCTCCCAGCGGCAGGCTGTCAAGCCTGGAAGGAATCCTGTGTGCTCACGCCCTCGGGTGCTGGCATTGGGCACCAGGTGAAGGTTCTGGCCCTGTTTTTGAGTCTTGTGAGTACCTGAGCAGACTGGCCTCTGTTCTTGACCCAGGGGCCCCACTTGGGGAGCACAGAGCAGAGACTGTCCTCCCTGCCCTCAGGGGCTGCCCCAGGCCTTTCCTCCAGCCAGATTGCTCTGTGCATACAGGGTCCCCAGACCCAGGCCCACAGCTCCTGAATGGCAGAGAGACCTTTCTGGGGACAAGGAATGTCACCTATCCAGTTCCCAGATAGGGCCTGGGCTGGCCTTGAGGGACCAAACGCTGTGAACTAGGGGTAGGAGTGCTATCCTCATTGTCTCTAGGGTGACCTGGGCAGCCAGGATCAGGACCCTGGCTGGGGAGGACCACAAAGTCCCTCTGTGCCTCAGGTAGAGGTTACCTGGAGTCTGGAGCAAGGGTCCAGGGAGGTTCTGAAGCCAGGCGATCCACTGCGTCAGGACCCTCACTGTGCTGTGGACCATGACTAAATGGGCCCTGGCTCTGACTGGCCTCTTGGCTGGGTTGTCTCTGGGAAAGTCATTCCTGTCCTAGCCTCCTGGGAGGTCCCAAGGAGAAGGCTCTGAGTCCACTCTGTCCCCTCAGCCGGCCCCTTTGTAACAAAAGTGAGAGAGCTGCGTCTGCGGAGAGATGACTTTGAGATCTTGAAGGTGATTGGCAGAGGGGCCTTTGGGGAGGTAAGTGAATGTCCTGGGGTGGGTGGGGAGGAGGGGCCTTGCACTCGGTCTGGTCTAACACAGTCCATGCTTGGTGCCCTCCCTCAGGTCGCTGTGGTTAGACAGAGGGACAGTGGCCAGATTTTTGCCATGAAGATGCTGCATAAGTGGGAGATGCTGAAGAGGGCTGAGGTCAGTCTGGGGTCAGATGCACCCTGCAGATGGGTAGGGGAAGGTGTGTGTGCTGAGGTCAGCCTGGGGTCAGATGCACGCTGCAGATGGGTAGGGGAAGGTGTGTGTGCTGAGGCCAGCCTGGGGTCAGATGCACCTTGCAGATGGGTAGGGGAAGGTGTGTGTGCTGAGGTCAGCCTGGGGTCAGATGCACCCTGCAGATGGATAGGGGAAGGTGTGTGTGTGCTGAGGTCAGCCTGGGGTCAGATGCACCCTGCAGATGTGTAGGGGCAGAGGATGCCACTCCCCATGGCCACCTGTCTCCTCCCCTCACAGTAAACCTTACTTAAGATGCAGTGGGATGAATCCCCATCCTTCTTATGGAAACACTGAGGCCCACCACCAGAAAGCCTGGGCTCAGGTTCATCCAAAGTCAGCCCAGCCTGGACTTGAGCAGAGCTGTTCCTTTGATCAGAGCCTCTGGGCTTGGGAGTCCATTCCCTGGGCTGGAGAAGGGGGAGTTCCCGGGGGCTGATCCCATTCTACCCCCTGCTTTCCAAACCTGCTTCAGACGGCCTGTTTCCGGGAGGAGCGAGATGTTCTGGTGAAGGGAGACAGCCGCTGGGTAACTGCTCTGCACTACGCCTTCCAAGATGAGGAATACCTGGTGAGGATCTTTGAGTGGTGGAGGAGCCTAGCCTGGGATGAAAGAGCCTGTCCCCCGTCATTTCCTGGGCCTAGAGCCTCCTTCCTTAGCTCTGTTTAAGAACTAGTTACCTACCGGGCATGGTGGGGTTACTTTAGTCCCAACACTTGGGAGGAAGAGATCGGCTGATCTCTGTGAGTTCAAGGCCAGCCTGGTGTACATAGTGAATTTCAGGACAACCAGAGCTTTATAGTGAGACCCTGTCTTAAAACATAAAAAGCTAGCCACCCAGTGGTTGCCAAAGACACTGCTCACCCCTGTCTTCCCAGAGCCCCCATGACACAGTGTGAGGTCAGTGGGTGTTCTGCGTCTGACTCTTGGCTCTGCCCTCCAGTACCTGGTGATGGATTACTACGCTGGCGGGGACCTCCTCACGCTGCTGAGCCGCTTTGAGGACCGCCTCCCGCCGGAGCTTGCCCAGTTCTATCTGGCCGAGATGGTGCTGGCCATCCACTCCCTGCACCAGCTGGGCTATGTCCACAGGTGGGGCCCCAGGTGCTCTCACTTCCCAATCTCCCTCCCCAGAGCCATCTAGTAGGGCCTGCCAGGGTGCCTGTCTTACAGGTGAGCAAGGCAGAGCTTTGCGCAGATGTTCAAACCCACCCAGTTCATGGTGGCAGAGGAGTGGGGTGGTGTCCTTTCAAGGGACATCTGTCCAGCATCCCCACAGTGCACTTTGCAGCTCCTAGAATCAACGCTACGGACCTTTTCCTCCAGTCTGGCTGCCCTTTTCTTCCTCGGCACTGGCCTTCACTAACTCCCACATGCACACACAGACGACAGGAATATGTGTGGGCATGCACACAGGCAGGTGTGCACCTGAGCATGTGTCTAAACACATGCACACATATTAAGGCTTTCTCTCTCCCACCTTCCTTTAGGGATGTCAAGCCTGACAACATCCTGCTTGACATGAATGGCCACATACGCTTGGCAGACTTTGGCTCCTGCCTGCGTCTCAACAACAATGGCATGGTAAGGAGCCCACCTGGAACTGGAGCTGAGGATAGCAGGCCAGGGGCAGGGGCATTAGGTTCCAATAGGGGGTACCTGGAGAGTGGGGTGCCTGATCCAGTCCCATGGCCTCATTGGCACCAACACCCCTGCCACAGGTGGATTCATCAGTCGCAGTTGGGACCCCAGACTACATCTCTCCTGAGATCCTGCAGGCCATGGAGGAAGGCAAGGGTCACTATGGCCCCCAGTGTGACTGGTGGTCACTGGGAGTCTGTGCCTATGAGCTACTCTTCGGGGAGACACCCTTTTATGCGGAATCTCTGGTAGAAACCTACGGCAAGATCATGAACCACGAGGTTAGACTGTCTTGTATGACTGTAGGTAGCTTCAGACCAAGATGGGCTTCCAGCCTGACCTGCCTCCTCCCGTGGCCCACAGGACCACCTCCAGTTCCCCTCAGACGTGCCTGATGTGCCCGCCAGTGCCCAGGACCTCATCCGACAGCTGCTGTGCCGCCAGGAGGAACGCCTTGGTCGTGGTGGACTGGATGACTTCCGGAACCACCCTTTCTTTGAAGGTGTGGATTGGGAGAAGCTTGCAACCAGCACAGCCCCCTACATCCCTGAGCTTCGTGGACCTGTGGACACCTCTAACTTCGATGTGGATGATGATACCCTCAACCATCCAGTGAGTGACAGATGTCTCTGAAAGAGGCTTGGCTTGACCTTCTGAGCCATGAGAACCTACCTCAGATGTTCCCTGCAGCATTTGAAGGGCTGGGGTGAGGCCTTTGGACCCCCGGGGCTCATGAGAGCTATGGCTCACCTTGGTTGGCTCATCTGCTCGGTGGATTGTACCAAGTGAAAGCTCTTTAGCCCTAGCTGTTTGGAAGGAAACCCCTTGTAGCCTCTAGGAGATCTTGACTACAAAGGCTCATGGCAGTTGTGGTCCCTTTTTTGGGGGTGGGTGGGATGGGAGGCAGAGGCAGGCTGTGTTATTTCCCAGGTACACACCTGAGCAAATGCCCAGTTCGTGGGGCCCTTCTGGTTCTCACTTGGTCTGTGACTCTGACTCTACTTCCCTCTCCTGTAGGAGACGCTACCACCACCCTCTCATGGGGCCTTCTCAGGCCACCACCTGCCATTTGTAGGCTTCACCTATACCTCAGGCAGGTGAGTCTGGTCATCACACCTGCTGGGAAGCTGGGAGCATGTGTGGCCTATCAGAACCCCGAGGGAAGGGACAAAATGGCTTCAGCATGTGAGAGGTACTCCTCAGTTCTCTGTCCTCAGGGTCAGAGTCATGGCTATGCCCCTGGGACCTGTGGCTACCCTGTTCCATAGACTGTTAAATGTACTAGATTCATAGCCGAGGCTCTGAAGGGCCTCTACTGTCCCGCTTCATTGGCCTCTGTAAAATGGGTGGGAGCTTTACCCACTCAGATACCTTGGGTTGGGCTGAGACCCAAGAGAGGCACACATGTAACGAATGCCCTGAGCAGAGCTTCCCGGCGAGGGCCGCTGGTCCTGGGTGTGGACCGGCAGACTCATCTCACCCGTAGCTTTTGAGAACTCTTGCTAACTTTGTTGCTTGCTTTTTGTACATTTATTTACTTATTTATTTGATTAATATTTGTGTATGGGTGTGGACATGATGTGCCACAATGCACTTGTAGAGGGCAGAGAACAACTTCCAGAAGTCATTTTTCTGCTTCCACCATGTGGGCCCCAGGGACGGAATCGGATGTTGGCCATATTGTCCAAGGTCACCCAGCTTGTACAGGTCTTCCAAAGGCCGGTGTGAGCTAATGGTTCTCTCCCAGCTTAGAGCTCAGGCCTGGGTCCAGAGTGATGTGCCCTGGGCGTTTCTTGGATGGACAGATGATTGGTACATGAGGGTGGTTTTCTGCTAACTCTGTTCCCTTGTCCCTCTTCAGCCCTGGTGAGGAGAAGAGCACTGAGCTAGCAGCTGCCCCAGAGCGGAAGCTCCACCACATGGAGCAGGAGAAGGTGGAGCTCAGCCGGAAGTGTCAAGGTACAGGGACATCTGGGCGAGGCTGAGACTGTCAGGCCAGGGTGAGGGTAAAGTGCCTCAGGCCCAGCTACTCACCCAGGGGCCCTTCTCCTGCCAGAGGCCCTGCATGGTACCTTACAGCCCCAGGAGCTGGTGTGGTTGCAGAAGGAGGTACAGATTCTTCAGGAGAGACTGGCAGGTATCCCTTTCCTGTTCCCGTAACAGCCTGGTCCTTTCTGGGTCCCAGCCCTGCCTCCTGCTCTGTGTGTGCTGTGTGATGGGGGGAAGTGGACCCCTCCCCCGGCTGTGGGGAAGGCTCTGTGAGATCCTGCACAGGGAATGCCTGACTGAGGTGGGGGTGGTCCTGTGTGCAAATCTCAATGACTTCCTGACAGAGACACTGAGGGACAGCAAGGCCTCCTTCTCACAGACTGACGGCCTCCCTGCTGGGAGCCCAGGCCCGGATTTCCAGCTACAGCAGGAGAAGGACCGCCTCCAGCAGGTGAGCACTAGGTGAGGTGGGTGAGTGACCTGGAGTTCCGTGTCCCTGAGGTCAGTGCCCTGAGCCGGCCTTGTCCTTCTTGGCCTGCTCCTCAGGAGCTGACCGAAGCTCAGTCGGCACTGCGGGTGCAGGCTGCCGAGCTGAGCCGAGCCCAGGACCGGCAGGAAGAGTTCCTCCAGAGGCTGTGGGAGGCCCAGGAGAGGGAGGCGGCCACAGCCAGCCAGATCCAGGCCCTGAGCTCCCAGCTGGAGGAAGCCTGGGTTGTCCGGAGAGAGGTCAGTGATGACAGGGGGAGGGGAGAGTGCAAGGATTTGGGTCCAAGATGTTGGGGACCCCATGTCCCCGTGCCCCCCTGTGTGGCCGGTGTACGCCGAACAGGGCCCTGGTGGTGAGATGGGTGTCTGGGGCCACTTGTCACCGCTGGGTGGGACTAAGTCTTTGTCACAATGACACCAAGGGGGTGAGATGGACAGGGTTAGCATTTCCTTGCCCCTGTACCCCATCACAGCTGGAAGGCCAGGTGGCCGCCCTGAGTCAGGAGGTAACAAGGCTCCGGGGACAATGTAAACAAAGCCGTGAGAAGGATTCTTCCCAGGCCAAGGTATGGAGGTTCCCCCCACTTGGCAAGAGACACTCTCCCTTAGCCTGACCCCTCTTAGAGTCCCAGGGGTGGGCCATGGCGTCTTAAACCCCTACCTTGCCCCCCTCCACACTGTCAAGACCATCCGTGCGGCCCCTGAGACCAATGGCATGGGATCACCCGAGGGTCAGTCTCAAGAGGCCCAGCTGAGGAAGGAGGTGGCCGCTCTGAGGGAGCAGCTGGAGCATGCCTGCAGCCAGGGGTGAGTGCGTGCTGACCGGGGTAGCCAGGAGAGGACAGGGCAGCAGCGCTGGGCTGGGGGTCAATGCCGTCTGCTTGGCCTTCTCCCCAGGACCAGTGTTGGGAAAGAGGAGGCCCTGTGCCGACTGCAGGAGGAAAACCAGCGGCTGAGCCGGGAGCAGGAGCGGGTGAGCAGGGTGGACAGGCAAGGGGCGGGCGGGGTGCCAGCCGTGTCAGGGAAGAGCTCCCAGGGTCCCAGCTGCTGGGCACACTGTAGCTCATGGGAAGCGTGGAAGGGAACGGGGCCCAGAATGGTGGTGATCTGTGGGGAGACCGGCAGGGGTCAGGGGCAGGGGTCGGGCCGCTGGCACTCAGCCAGGACTGCGAGGGCCCCTGGGACTGAACCCACCTTCCTCTGTGGCCTCAGCTGGCAGAAGAGCTGGAGCTGGAGCTACAGCGCAAACAGCGTTTGGAGGGTGAACGGCGGGAGACCGAGAGCAACTGGGAGGCCCAGATTGCTGACATCCTGAGCTGGTGGGTGCTGTGGGGCTGGGTGGAAGCTGGGCATGGCTGAGGACCCAGACCGTGACACACGGCCCATTCCCATCCAGGGTGAATGACGAGAAGGTCTCGAGAGGCTACCTGCAGGCCTTGGCTACTAAGATGGCTGAGGAGCTGGAGTCCTTGAGAAACGTGGGCACCCAAACACTCCCTTCCCGGCCTCTGGTGAGCCCCATGCGCAAGAGCCGTGGCTTATGTGTCTGTGTGTAAAGGTCAGAAGACAGCTTTCGGGAATTGGTTCTCTCTTCCCGCCGTGTGGGTCTCAGGGATCGAACTCAAGTCGTTGGCTCTGGCCGCACACACGCTTTGCCTTCTGAGCCGTCTGTTGTCCCCCCCCCCCGACTCCAGGTTTATGCCGAGGGTTGAGGAAGGGAAGGGTGGGGCCCTTGGGTCCGCTCTAGCGGAAGGGAGGGAGTCTCTGAGCCCGCCGGTCCCGGAGAACGTCTTCAAGGGAACCTCCTTGGCTGCTCCCAGGACCACCAGTGGAAGGCACGGAGGCTGCAGAAGATGGAGGCCTCGGCCCGGCTGGAGCTTCAGTCAGCGCTGGAAGCTGAGATCCGGGCCAAGCAGGGTCTGCAGGAGCGGCTGACCCAGGTGCAGGAGGCCCAGCTGCAGGCAGAACGGTGAGGTCACGGTGAGGTCACGGGCAGGTACCACGGGAGTGGGGTCCGTGCCGAGGCCGTGGCGAGCCACCACCCTCTCCCTCCAGCCGCCTGCAGGAGGCTGAGAAGCAACGCCAGGCCCTGCAGCAGGAGGTGGCCGAGCTACGGGAGGAGCTCCGAGCCCGGGGGCCCGGGGGTGAGTGCCCGTGGCCTGCCTACCCTGGGGCTCGTCCCCAGCTCCAGTCTCACGAATGCCAGGGAGCTCCCTGACAGCTGTGCCCCTAGGAGAGAAATCCCTTCCTCCCACACATCACTGCTTACACCAGCACCTGCCTGTCACTCAGCACTCAACCAACACTGTTGCATGCCAGTCTCCTCCAAACCCCACCTGTGGACATGTCTGCATCTTACTGAAAGGGAAACTGAGGCCCACACCCACCTCTGGTTCCTTAGCCTAGGGACAACCACCTCAGTTACGAGTACGCTTTGTCTTCAGATGCCAAGCCCTCCGCCTCCCTCATCCCGCTCCTGTCCTTCTGGAACACCGAGGTAAGAACCGGGAAGAGGGACTGGTTAGGGGGGAGTCCTGGTGAGAACAGGGTGGCCCTGACTCTCTTCCCTCCTCACTCATCCCCCAGAAGGATTCTGCCAAGGACCCTGGCAATTCAGGAGAGGCCCCAAGGTCTGGAGCAGAAGCAGAGCTGAGGCCAGAGGGCCGCCGCAGTCTGCGCATGGGGGTGAGGCCAGGCAGAGCTCCGCAGGCAGGCGAGGCTGGGCTCTGCCCCCCTCCCTTCTGACCTCTCTCTCTCCCCCTCCCTCTCCCCCTCCCTCCCTCTCTCTCCCTCTCGCCTGCTGCAGGCTGTGTTCCCCAGAGTGCCCGCTGCCACCGCTGCCCCTGTAGAAGGTCCTCCTGCTAAGGTCAGTGGCCGGGGGGCAGGAGAGGGTGAGGCCTTCGGCCCTTCCCCGTAACCCCTCTGGGACTCCCCCACCCCTGAAGGCCGTGTTTGGGGTGCTGGTGCTGGTTTTTGGCATGGCCTCACAGGCACTCAGAGTTGACATGGCCACTTGACCTGGCCTCTTGGCCATCTGGCCCTTTGGGGTGGAGCTCGGGGCGCTGAGAGGCCCTGGCAGGAATGGTAGCAGCATGTCCCCCTTCACAGCCCGGCTCACACACGCTGCGTCCCCGGAGTTTTCCATCGCCTACCAAGTGTCTCCGCTGTACCTCGCTGATGCTGGGCCTGGGCCGCCAGGGCCTGGGCTGTGATAGTAAGAACTCTTCTCCTTCAGGATCTCCCTCACAGCCTCCAGGGTGTGACCCCGACACACCCAGGCTCTCCCTCAACCCAGCGTTACCCATGCCTCTGGGTCAGATTTCCCCTACTCAGTTATTCCTCCTCACTTGATGGCAATGGGTGACAGACAGTTCAGGTGTCGCTGGCCCCGAGGGAGCTGCCTTGGAGGCTCAGGTCCTTGCCCTGGGCTGCCTGACCTGCTTCATCCTAACGGAAGTCTCCGTCTCCCCACAGCCTGCGGCTACTTTTGTCACTCAGCCTGTGCCCCACAGGCCCCACCCTGCCCCGTACCCCCTGAACTCCTCCGCACGGCCCTGGGAGTGCACCCCGAAACCGGCACAGGCACTGCCTATGAGGGCTTCCTGTCGGTGAGCTGTGACTGAGGGCTGAGGAGGCTGGGTATGGGGGCCCAGGACCTGTACAGCCCTCCATGCCCGTGTCCCCGATAGGTGCCGCGGCCCTCAGGCGTCCGGCGGGGCTGGCAGCGTGTGTATGCGGCGCTCAGTGACTCCCGCCTGCTGCTGTTCGACGTCCCTGATCCTCGAGGAGGCCTGGCCAGTGGGGTCCTCCTGCAGGCCTTGGATCTGAGGTAGGTGCCAGGCAGTGACGCAGGACGAACCACAGGTGGGGAGGGGTCCGTGCGGGGACAGTCTCTCATTTATCCTTTGCTCCTCCCAGGGATCCCCAGTTCTCCGCTACCCCTGTCTTGGCCTCAGATGTCATCCATGCCCAATCCAAGGACCTGCCACGCATCTTTAGGGTGAGTGCTCAGGGCAGGGTGGCCCCACCTCCCTCGGCTTCCCATGCTGGCCCTGTCCTGGTCACTGCTGCATCTCAGCTCTGTCTCTCTGTCAGCACCTCATCTCCACGGGCCGTTTGTCCATGGCCACCATGAGCTGGCCACACACCAATCTGGCTATGTCCTGTTTGGTTAAGGCCCTTGAATGGCGGCCCAGGACCTTCAGGAGGCTCTCAAGCAGTACTTTGAGCCACCCAGCATCTGAGCCTGCAGACTTTCTCAGCCCTCAACCCTGGGGCCCTACCTGCTCTAGCCATACCTTGTTCCTTCCAGCTCCCAGAGTGCCTTGCATTCGTGTATAACTCCTTCTTGGTCTCATTCCTTTGCACAAATTTGTCCCTTGGGCCCAGGTTCACTAACACTGGGTGGTAGTCTTGTCCCCTGGGCAATTATCCTTCAACTCTTGGCCTGCTTGAGGGATTCTTTTTTTTTTAAAGATTTATTTATTTATTTATCATGTATACAGCATGTATGGCTGCAGGCCAGAAGAGGGCACTAAATCTCGTTACAGATGGTTGTGAGCCACCATGTGGTTGCTGGGAACTGAACTCATGACCTCTAGAAGAGCAGTCGGTGCCCTTAACCTCTGAGCCATCTCTTCAGCCCCCTGTTTTTTTTTTTTTTTTTGGTTTTTCGAGACAGGATTTCTCTGTGTAGCTTTGGAGCCTGTCCTGGAACTCACTCTGTAGCCCAGGCTGGCCTCGAACTCACAGAGATCCGACTGCCTCTGCCTCCCAAGTGCTGGGATTAAAGGTGTGCTGCACCACCACCACCACCACCACCACCACCACCACCACCACCACCACCACCACCACCACCACCACCCGACAGCCTGAGGGATTCTAATCTGTGTTCCCACATTCCCGTTATGGCGTCCATCACTGGGCTCTGAAATTGCCGGTGTCCTTGTCTGGTCCTCCAGCTTGCTCCCTGCCTGGTACTACAGCCAGCTAGCATGCTGACAAACGTCAGCAGGGAAGGAAGGAAGGAAGGAAGGACGGACAGCTGGCTGGCTCTTGGTTGAAGCCCTCCAGCCTGACTTCCCTGTCTGCAGGTGACAGCCTCCCAGCTGACGGTGCCACCCACCACATGCACCGTGCTGCTGCTGGCTGAGAACGAGGGGGAGCGGGAGCGTTGGCTGCAGGTGCTGGGCGAGCTGCAGCGGCTGCTACTGGACGCGCGTCCGAGGCCCCGGCCCGTGTACACCCTCAAGGAGGCCTATGACAACGGGCTGCCGCTGCTGCCCCACACGCTCTGTGCTGCCGTCCTTGGTGAGTCTTCACTGCAGGACCGTCACCCCGAGTGGCCTGTGGGGAGAGTTCCGATAGTGGGGAGGCGCTAGCCGAGGCCAGGCACAAACGCAGAGCCTCTTGGCCCTGCTCTGTGTCGCTGTGCGCTGAGCCATGGGTCAGGAGCCAGACAGCCCGGCTTCTCACCACTTCATCTTCTGTGGTTCAGGTTCTCTTCTGCTGTTATTTTGGTTTTTGAGACAGGGTCTCTCTACATAGCTCTAGCTGTCCTGGAGCTCACTCTGTAGACCAGGCTGGCCTCCAACTCACAGAGATCCGCCTGCCTCGGCCTCCAAGTGCCGGGGTTAAGATTAAAGGTGAGCACCACCACACCTCGCCAGGTCTCCTTTTTCTAAGAGAATCTCCAGTACGTGGGAAGAGCAGAGGTTTCAGGGAGAAACAGGTGTCCTGGGAGGCTGAGGCAGAAGGCTCCAGAGTTTAAAGTTAGTCTGAGCTGAGCTACATACAGAGGCCTTGTCTCACAAAACCAAAAACGCCAGGCAGGGCTTGGTGCCTGTGTATAATGTCAGCACATGTGAGGTCAAAGAGGAAGGGTCAGCAGCTCCAGGTCGTCCTCAGCTAATGAGCAGTTTAAAAAGCAAAATAAACAACAACAAAAACTGGGTAGGAGAGCTATCCCAGTGTTAAAAGCACTAGCTGCTCCTCCACAGGACCTGGGTTCAATTCCCAGCACCCACATGGGAGTTCGCAACCATCAATAACTCCAATTCTAGAGCATCCAACACCGTCTTCTGTCCTCCACTGCACCAGGCTCACACATGGGACACAGATGTGCATGCAGGCAAAGCACCCATACTCATAAAATAAAATAATTCTTTAAACAAAAAATCAGACGCCGGGCGGTGGTGGCGCACGCCTCTAATCCCAGCACTCGGGAGACAGAGCCAGGCGGATCTCTCTGAGTTTGAGGCCAGCCTGGGCTACAGAGTGAGATCCAAGACAGGCACCAAAACTACACAGAGAAACCCTGTCTTGAAAAACCAAAAAAAAAAAAAAAAAAAAAAAAAAAGAAAGAAAGAAAAAGAAAGGTGCTGTCCTGACTTTATAGAAGGAGAGAGTGAGGTTTACCCAGGATCCCACAGCTCAAGGTAGTGGGCCTCACTGTGACCCGTTACCAAGGCCCTTCCTCATTACAGCCAGTATAAACTTCGAGCAAGAAGGGCCCATGGATAGGGGTGGGTGGACAGTGTGTGGGGTCACCAATTCTATCGCCTCACGGTGTCCCTGGACAAGCTCTCTGACCTCTGTCTGACCTCTCTTCCTCTGTCAGACCAAGAACGCCTTGCCCTGGGCACTGAGGAGGGGCTGTTTGTGATCCATCTTCACAGCAATGGTACCACATGGCTGGACCAGGGAGGGTGTGGGCCCGGGCGGGGCCAGCCCCAGGGTCCCCGTGGCCATGGGCACCTGCTGCTGCTGCTCACCCACGCGCTCCTCTCTTCTGCCGACTCTACAGACATCTTCCAGGTGGGGGACTGTCGCAGGGTGCAGCGGCTGACTGTGAGCCCTGCTGCCGGCCTGCTGGTTGTACTCTGTGGCCGTGGTCCCAGTGTGCGCCTCTTCGCCCTGGCTGAACTGGAGAACGCGGAGGTGGCAGGTGCCAAGATCCCCGAATCCCGAGGTTGCCAGGCTTTGGCAGCCGGACGCATCCTGCAGGCCCGGACGCCGGTGCTCTGCGTAGCAGTCAAACGCCAAGTGCTCTGTTACCAGCTGGGCCCAGGCCCAGGCCCCTGGCAGCGCCGAATCCGAGAGCTGCAAGTGCCAGCTCCAGTGCAGAGCCTGGGCTTGCTGGGTGATCGGCTCTGTGTGGGTGCTGCAGGCACCTTCGCTCTCTACCCGCTGCTCAATGAGGCCGCACCCTTAGCGCTGGGGACCGGCCTGGTGCCGGAGGAGCTGCCGGCGTCCCGCGGGGGCCTGGGTGAGGCACTGGGTGCCGTGGAACTCAGCCTCAGTGAGCTCCTGCTGCTCTTCGCCACGGCTGGTGTCTACGTGGACGGCGCTGGCCGCAAGTCACGAAGTCACGAGCTACTGTGGCCAGCGGCACCGACCGGCTGGGGTAAGGCCAGCAGAGGGCCCAGCAGGGTGGGGCCAGGCCCTGGAGGTCCTGCCGTCCTGTTCTGTCACGAGTGGCTTGCCTAGGACCCTCCTCCAAGCCTTTGCCTTTGTTCTTCCTGACTTCATCTTCTACCTGGCCAGCTTCAATGGCAGCTCGGGCCTGGAGCAGTCATGCCATCATAAGTGACCGTCGTGAGTGCTGCCATTGCCAGGACCCTGTTTGCGTTCCTCCCCTCTCCGTGACTGCTTCTCTCTCACGCCACCTCTTGGTTTGGTTCAGACCTCTGTCCTGGGCCTTGTCATCACCTCCTTTGTGACTGCCTTTGTGCACTGGGGCCTGTAGAACAGGCTGGGGTTGGCTCCTTCAGCCAGCACCAGCCTGGGCAGGCACACCCTGGGGCTGTGCTTGTTTGGAAGAATGCACAAACGAATGGACGGACAGACGGACGGACGGACGGACGGAGCAGAGGCCTGGGCTGGTGTGGTCACTTGTAGCTGATGTGATGGGGTGGAGCCTAGAAAGGGGGACTGTCCTTGATGAGCAAAGGCTCTCCTGTGGTGAGGACCGGGGTTAAGTGCCCCCCAGACTGCCACTGGCCTGGCCTGCCCTCCCTCGCCAGCTGTGTGACCTTGACCATTCCTTTGCTCTGAGATTTCCATGACCTCATCTGTAATGTCCAAGATCCCGGTGATTATGGTACCTGCTCCTGCTTGGAGCTGCCGGAGAGTTGAGAGGACAAACATGCCAAGTATTTTGAACTGTGTGGGCATGTAGTGAGTGCTGGCTATTATCTCATCTGTTACAGAGCTGGGTGGGGCAGGCTCTCCGTGGGACAGAGGGAACAGGCTCAGAGAGGTGCCTGGTCTGCCCGCGGCTGCACAGGACATATCGGCTGTTTCTCACCTGCAGGTTACACAGCACCCTACCTAACAGTGTTCAGTGAAAACTCCATTGATGTGTTTGATGTACGGAGAGCAGAATGGGTGCAGACTGTGCCGCTCAAGAAGGTGAAGGTCTACCCCAGACACAGGTGGGATGGGGTGGGTAACGTGGCCTGACCTCTGTGGTTTTTGCCTCAGGTGAGACCCCTGAATCCAGAGGGCTCTTTATTCCTCTATGGCACCGAGAAGGTCCGCCTGACCTACCTCAGGAACCCATTGGCAGGTGAGGGAGTGTGTGCCTGCCTACGTCTGTGTGCATTCACCTGTGCATGAGTGTGAGCTCGTGCACCCGCTGGCTGGGACGTGTGAGCTCCTCCCCAGCCCCCTGGTTTTTCCACAGAGAAGGACGAGTTTGACATTCCCGACCTCACTGACAACAGCCGACGCCAGCTGTTCCGCACCAAGAGCAAGCGCCGATTCTTCTTCCGGGTGTCTGATGAGCTGCGACAGCAGCAGCGCAGGTGCGCATGTGTGGTGCGGCTGGGGCTGGTGGGCGGGGCTTTCTGCTCTTAGGGGCGGGGCGAGGTTTGCAGCCCTGCTCTCTACACTCCCTCTGCTTGCAGGGAGATGCTGAAGGACCCTTTTGTGCGCTCCAAGTTCATCTCTCCACCCACCAACTTCAACCACCTGGTACACGTAGGCCCTACGGACGGGAGGCCTAGTGCCAGGGACGGGGCCAGGGTGAGTCCTCCCCAGAGCCAATCACAAACCTCCCTGTAGTGTTTGATCCAATCACAGGCTTGTGTTGATTGCTTGGCCGTTGAGGCAGGTGACTCCTCCCTCAGATACCTGACCTCAGTACATCCCTGCCAGGAGCTGAGTTCCCCTGGATGGCCTGCGCTTCCTGGCCCCAGCCCTTCTGCACTGTCCCCTGACACAGTTCTCTTCCAGGAACAGAGGAGCAGAGGTGCCCGCAGCTCCGGGCCGCAGCGGCCTCACAGCTTCTCAGAGGCATTGCGGCGCCCAGCGTCCATGGGTAGTGATGGCCTTCCTGGAGAGACAGACCCCAGTAAGGGCAGCCCTACAGCCTGAGCTGCTTGCATGCCTCCTCCAAGTTACCACTCCTTCCGACCCTTAGATCTAACCCAGGCATTTTGTCCTTCCGTCTCCCTACCCTTGCCAGTAGTGAAGAGGAAACCTTGGACATCTCTGTCCAGCGAATCAGTGTCCTGCCCCCAGGGGTCCCTGAGCCCTACAGCATCCCTGATACAGGTGAGCAGCCAGTGGGTAGGGCTTCTCTCCCCTCCCCCCTAAAGTCCAGACAGCTTTTGGCTAAGCTCTGCATTGGGACAGGAGGCCAGAGGCCCACCTGAGCACATAAGGTCTACAGAGTTACTTACTTCAGCCCTGGAGGCACTTAGAGCCATCTGCAACTCCTGGCTCTCCAGTCCCTAGCCATGTGCTCCCAGTCAGGGAGGACCAACCCCCTTGAGCTTGTCCCACTTGCAGATCGAAGATGTTACCATGTCACCTGTGTGAGGGGATGATGCACAGTGCCAGATGCATAGGAGCAGTGTAACAGGAGCTCTTGAGATCGTGTGTGTAACGTGTGTGAGAGTGCAGGTGTAGACATGCTGCACCACGCATGTGGAGGTCAGAGGACAACATGTTTCTGCCCTGTGTGCTCCAGGCTGGGTAGCGCACAAACTTCCAGCTGATACTCCTGTACCGATGTTTCCCATCTCACCATAGGCATGCTGGGATTACAGATGTGTGACTAGATCTGGCTTTTTACCTTGGGTAAAGCTTAAACTCAGGTCGTCGGGGTTGTGTGGCAATCATTTCTATCTGCTGAGCCATTTCCCAAGCCCTAGAATTGTGTGTGTATGTGTGTGTGTGTGTGTGTGTGTGTGTGTGTGTGTGTGTGTGTGAGAGAGAGAGAGAGAGAGAGAGAGAGAGAGAGAGAGAGAGAGAGAGAGAGAGAGAGAAGCATAGGGTCTTGTACATACCTGCTAGGTAAACACTCTGCCACTGAGCTATACTGTTTTTGTGGGAGGGTTTGAGACAGGGTCTCTCTGTTTAGTTCTGGCTGCCCTGGAACTCACTCTGTAGACCAGGCTGGCCTTGAACTCAAAGAGATCCTCCTGCTCCTGGCCCCTGATTACTGGAATTAAAGGCACACACTGCCATGCCTAACCTGAGCCACATTCTTAACAAAGACGCAGCCTAAAGATGGGGAAGAAGTCATATGGGAACATCCTGTTTTGTCTGGGGTTAGGGAAAGACCTGAGAGGACCTGGGAGGGCTCCCACCACCCTCCCGCCACACCTCTTAACTGCCCCATCTGCCCTCACACTCCAGCCGTACAAAGCCACTCGGAGCCCCAACCCACCGTTTCTCTCACACGTTCAGATCCTTGCCCCTGCTGTTCCCGCTCCTTTAATGCTTTTCCTGCCTTCAGTGCCCAGGCTGCCCACCACTGTCACCTTCAAAGCGTTCTTGGCCACATGGTCAGGTGTCACTGCCACCAACATCCCTCTTGGTTCCTGTGCTGTGGCCAGGCTGCCTGCCCGCCTTCCTTCCTTCTCTCCCCCCTTCTAAAGGGTCTCATGTAGCTCAGGCTAGCCTTGAACTCACGGTTCTCCTGTCTCCGCCTTCTGGGTGCTGGGTTACAGGCATGCATCTCTCACCCAGCTTGTGCTGTCATTCTCCTCCATGCTTCCTCCTTCATCTGGGGATCCATAGTGTGCAACATGACCTGCTAAATGTTCTTTAATAAAAAACCTGGTACCAGATATTGGGATAAATGCTGAAAGATCAGAGAGACAAAGGAACAAGCCACCTCTTACCTCTAGGACTCCTCAGCCTGAAAAGCCTCAACCGGTAGGCCTCTAGCTGAATGAACTTCCTTAGCCGAAAAAGCCTCTAGCTGAAAGAGACGCTTCTGCTGAAAAGCCTTTAGTTCCTGTCTCCTCATGCCTTATATACCTTTCTCCGCCCCGCCATCACTTCCTGGGATTAAAGTTATGTGCCACCACTGCCTGGCTCTGTTTTCTCTCCTAGACTGAATCAATCTCATGTAGTCCAGGGTGGCTTTGAACTCACAGAGATCCAGACAGATCTCTGCCTCCCAAGTGCTAGGATTAAAGGTGTGTGCCACCACTGTCTGGCCTCTATATTTAATCTAGTGGCTTGTTCTGTTCTCTGAACTTAACTTCAGGCAAAGTTTATTAGGGTACACAATATATCACCACATTGGTGGTTGGGGTTAGTTTTCATTTTTCTGCCTAAAGTAAAGCATGTTTTTGACTGAATGTGAATGAACGACACACTGAGTTTGTTCCTGGCAGTTCTGGATTCTTTGAGGACTCTCCACCACACCTCAAGTGTAGCTTCCTTTAGGGTCCTGTAGTGCAAGTGCTGGGTCCTTCGAGACCCCTGTGAGGCACTGACACCATGAGAAAAGAGTCTTTTGTCCCTCTTCCCATCTGACTTCCTGTTCTTCCCTCCAGGTCTCAGAGCGGCCCCGAAGTCTCCCTCCAGACCCCGAGTCAGAGAGCACCCCCTGATGCCCTCTGGCAGTGCCCACCCCAGTCCCAGGACAGAAGGAGTGAGGAAGTGAAGAGCTCGTGGGATACCATACTCCGGCTGGTCCGGGACATGTTGAAATTCAGACTCAGGGAGAGCCTGGGTGGAGGCCTAAGAGTAAGGCTTGCCTGGCTCCCCAGGAATCAGTCTGACTCCTGGCCCTCACCCTGCCCTTCCCCTGGGCTTCCAACACAGGCCTACAATGGCCTCTGGGAGTGCCATGGCTCTGATGCCCGGGGATGATTGTGCCAAAGCTGTGCTTCGAAGGGCCAAGCCCTGGGAAGCTGGTGGGAGTCAGGATGAGGAGTGGGGAGGGGTAGGTCCCTGGGAGTATGCTGGGTGTCTCGTCTGGGTAGCCTGGCCCCCAGCTGAGACCAAGATGGAGCGTGCCAAGGTCTGTGCTCAGGGTTAGGCTGGGAAATGTGGGCTGTGGTTTAGAGGGGAAGGATAGAAAAGGAGAAGGAATGTTGCAGGTGAAAGAGGTGAGAGAGGCGAGGAAGCAGAAGAGGAAGTGATGCACGCAGGAGGAAAGAAGGACAAAATGAGTGATGAAGAGTGATGAAGAGGAGGGTACTGGAGAGACAGGAGAGATGAGGAGGGCAAGTGAGCAAGGGGAAAACCAGACCCAGGAACCCCTCTCCGGGGAGGGGTTTAGGATCGAGAGCAGGACTATTGCCAGCTAATCCGTCCAGGAAAAAGTGGTTCCTAGGCAGGGAGGGGTTGGGAGGGTATTTATAAGGGCTTCTTGGTGGGAGATGGACACCCTGTGGGGGCCACTGGAGATCTCCAGGCACATTTTTCCTTCCCAACAAGGAAGGTCCTTTTCTGGAAGCTTCAACCAAGTGTATTAGGGGAACATAGGGGGCATTTTATTATTGATTACAGTCATTATTATTGTTATTATATTGCTATTTTTATTAAACCTTGCCCTGCTACAGTGTGGGGAATAAAATAAGTATTTATCTCCTTAAATGGCACATTCCCGGGAGGGATGGATCCTAATGCTCTGAGATGCAGCAAGAAACCAATAAAGCCAACTTTGTAAGCTGCTGGCCTCCCCACCCGGGTCTGTCTTGTTGTGTAAACATGGGAGTGGGAGGTGGGAGTGGGGTTCATGGATGATGAAAGACTGGCCTCTGTGTGTGTGCATGCTCTCGAAAAGACCACAGGACAGCTTTGAATGTTCAGGAGCTGTAAACCTTGGATGGTGTTTTTTGTTTGTTTGTTTTGTTGGTTGTTTGTGTTTTTTGTTTGTTTTTCAAAAGACAGTGTTTCTTTGTGTAGCCCTGACTGTCCTGAACTATCTCTATAGACCAAGCTGGCCTCGAACTCACAAAAATCTACCTGCCTCTGCCTCCCAAGTGCTGGGATTAAAGGCTTGTACGACCACCACCTGGCATGTTTTTATTTTTGAGACAAGGTCTTAACTATCTGTCTCTGGCAGCTAGCCTGGAACTCACTATGTAGACCAGGGTCACATCAATATGATTGAGATATACCTGTCTCTGCCTCCCAAGTGCTAAGATTAAAGATGTGTGCAACCACACCCAGCCACGTCAGGTTTTGAGGTGGGCTCTCTCTCTATCCTGGACTTGGTAGCATAGGCTGGCCTGCCAATGTGTCCCCGGAATCTGCGCATTTCCCCCTCTGAAGAGCTGGGATTATAAGGTGTGCCACGACGTCCAGCTTTCTCACCTGTGTTCTGGGGAATCAAACTCGGGTCTTCATGCTTGTACAGAAGCATTTTACCAACTGAGCCACCCCCCTTACGCATGGCCTGTGTCTGGAAGAATCATGAATGGGGCTGAAGAAATAGTTCATTGGTTAAGAGCACTGGCTGCTCTTCCAGAAGATCTGGGTTCAATTCCCAGCACCCACCTGGTGGCTCACAAACAACTATGACTCCAGTTTCTAGGGATCTGTTACCCTCTTCTGAACTCCAGGTACAAGATACACACATGGTGTTCTTACATACATGCAGGCAAAACACACATAAAAATAAACCTTTTAGAGCTGGAGAGATGGCTCAGAGGTGAAGAGCACTGGCTGCTCTTCCAGGGGTCCTGAGTTCAATTCCCAGCAACCACACAGTGAAGTATAAATCTAATCTTTATCAGTGAAAAATCAGGAGTCAAATATTGGGGTAAGAACCTGAAAGATCAGAGAACAGGGAGTAGCCACCAGTTGCTTCCTACCTTTTCCATTCCTCCATCCAAAATGGCCAAGATCCTCTCTCAACCATGCCTTACTACTTCCTGGCTCCTCTCTGTCTACAGTCCTCCAAACATTTATGGTCAGCTAGTGGCTAGCTCAGCCCTCTGACTCCAAGCTTTTTTTTTTTTTTTTTTTTTTTTTTTTTTTAAGATTTATTTAGGGGACTGGAGAGATGGCTCAGAGGTGAAGAGCACTGACTGCTCTTCCAGAGGTCCTGACTTGAATTTCCAGCAACCACATGGTGGCCCACAACTGTCTATAACAAGATCTGGTGCCCTCTTCTGGCCTGCAGGCATACATGCAGACAGAACACTGTATACATAATAAATAAATAAATCTTAAACAAAAGATTTATTTATTATGTACACGGAAGAGGGTGCCAGATCTCATTACAGGTGGTTGTGAGCCACCATGTGGGTGCTGGGAATTCAACTCAGGACCTCTGGAAGAGCAGTCAGTGCTCTTCACCTCAGAGCCATCTCTCAGTTCTCCAAGCAAACTTTATTTGTCAGAACATAATCAAATTATCACACAACATTTTCCCCTTTTTGTCTAAATAAAAAGTGAAGGTTTTAACTAACATAGTAAAACTATATTCAATAAATACAATAACTATACAAATATATACAGGCAAGAATTACATTAACAATGTCTAGTCCATTTGCATTTGACAAATTCAGGAAAAATATTCCATTATCTAATCCTATCTTGGTGATTCCAAAGGGTTGTACCTAATTCACTTGCTATCCTAACTTGCATTACCAACCCAAAACTTTTTATGTCTCTCAACATTATACACTTTATAACTTTTGTGAATTTCTTTTCTGAATTTAGTAACAAGGAAAACTATAACTATCTAGTCTTCAACTCCATCAGAGACCTGAGAAGGATATAATATTACCTGTGTAAAAAGGAAGTGCAGAGCAAACAATTTCCAAAACTAAGAAATGACAAACAGCTGACTGGACAGTCACCCAAGGTTCCTCTAACATTGGGGCATCCATCTTCAGTCTGTAGGTATAGAATATCTGACAGACGTATCTTAAAGCAGGATATTTGAACGACTGCCCCACCTTGTCTTGGCAAAATTTAGTATTCGCTTTCTTTTGTGCCCTGCTTGTCCAATTTGAACAGCATACTGTCAGCAGTCAAGGCAAGGGCAGTTTCTTGCCCAGTGGCTAACTTTTCCCACAAAGAAAGTAAACTCCCTATAGAGTTTCTTCGATGCCCATCATCTTCTCTGAAGTAGATTGATGCTGCCAAAGGAGACATATCTTGTCACAGAGAGAGAGAGAGAGAGAGAGAGAGAGAGAGAGAGAGAGAGAGAGAGGAGAAAAAAAGAAAGAAATTGTCTTGAGCAGTTTGTAGTCTAAAGCTGATCTTTGGGTGGTGTCTGTCAGCTTAGTGGCATTGCCATAGGTCAAGTAGAATCATTGTGGGACCTCATCATCTGTTTGGAGACTTCAAAGGTCATTGTTAGACATGATCATGGTTCACTGCAGAAAATGTAAACATTTTAAATGTTATATGCGGCAGATCTCCAAGAGGTTAAAGGATCATAATTTGTTATGTACAAACAGAGTACAAAAACTTAATTCCTAGTTACCTGATAGAGGTTCAAACCTGAAATCATGTATAGAAAGCTAGATGAAGCCTTTTTCTAGAATTAGTTAGTACTTTATATGATCATTAATATCATGACAAAAAGTTTAAAATTTTGATATAATATTTATACCTTAAGAAAAAATTTAAAGAGTCAAAATAAAGCCAAAGAATTATGAGATTAGTGACAATAGAATAGTCCCTTATTTTGGTTTTTCTTCTGTCCCTTACCAGGTGGCTCTTCTGACATGAGACAGAGATTTTGGATTTTCCTTTAACAAGCATGCTTCAACTCTAAAGCCAGATTTAATTTTTAATTGAACTGGGATTACAAAAGAACATATGTGTCTTTGGAGAACAACAGAAACAAACATTTGGGAAGATTTATGATATTTTATCCTGTTGGAAATATGACAGATCTATAGGACAATTTACTCTTTTTCTTGGGACATTTTCTCTGGATGATTCCTTCTTTTTCTTCAGATAGCTCATTTGTCCAGTGGTCTTCAGATTCCGTAGCTGGTTACCTTCATTCTCCTGGAAAGATAAAAACAAACCCCTACCCGAACCCTAACTTTGGGGAGTTTCCCTATTGACAAGTTATACCTGATCAAAGCATTTATTACTATTTTAAGTTAGTTCAGATTGAATGGTCATGCTGTGTAATGAACTATCACCTCTTCTAATCAACAGATCTCTCTTGTTCGAACCAATCTTTATCAATTTTGATGGTAGCTATCACTTTTCTTCTCCCGTAAAAACAAAAGCAAATCCTCTTCCCCACATAACACGTATTATGGTTTCCATTCTGAGGTCAACACATCTTTAAAGTATACAGGCTGATTTAATTCAGCAGTTTTTTCTATTAACCAATGTCTCTCCTCAGGTGTCGTTTCTTTCTCATTAGCACTTAGAAAATTTAAAGTTAATAAAGCACTGTGCAATTTATCTCTGGGGGTCTTTATTACCCCTTTCTGTTTATTAAGCATATCTTTTAGACTTTGTTTAGATATTCTATAACTGCTTGCCCTATAGGATTGTGTGTTATACCTGTAATACGCTTTATAAGATGCAAAAAAAAAAAAAACCCTTTCATTTACTAACGATATATGCTGGAGCATTGTCTGTCTTAATTTGTACAGGTATTCCCATGATGGCCATAACTTCTAACAAATGTGTGATTACAGAATCAGCCTTTTCAGAACTCAAAACAGTTGCCCATTGAAATCCTGAATATGTATCTATGCTACAGTGTACATATTTTATTTTTCCAGACCCTACAAAATGAAACACATCCATTTGCCAAATTTCATTTCTTTGAGTACCCTCTGGGTTACTTCATGCAGGTAGTGGAGGGGGGTTATACAAAGAACAAGTCAGACATTTCTTTATAATTCCCTTGGCTTATTGCCAAGTGATGGAAAAATTCTTTTTCAAACCCTTGCTATTGACATGCTGTTTCTTATGAAATCCTAAGGCTTCTAGCACATTTCCTACCAATGGCTGATCTATTAGTTGTTAATCTGTGAGGTCTGATAGTTATGCTAGAGGGCCTGGTAGACCCATATGGGATCTGATATGTGTTTTATATATAAAGGATGATTTCTATTTTGGATTATTTCTTGTAACTGAATAAATAACAAAGACAATTCTGAATCGTCTGGAATAAATTCAGCAATTTTAATATGTAAAACAATTTTTATGCATATTTAGAGTCAGTAACTATATTAAGGGGTTCTGGAAAATCTAATGGTAAAAATCTCATGGTAGTAATACCATGAGAATAACATAGAATTTTGACTTTTGAACAGAATCATAAGGACTTTGAGCTACTTAAATTTCCTGACTTATAACCTGCCTTTCCTGATTTGTTTGCATCAATATAGAATGTAGGGGTCCAGAAGTTGGTGTTCCCCATACAATGTGAGGAAGGACCCAGTTAGTTCTCTTTATAAACTGAAGTCTCTTGCTTTTGGCATATTTATTGTTAATCTCTCCCAAAAAAATTACTGCAAGCTCTTTGCCAATGTTCATTTTTTTTTTTGCCCATAAAGAGGAAATTTCAACATTAGTAAAAGGTACAACAATTTCTGCTGGGTCTATTCCAGATAATTGATATAGTCTCAATTTTCCTTCAGAATCAATTCAGAAACCTTTTTTTAATTTATTTATTTATTTATTTTTTTGGTTTTTCGAGACAGGGTTTCTCTCTGTAGCTTTGTGCCTTTCCTGGAACTCACTTGGTAGCCCAGGCTGGCCTCGAACTCACGGAGATCTGCCTGGCTCTGCCTCCCGAGTGCTGGGATTAAAGGCGTGCGCCACCACCGCCCGGCTTTTTTTTTTTTTTTAAAGATTTATTTATTTATTATGTATACAGAAGAGGGCACCAGATCTCATTACAGATGGTTGTGAGCCACCATGTGGGTGCTGGGAATTGAACTCAGGACCTCTGGAAGAGCAGTTGGTACTCTTAACCTCTGAGCCATCTCTCCAGCCCCCAGAAACCTTTTATACATAGGTCTTTATTTATTTTTTTTTTTTTGCTCTGTTTTTGTGGTTAAAAAAAATCTATTCTAAGATATTCTCTTTGGGCTGGAGAGATGACTCAGAAGTTAAGAGCATTAGCTCCTCTCCCGAGGTCCTGAGTTCAATTCCCAGAAACCACATTGTACCTCACAACCATCTGTAATGAGATCTGGTGCCTTCTTCTGGTCTGCAGGGATATGAGCATACCGAACACTGTATATATAATAAATAAATAAATCTTAAACAAAAAGATATTATCTTCTCTCTGCATTAGAATTCCTTTAGGGGAATTTGTAGAAAGTAAAATAACCAGAATACAGTCAAGCTCTGGATCCAAGTGATCCACATGTGCATCCTGTAATTTCTTTTCTATCCAGAGCCAATTCTCTCTCAGCCTCAGCTGATAATTTTCTTGAACTATTTAAGTCCTTATCACCTTGTGAGCTTTGAAATAAATTACTTAGTTCTTGAGTTGTCAATCCAATTGTGGGCCATAGCCAGTTAATATCTCCCAACAATTTCTGAAAATCATTAAGAGTTTGTAATTGATCTCTCCTGATTTGTACTTTCTGTGGTTGAATTTTTTGCAAACCTATCTTATAACTTAGATAATTAATAGAATCTCCTCTTTGTATTTTTTTCAGGAGCAATTTGTAATCCCCAACAAGGCAAAATTTTCTTTATTTCTTCAAACATTTTTGCTAAGATAGCTATATTTGAATCAGCTAGTAAGATATTGTCCATATAATGGTAAATTATAGATTGAGGAAACTGTTTATGAATCATTTCCAATGGCGGTTGTACAAAATATTGGCACAGGGTGGGACTGTTTAACATCCCTTACGGGAGAACTATTCACTGATATCTTTTTTTGTTTGGTTGGGTTTTTTGTTTGTTTGGTTTGGTTTGGTTTGGTTTTTCAAGACAGGGTTTTTCTGTGTAGCTTTGCGCCTTTCCTGGAACTCACTCTGTAGCCCAGGCTGGCCTCAAACTCACAGAGATCCGCCTGCCTCTGCCTCCCAAGTGCTAGGATTAAATGTGTGCACCACCACCACCTGGCTCCACTGATTACTTTTTTCTCTATCCTGTTCGTGTAAAGGTATAGTGAAGAAATAGTCTTTTAAATCAATCACTATAATAGCTCATCCTTTAGGTAATAGAGAAGGCAAGGGAATGCCAGGCTATAAAGAGCCCGTTGGCTGAATCACCTTATTAATAGCTCTTAGATCTGTTATCATTCTACAGTTCCCAGATTTCTTTTCCATGACAAATATAGAATGCCAAGGACCCGTTGATTCTTCAATATGTTGAGTATTTAACTGCTCCTGTATCATCTGTTCTAAGGCCTGTAATTTTTCTGATATCAAAGGCCATTGTTCCACCCAGACAAGTTTGTCAGTCAACTATTTTAAAGGAGGGCTGTTGGTACCTTTGAAAGATCAGCGGCTGTTGTGCCCTGTTCTAGTACAAGCTGAATGGTCAGTGACTGTTTTTTATAATACCTTTTAATATTTTTCCCAGAAATTTATGGTTTGTTTCTGAGATTGGACAAATGTTAATCTGGGTATTCCATTGCTATAATAAATCATGTCCCCATAAATTCATTGTTATGTTAGCCACATATGGCTTTAATTTTCCTCTCTGTCCTTCTGGCCCTATACATTTGACCCATCTCAAATTTTGTTTTACCTGAGGTAAAGTTCCAATCCCTAAAGGCTGAACATTTACCTCCTGAAGAGTCCAATTTGGATGCCAAGATTCTAGTGCAATTATATTTACATCTGTCCTTGTGTCTACGAGATCCTCAATTACAATGTCTTTTATTCATATTTTTAACTTTTGTCTTTGATCATTTATAGATGTTTGCCAAAATATTCACTCTATGGTTTCTCCTGAAATTTTTGTTTTATTTTCTAAAGCTGTTCTATCATCAGAGCAGTGTGGTTTTTTTTTTTTTTTACAATAGTCATTAGGTCCTTTAATTGCTCTGGGAAGGTGTTTCCCCCATGGTGACAGGGAATGACTGAACCAAATTTGACATGGGGGCCTGTGAGAGGCTCCCCAAGGCATTTCCCGATGGCAAAGGGTTACCTTATCTGTCCCTTGCTGATCTGCATTCATTGGTCAAATGTCGGCCTTTGTCACAGCTTCTGCATACGCTAGAAGGCTGGGACCTTCTGTTTGGATTATTCCTAACAGAATATTGTTTCTATGAATACCCTGCCTACAATCACTTTTCAGATGACCTGGTTTACCACAATTAAAACACATTTTGATTTTTCTTCAAGCCTCTGGAAATCATCTCTCCTATCCAAGCATCATCATGGTCATGAGATTCAATATTGACTGTATCTTGAATCTATTCCTCTATGGGTACTGATTTTGCCTTTAAAGACCTAATTACCACACATGATTGAGCCTGTATGATAATGAGTATTCAGAGACGGGTAATGTCTGGGGGGGGCACTCACCAACCTAAGACAGAATGCCTGTGTGGCCTGGGCAGGCATCTCCATGACGGGTAAGGTGACTTGCTGACGGCCCAGGCAACCTAAGTCAGAAGCTCATTTTTTAGTAAAAGGGGGACCTGTAGAGCCCTGGCCCCCAGTTTTGGGGTAACTATTGCCTTGCTTGCTGACCTTTACCTTGATATCCTCCCTATGCTAATTCCCTGCCGGGTTCCACCCTCCTAAATGCTTAAAGGAAGTTCCTTGTCTGTGTATTCTGCATAATGGGCATTAACAGCTTAGATGCAAGATTGTAAAACATCGGTATTGAACTTCTGCCCTCCGTGGTTCTCCCATTGTGCTGTAAGCCTGTATTTAAGACCTCTTCCCTCCTTCAATAAACAGCATTCAGCATTAAATAATTAATTAATTAATTTAAAAAAGACCTAATTACCATCTTGTATTGTAAATTAACATTTTCAAAAGGCAAAGGTTCGATTATTATTTGTCTGGTTTCTGAATTTGGTATCATTCTATTTACAGATGAAGTCAATTTTTATAAAAAAAAAAAAAGATCACTGAAGGTTTTGTTTGGGCCATTTAGTAAATGACACAGTTCTCTTTCCAACTTCTTCAACTCTGTCCCAAGTATTCAAAGCTGCTGCTTGGCATAGAGCTAAGGTGTGGTCATCATATGTATACTGTCTTTGTACATCAGCATAATCGCTCTCTCCAAGAAGTCAGTATTGGAAAATTTCAATAACCCTAGCCTTATTTTATCGTTCAATTGTCCTAGCCTCATCTTTCCATCAGGTCCTCCACTGTAATTGAGGACCAGGTTCCAATACTGCTGTAATCAAGTCTTTCTAGTCTTGCGGAATAATGCTGCTACTATTGACCATGAATTTAACATCTGCCTCACAAAAGGTGAATGCATATCATATGAGACTATCACTTTAAATCTCCTCAAATCTAACATTTTCACAGGAATCCAGTCAGCTCTTGCATAACCTTGGGGATACCTGCCATTTGGCAGTTGTTTCTGTGTGGTGACTGGATAAATTAAGGCTGCATCCTCTCCAACATTGACTGTCATTAGTGTTTTTGATGATAGCCATTCTGACAGGTGTAAAGTGGTATCTCAGAGTTGTGTTGATTTGCATTTCTCTGATGATTAAGGATGTTGAGCATTTCTTTAAATGTTTTTCAGCCATTTGCGATTCTTGTTTTGTGAATTCTCTGTTTAGCTCTTTAGCCCATTTTTTAATTGGATTGTTCAGTATTTTGACGTCTAGTTTCTTGAGTTCTTTATATATACTGTGGAGATCAATCCTCTGTCAGATGTGGGGTTGGTGAAGATCTTTTCCCATTCTGTTGGCTGTCTTTTTGTCTTATTGACTGTGTCTTTTGCCCTGCAAAAGCTTCTCAGTTTCTAGAGGTCCCATTTATTAATTGTTGTGCTCAGTGTCTGTGCTGTTGGTGTTATATTTAGGAAGTAGTCTCCGGTGCCAATGCGTTCAAGAGTGCTTCCTACTTTCTCTTCTATTAAGTTTAGTGTAACTGGATTTATGTTGAGGTATTTGATCCACTTGGATTTGAGTTTTGTGCATGGTGACAGATATGGATCTATTAGTAACTTTTACATATTGATATCCAGTTATGACAGCACCATTTGTTGAAGATACTTTGTTTTTCCATTGTATAGTTTTGGCTTCTTTGTCAAAAATCAGGTGTTCATATGTGTGTGGGTTAATGTCAGGGTCTTCAATTTGATTCCATTGATCCGTATATTGGTTTTTGTGCCAGTACCAAGCTGTTTTTATTACTATAGCTCTATAGTAAAGCTTGAGGTCAGGGATGGTGATGCTTCCAGAGGTTGCTTTATCATACAGGATTCTTTTAGCTATCCTGGATTTTTTGTTTTTCCATATGAAGTTGAGTATTGTTCTTTCCAAGTCTGTGAAGAATTGTGTTGGGATTTGATGGGGATTGCATTGAATCTGTAGATTGCTTTTGGTAAGATTGCCATTTTTACTATGTTAATCCTACCTATCCCTGAGCATGGGAGATCTTTTCATTTTCTGATATCTTCTTCAATTTCTTTCTTTAGAGATTTAAAGTTCTTATCAAAAAGGTCTTCCACTTGTTTAGTTAGTGTTATCCCAAGGTATTTTATATTATTTGTGGCTATTGTAAAGGGTGATGTTTCTCTGACTTCTTTCTCAGCCAGCCCTTTTATCATTTGTGTATAGGAGAGCTACTGATTTTTTTGAGTTTATCTTGTATCCTGCCACTTTACTGAAGGAGTTTATCAGTTGTAGGAGTTCCCTGGTAGAATTTTTAGGGTCACTTATGTATACTATTATATCATCTGCAAATAGTAAAAGTTTGACTTCTTCCTTTCCAATTTGTATCCCTTTGATCTCCTTTTGTTGTCTTATTGCTCTAGCTAGAACTTCTAGTACTATATTGAATAAATATAGGGAGAGTGGACAGCCTTGTCTTGTTCCTGACTTTAGTGGTATCACTTTGAGTTTCTCTCCATTTAATTTGATGGTGGCTGTTGGCTTGCTGTAGATTGCCTTTATTATATTTAGGAATGTTCCTTGTATTCCCGATCTCTCTAAGACCTTTATCATGAACGGGTGTTGGATTTTGTCAAAGGCTTTTTCAGCATCTAACCGGGCGGTGGTGGCACACGCCTTTAATCCCAGCACTCGGGAGGCAGAGCCAGGTGGATCTCTGTAAGTTTGAGGCCAGCCTGGGCTACCAAGTGAGTTCTAGGAAAGGCACAAAGCTACTCAGAGAAACCCTGTCTTGAAAAAGAGAGAGAGACGGGCGGTGGTGGCGCACGCCTTTAATCCCAGCACTCGGGAGGCAGAGGCAGGCGGATCTCTGTGAGTTCGAGGCCAGCCTGGTCTCCAAAGTGAGTTCCAGGAAAGGCGCAAAGCTACACAGAGAAACCCTGTCTCGAAAAACCAAAAACCAAAACCAAAACCAAAAACAAAACAAAACAAAACAAAACAAAACAAAAAAACAAAAAACAAAAAAATATAAGCCGGGCGGTGGTGGCGCACGCCTTTAATCCCAGCACTCGGGAGGCAGAGGCAGGCGGATCTCTGTGAGTTCGAGGCCAGCCTGGCCTACCAAGTGAGTCCCAGGAAAGGCGCAAAGCTACACAGAGAAACCCTGTCTCGAAAAACCAAAAAAAAAAAAAAAAAAAAAAGAAAAAGAAAAAGAGAGAGAGAGAGAGAGAAAGATGATCATGTGTTTTTTTTTTCTTTCAGTTTGTTTATATGGTGTATTACATTGACAGATTTTCGTATGTTGAACCATCCTTGCATCCCTGGAATGAAACCTACTTGGTCATGATGGATAATTTTTTATGTATTCTTGAATTCGGTTTGCCAATATTTTGTTGAGTATTTTTGCATCAATGTTCATGAGGGAGACTGGCTGTAATGCACTTTCTTTGTTGCATCTTTGTGTGGTTTGGGTATCAGGGTAATTGTAGCCTCATAAAAAGAGTTTGGTAGTGTTCCTTCTGTTTCTATTGTATGGAACAATTTGAAGAGTATTGGTATTAGTTTTTCTTTGAAAGTCTGGTAGAATTCTGCACTGAAACCATCTGGTCCTGGGCTTTTTTTGGTTTGGAGACTTTTGATGACTGTTTCTATTTCTTAAGGGGTTATTGGTCTATTTAAATGGTTTATCTGGTCTTGATTTAATTTTTTTATGTGGTACCTATCCAGAAAATTATCCAATTCTTCCAGATTTTCCATTTTTGTGGAGTACAGATTTTTGAAGTATGACCTGATGATTCTCTAGATTTCCTCGTTGTCTGTTGTTATGTCTCCCTCTGATTTTGTTAATTTGGGTGCTCTCTCTTTGCCTTTTGGTTAATTTGGCTAGGGGTTTGTCTATCTTGTTGATTTTTTCAAAGAACCAACTCTTTGTTTCATTGATTTTTTTGTATTGTTTTCTTGGTTTCTATTTTGTTGATTTCAGCCCTCAATTTGATTATTTCCTGGCTTCTATTTCTCCTGAGTGAGTTTGTTTCTTTTTGTTCTAGAGCTTTCAGTTGTGCTGCTAATTCATTGGTATGGGATTTCTCCATCTTCTTTATGTGTGCATTTAGAGCTATGAATTTTCCTCTTAGCACTGCTTTCATAGTGTTCCAGAAGTTTGGGTATGTTGTACTTTCATTTTCATTGAATTCTAGGAAATCTTTAATTTCTTTCTTTCTTTCTTCCTTGACCCTTGATGTTTCAGGTGGGCATTATTCAGTTTCCATGGGATTGTAGGCTTTCTATAATTTTTGTTGTTGTTGAAGTCTAACTTTAAGGCATGGTGGTCTGATAAGATACAGGAGGTTATTCCAATTTTTGTATCTGTTGAGATTTGTTTTGTGACCAAGCATGTGGTCAATTTTTGAGAAGGTTCCATGGGGTGCTGAGAAGAAGGTATATTCTTTCTTGTTAGGATGGAATGTTCTGTAGATATCCATTAAGTCCATTTGAGTCATAACATCTGTTAGGTCCTTTATTTCTTTGTTCAGTTTCAGTCTGGTAGATCTGTCTTTTGGTGAGAGTGGTGTGTTGAAATCTCCCACTACTAATGTGTGGGGTTTGATGTGCATTTTAAGCTTTAGTAATGTTTCTTTTATGAATGTGGGTGCCTTTGTATTTGGGGCATAAATGTTCAGAATCGAGACTTCATCTTGGTAGATTTTTCCTGTGATAAATATGTAATGTCTATCCTGATCTCTTTCAATTGATTTTAGTTTGAAGTCAATTTTATTATATATTAGGATCGCTACACCAGCTTGTTTCTTAGGTCCATTTTCTTGGAAAGTCTTTTCCCAGCCCTTTACTCTGAGGTAGTGTCTGTCTTTGAAGTTAAGGTGTGTTTCTTGTATGCAACAGATGGCTGGATCCTGTTTTCTTTTTTTTATTATATTTATTTATTTATTTTTAATGCCAAATGCTATTTATTGAAGGAGGGAAGAGGTCTTAAATACAGGCTTACAGCACAATGGGAGAACCCCGGAGAGCAGAAGTTCAATACCGATGTTTTACAATCTTGCACCTAACCTGTTAACGCCCATTATGCAGGATACACAGACAAGGAACTTCCCTTAAGCATTCAGGAGGGTGGAACCTGGCAGGGAATTAGCATAGGAAGGATATCAAGGTCAAGGTCAGCAAGCAAGGCAACAGTTATCCAAAAGGGGGAGGGGGGCAGGGCCCTACAGGTGCCCCTTTTACTAAAAAATGAGCTTCTGGCTTAGGTTTCATGGGACGTCAGCAAATCACCTTACCCATCATGGAGATGCCTGCCCAGGCCGCACAGGTGCTCTGTCTTAGGTTTGTGAGTGCCCCCCAGGTATTACCCATCTCTGAATACTCATTATCATACAGGCTCAATCGTGTGTGAGCTGTAGAGTTAATCGCTGACAAAGATCTCAAAGTGGTGCTGGGCTTGTGTTCTGTGTGTTCGACACAGAAAAGACCAACAGAAGTCCTAACCCACCCATAGCCAGTAGGCTAAAGGCAACTAAGCCATTCCCTTCCTGAACGAGCCTTACTGCAAATTGGAGTCCTTGTAAGGTGGTATCCCAAAAGCAAATGGAACTTCAGTTTATAAATTTATAATTTTCAAAGCTAATCAAAATGTTTATAATGATTGAATTAAATTTATCATGCCCAATAGAATGAAAGATTAACTAACTGTGGTAGCTACTTTTGCTGCCAGGGTCTCCACTGTGCTAGCTGTAGTAAGCAATTATGGAATGGTAATCCCAGAAACAGTAGCAGTGGTGGCTGCCACTGCTATAACAGCAACAACGGCAGCAGCAGTGTCAAAGTCTCTTCTGGAGCATGTGGGCATCCACTGGCATGGATACAACTCCAGGAACATGAACCGCCAAGGCCCATTTTTCTTGATCCCAGCATGACTTAGGCTGGCAGCTCTGCAAAAGAACAACTAAGAACCATAAAGAAAAAAACAGGCAGTTCATTAGGAGCATCCTGTTTTCTTATCCATTCTGTTAGTCTATGTCTTTTTATGGGCGAGTTGAGACCATTGATATTGATGATATTAATGACCAGTGATTGTTAATTCCGGTTATTTTTTGTGGTCGTGTTGTGTTGTCCTTCTTTGGTATTTGTTGGTGTAGGATTATCTATTGCCTGAGTTTTTGTGGGTGTGTTTAGCTTCTTTGGGTTGGTGTGCTTATGGTTTTTAGTGGTTGTTAGGTTCGTAGGGGTTAGTTTTTTTGGTTTTTTTTTTTTGTTTTTTTTTTGGTGGGAGAGCAGGGAAAGGGAGCTGTCTGGTCTCTGGGACTCCGCTGGGTAGGGCCTAGGGGCTAGAGATCTGATCTGTTGGTCTGGAGATGGGAGCTTACCTGTTCTCAGTCAGTGAAGTGTATACTTACGATTCTGGTGATCTGGTTAGGTGGCTGGGCGGTGCCTTCTTTTGTGTTCTCAGGTCATGCTTTTTGCTCATTCATCAACTCCTCAGCTGATCTTGTTTTCTCAGACTGCAAACTGTAGGATTCTGAATTCTCTCCTGGATGGATTTCAGCTGAGCAGGGCAGTCTCACCAACACCTCCAAGTTGTTGGGTTTCGCAGGATCAGCAGCTGGGCCCTGGGTTGGCCTCATTCAGAGGGTTCAGATCCGTTCTGGTCTCGTCCATGGAGATGGCTCCTTCCCCAGATGTTGGGATTAAAGGCGTCCCTGTTCCAAGCTCTTGATCAAGAGCTTGTTTTCACTAACTCCTCGGCAGGTAATAGCTCAGTTTCCAATTGTTCCATTTTTAAACCATCCATTGTGGACCTGTACAGAGACCTAACTCCTGGGGCTAGAGAGATGGTCAGAGGTTAAGAGCACTGGCTCTTCTTCCAGAGGTCCTGGGTTCAATTCCCAGCACCCACATGGTGGCTCATAACCATCTGTATGAGATCTGACCCCCTCCAGGCGTACATGAAGATTGCACATGCACAGATACTAAATAAATACATAAATAAATCTTTTCAAGATTTTAAAAAGTTTTAAAAAACTTTTAAAAAAGGAATCAGATGACATGCTCAAATAAGGAAAATGAGGACAGTTTGATAATGAAAGCTGGTGTACAGATGTGTGGGCAGTGTTAGGGAGCCTCCCCAAGGAGGGTGGCATGCCAGGATCCTAGCAATGGGGGGGGGGGTTAGTGCTCCAGACTCTCCATAGGAGGACACAGTGGTGCTACCTGACAGCTGTGGCCTGCCTGAGATGACCTTGGCTGTGGAGGAACAGGAAGGGAGGCCTGGAGGGAATTCTCTCTTTTCTCTGCACCCAATCCTTCTGTCTCCCATCTCCTGGGGGCAAACCCAGCCAGCATCAGAGGCTCCAAGAGTTCAGGTTTGTAGTTGGCAGGAGGCATCTTGGAAGGCAGAGTCTGTGGAGAGTGTAGGAGTGGATCCAAGGCCTGCTAAGGCCTCTGCAGTCCAGTCTTCACACAGGTAAGCATCTGTGGAAGTGGGGAGGCCTTTCAGGTGTCTTGCTTGTTCTTAGCCAGGGTTTCCATGACTGGGCAGCAGTAGAACAAGCTGAACAGTTAAAAAAAAACATAAACCCTACCTCCCAAGAGGTTCTAGAAAGACTTGGGTGAACTGATAATGACAAACGCTGTCAGACTGTTTGGGAAATGTTTCTTCTGTTCACTGGGGAACAGACAGTCCAAGTGGAGATGCTGGGCAGATTGAAGGGATGTCCAGACCTCTAAGAAGTTATGACCTAAAGCAATCGCTCATCAAACTGGAGTAATGGCTGCTGCCCTGGCACCCAGAAAAAAACAGACAAATCCTACTCTTGTTTCCAAGTTTTTACATTTTTTAATATTTTCTTTCTTTTCTTTTCTTTTTTTTTTTTTTTTTTTTTGACCTGGTTCCAGATCCCCTGGAACCAGAGTTACAGACTGATTTGAGCCAGCATGTGTGTGCTGGGAATCAAAATTGGGTCCTCTGCAAGGTCCACTGAGACATCTTTCCAGCCTGAGAACTAAGTTTTGAAAGTTGTCCTCTGACCTCGACATATGTGCACTGTGGCATGCATGCCTTTATTAAATAAATAAGTGTTTAAAAAAAAAAAAGACTGGGCCGGGCGGTGGTGGCGCACGCCTTTAATCCCAGCACTCGGGAGGCAGAGCCAGGCGGATCTCTGTGAGTTCGAGGCCAGCCTGGGCTACCAAGTGAGTTCCAGGAAAGGCGCAAAGCTACACAGAGAAACCCTGTCTCGAAAAACCAAAAAAAAAAAAAAAAAAAAAAAAAAAAAAAAAAAAAAAAAAAGACTGGAATTGGAGAGATGGCTCAGAAGTTAAGAGCACTGGCTGCTCTTCCTGAGCTCCTGAGTTCAACTCCCAGCTACCACATGGTGGCTCACAACCATCTATATATAATGAGATCTGGTGCCCTCTTCTGGCCTGCAGGCATACATAAGTTGTTTTGGTTTGGTTTGGTTTTTGGTTTTTTGAGACAGGGTTACTCTGTGTAGTTTTGGTGCCTGTCCTGGATCTTGCTCTGTAGACCAGGCTGGCCTCAAACTCACAGAAATCTGGCTGGCTCTGCCTCCTGAGTGCTGGGGTTAAAGGCATGTGCTACCACTACCTGGCTAAATAAATAAATCTTAAAGAAAAAAAAAGATGGAGCTGGAGAGATGGCTCAGCAGTTGAGATCACTGGCTGTAGATGTAACCAACCGTCTTATTAAATAAGAAACACAGAACCAATGCAAAGAAGAAAGCCAAGAGATCAGAGCTGAGAGCCTTACCCATCTGCTGCAGTTAGCCTCTTCAGCCAAGAGAGACCTACTTCCTGTGTGTTTGTCTTTATATAGACTTTCTGTTCTGCCTTCTCATTGGTTGTAAACCCAACCACATGACCGCCTCATCACTGCCTGTTTATACAGACCTCCACATCTTCTATGGTTGGTATTGAGATTAAAGGCCTGTGTCTCCAATGCTGGCTGTATCCTTGACCTCACAGAGATCTACCTAGCTCTGCCTACCAAGTGCTGGGATTAAAGGTGTGCACCACAAATGCCCAGCTCTGCTATGGCTTGCTATTAGCTCTGACCCCCAGGCAACTTTATTTATTAACATACAAATAAAATCACATTTCAGTACAAATAAAATATCACCATAACTGGCTGCTCTTCCAGAGGACCCCAGCACCCACATGGCAGCTCATAACTGTCTGTAACTCCAAGATTTGACACCCTCACACAGACATACATGCAAGCAAAATACCAATGCAAATAAAATAAAAATAAATTATTTTAGAGATTTATATGGGACCATCTAGTGGTATATTGTTATGTCATTAAGGAAGGGGTGCTGCTGCCACCCTCAGAAGGAATTAAGATAATTCCGTGTGACTCTGAATTGTTATTTTACAAGAGGGAGTTGTTGGGTGTTCACCCCAAGTAAAGAGGATCTGGACAGACAGAAAAAAGATTCTGATAAGTCCAGCTTGGTGGAACAAATGAATGTATTAGATAGCTTGCCTTCCGTCCTTTGTAGCTAGAGTTTTCCTGCCTTGCCCACAGTCAGGACAAATCTTTGTCACCCGCCAGTCCCACAGCCGCTCAGACACAACCAAGTAAACACAGAGACTTATATTGCTTACAAACTGTATGGCCATGGCAGGCTTCTTGTTAACTGTTCTTATAGCTTAAGTTAATCCATTTCCATAAATCTATACCTTGCCACGTGGCTCGTGGCTTACTGGCATCTTCACATGCTGCTTGTCCTGGCAGCAGCTGGCAGTGTCTCTGACTCAGCCTTCCACTTCCCAGAATTCTTCTCCTCCTTGTCCCGCCTATACTTCCTCCTGCTTGACTACTGGCCAATCAGTGTTTTATTTACTAACCAATCAGAGCAACACATTTGCCATTCAGAACATCCCACAGCACTTTCTTTTTTCTTTCTGATTATGTATTTGTTCCTTTTTTTTTTTTTTTTTTTTTTTTTAAGACTGGGTTTGTCTATGTAACAACCCTTACTATTCTGGAACTTGTTTTGTAGACCAGGCTGGCCTTGAACTTGCTGAGATCTGCCTGTCTCGGCCTCCTGAGTGCTGGGATTAAAGGTGCGACCCACCATACCTGGCTTTATTTATTAGTCTTAAAGACTTATTTTTGAGCCGAGCAGTGGTGGATCTCTGTGAGTTCGAGGCCAGCCTGGACTACCAAGTGAGTTCCAAGAAAGGCACAAAGCTACACAAAGAAAACAAAACAAAACAAAACAAAACAAAAAAAAAAAAGACTTATTTTTGACTGGACTAAGATTTAGAAGTAGACGCTCTCAGCGAGGACAGCCTACATCTGTTTCTGGCATTTTTCTTTGGCTTCTTTCAGACTCTTGGCCAAAAAAAAGTTGAGCATATCTACAGCCTCCGCATTTTCTTTTCTTTTTTAAATATTCATTTAATTTCCATTGGTGTGAAGGTGTCAGAGCCCCTGGAACTGGAGTTATAGACAGTAGTGAACTGCTATGCAGGTGCTGGGAATTGAACCCAGGTCCTCTGGAAGAGCAGTCAGTGCTCTTAACTCCTGAGCCATCTCTTCAGCCACTGCTCATTTTCTTAGTGCACTGTTTCTTCAGAACAACGTGGAGTAACAAGATGCTGAATCATGGGTGTTGGTCCTAGGCTTCTTATCTTCTCTGTTTAAGGGCTTTCTGAAAACATTTGGGGATGTCTTCTTCAGAAAGACTGAAAAGCTTGTGGACTCTGCTAGCTCCTTTGAGCTCCAAACACCACTGAGGCACAGTATCTGTTGGTCCAGAAATATCTTTCTCTCTTTTTAAAAACAAAAACAAAACAAGAACCCGTTTGAGAACAGTCAGACTGGCATCCCCAAGCACCTGACTTCCTCTCTCCGGTTCCTCTTGGTCTGTAACAGCAACACCCTTACTCAGCATTAACAATAGGCACACTGTGCTGTGGGTTAAGACGTGTGGTTATTTATTTATTTGTTTATTTACTTATTTTGAGACTGAGTTTCTCTGTGTAGCTTTGGAGCCTGCCCTGGAACTCGCTCTGCAGACCAGGCTGGCCTCGAACTCACAGAGATCCACCTGCCTCTACCTCTTGAGCACTGGGATTAAAGATGTCCAGTTAAGATATCTTGCTTCATGGGAAAAACTTGTTTATCATTCTCATCACTAATTCGAATGCAAAACCCTTACACTCATCACCCAGAGCATCAGCAGCTACTTTTGACCCCGTAAGCCTCTCATAGAAAGTACAAAGTTTGCATTTATCATCTGCTTCAATGATTTTCTGACAGCTAGTGCCTGGGAAGGAGATATTGAGCCTCATCCTAGTCGACAGCCTAGGAGGTACCACGAAAATAAAAAAGCTGTATGAAGTAACTTTCAAGAGCACGGGCCACTCACAAGCAGCTACACCTCCCCAAACTACCAACTCCCTGCCACTAAGGATATTTTGACTTGAAGTCCACAGCAGACTCAGTACAAACCTGGGTTCAGAGCGCCGCCTAGTGTTAACGTTGTAGAGGAGACTACAGGTGCCCACTACAGAAGACAGACAAACGCAGTCTGGGAAAGCCGGTTTCTGTGCTCAACCCTTGTTATTTCCAGGACTCCGATGTGACTGGTTTACTGAATCTGTCAGACAGAACAGCTAAATGACCTTTTGTGGCAATGTGGAGTTATTCTGGATCAGGAGTTCAAGGACATCTTCAAGTACCTAGCAAGTTTGAGGTCGGAGGTCAGAGGACTAGTCCTACTAAAGTAGTGAAACCTTGTCTCAAAAAGCTAACTAAGGGGCTAGAGAGATAGCTCAGTCATTAATAGTATGGTCTTTTAAAAGACCCAACTTCGGGGGCTGGAGAGATGGCTCAGCAGTTAAGAGCACTGGCTGTTCTTCCAGAGTCCTGAGTTCAATTCCCAGCAACCACATGGTGGCTCACAGCCATCTGTAATGAGATCTGGCGCCCTCTTCTGGCCTACAGACAAATGTGCAGGCAGAACACTGTATACATAATAAATAAATAAATCTTTAAAAGAAAAAAAAAAAAAAAAAAAAAAAAAAAGACCCAACTTCAATTCCTAGCACCCACGGGAGACTCAGAGCTGCTTGTAACCCCAGCTCAGGGGATCTGGTGGCCTATGGCTCATGCAGCACTCTACTCATGTGCACATACTTACACACACACACACACACACACACACACACACACACACAGATTAGAAATTATAAAATGAGCCAGGCGGTGGTGGCGCACGCCTTTAATTCCAGCACTCGGGAGGCAGAGGCAGGTGGATCTCTGTGAGTTGGAGGCCAGCCTGGGCTACAAAGCGAGTTCCAGGAAAGGCTCAAAGCTACACAGAGAAACCCTGTCTCAAAAAACCAAAAAAATAAAAAATAATAAAATACAATAAAATAAATCTTTTTAAAAAGCAAAATAAGGCCAAGTGGTGGTGCACACATTTAATCCCAGCACTTTGGGAGGCAGAGCTGGATCTCTGTGAGTTTGAGGCCAGCCTAGTCTACAGAGTGAGTTCCAGGACAGCCAGGGCTGTTACACAGAGAAATGCTGTCTCAAAAAACAAAACAAAACAAAGCCTGTGTCTCTGTGTACGTGTGATGTCTTTGTGCCTGTGCAAGGACCTGTTCAGATTCAGAAAGCAGAAACATCCCAAGCACCCTGCTCTGGCACTCTCTCTCCCATCCCCCTCACACAGGCTTTCTTGCTGAACCTGAAGCTAAGTTGGCAGGCAGGAAGCCCCATGGATCCCCTGTCTGTAACCCCCACCCTCACCCCCCATTCCCCGATCCTGCCCCACAGTGCTAGGATTCCAGATATGTAAGTGAATTCTGGGGAATGAACTCAGGTCTTCATGCTGTACAGCAAAGTGCTCTTCCCTGATAAACCATTTCCTCAGCCCCACATACTGAAGTCTTAGTCTCAGACAGAGACTTCATTTTGGAAACAGAGTCACTGCAGATGTCATTGGTTAAGATGAGGTCATGAAGGTGAGGAGTTTGTGCTATGTGAACAGGCAGTGTACACCTATAACACCAGCACAGTGGAGGCTGAGGCAGGAGCACTGAGTGTGTGGTCAGTCTAAAAAGCAAGAGCCTTGAACTAAAGTGAGACTGACCTTGAACTCCTTTCCTCCCCCTCTAAATTTTATTTGACATATGTGTGCGCACAAGGTGCCTGCCTGAAGCCTGCAGAGGTCAACAGAAAACATTGGATCCCTGGAACTGGGTTAAAGACCCAATTGCGGGCTGACATGTTCCTGCTGAGAACTCAGAGTCCTCTACAAGAGCAGCCAATGCTCTTAACTCTGAATGATCTCTGCAGTACACCCTGATTTTCTGGCCTCTAATTCCCAAGGGCTGGTATTGCATCATACCTGGCTAGCATAAAGACCAGACTGGCCTTGAACTCACCAAGATCCTTCTGTCTCTGTCTTGATGTGTCCAACTGTGCAGTCTTTTTAGTGTCAATGTTTTGTCTGCAAGATTTTATGTTTGTGCACCATGTCGGCGCTGGGTGGGGGGACAGAGCAGGGCATGGATTCTCTGGAGCTGCAATTACAGATGGTGAGCCACAGTGTGGGTACTGGGACTTGAACCAGGTCCTTTGCAAGAGCAACTGGTGCCCTCAACAACCTAGCCAGGTCTCCAGCACCCTTGTAGTATTTTAAAGCACAAGTTTCCCTCACATCTTGCAAACTGGCCATAATATACACGGCAGCAGCGCCACCGTAGCCTTAGAGCGTTTAGACTCAGGACTGCAATCTCCCAGGTGGCACTGCGGAACCTCTGGGTTGCGTGACCATAAAAATGACCAATAGCTGAGGAGTTCAGGAAGGTAGCGCGTTATCTCAGCCTACCCGCCCTGGAGCAGTGAGACTACCTCTCCCATAAGCCACTGCGGGCTTGACTCTCTCATCTTTTTCCAGACTTGGCGAGGGCGGGGCGTGGAAGGACTCCTCTTTCCCGGCAGGCGCTGCGGCCCGAGGAGGCGCGGGACTTCATTTCCCAGCAGGCATCAGGCGGCGGGCCCCGCGGTGCCTTGTGTGGGATGTAAGCGCGGAGGTGGGCTCGGGGGACCGAGGCCAGGACTCTCCTTGGGACTCGCGGGAGGCTGGTTTGGGTTTGCCTTCTGGACAGGCTCCGGAGGGCCGGGTAGAGGCCACAGGGACCGGGAGGGGTGACCTTTGAGGGTCCCCAGAGAGGTCTCTGGGACGCAGCCTCATCGGGGCTGGGGGTCCCGGGATCGTAAGGAGCAGGAAGGCCCCGCAGCCTTGGTGGAAGGGTCTCAGCGACCGAGCCGCCGCCCGTGCGCGCAGGACGAAGCGGCTGGCGAAGCAGAATTGTGGCGGAGGGTAGAGCCTTCGCCGAGCCTGGGAGGGGGCTCCCCCGCCGAGCCCGACCCTCCCTCCCTCGGCTCGCCCGCAGGCCACCGCCCGCCGCCATGGGGCTGAAGGCCGCCCAGAAGACACTGTTCCCTCTGCGCTCCATCGACGACGTGGTGCGCCTGTTCGCCGCGGAGCTGGGCCGAGAGGAGCCTGACCTGGTGCTCCTCTCTTTGGTCTTGGGATTCGTGGAGCATTTCCTGGCTGTCAACCGTGTCATCCCCACCAACGTGCCCGAGCTCACCTTCCAGCCCAGCCCCGCACCCGACCCTCCTGGCGGCCTCACCTACTTCCCGGTGGCTGACCTCTCCATCATTGCTGCCCTCTATGCCCGATTCACCGCCCAGATCCGCGGCGCTGTCGACCTCTCCCTCTACCCTCGAGAGGGGGGCGTTTCCAGTCGGGAACTGGTAAAAAAGGTCTCCGATGTCATATGGAACAGCCTCAGCCGCTCCTACTTCAAGGACCGAGCCCACATCCAGTCCCTCTTCAGCTTCATCACAGGTTGGAGTCAGACAGGTGGTCAGGGGAGCAAACGAATGTTGGCTTACCTCTTCTCGTTGTCAGAACAATATGGTTTACAGCCCATTTGAGACCTGTAAACCTTGTGTAGTGGGGCAGGGATTCTTTCTCCTTTGCAGCTGTGGAGATAGACTCCCGAAGAGGGGAAATGATTATTCCAATGTCCGAATGACGGGGACTGGCACTGGAACCTGATCGTTTGGTATCAGATCTTACCCTGTACTCCTTCAGCACCCCCAACCCTGCCCCTGATGAGGGAGCCACAGGGATCCGGTGGCCCAGCATATGGGGAAAGAGGGTGACAGCAGATAGGGGAAGTAGGACAAAGGGATGGATACATTTGAGACAATTAAGTGACATGATACCTATGAAAATATTTTGAAAAGAAACACAGACTTGACCTCAAGAAGGCTTAGGACTTGCAAAGTGCTTCAGCTCCTGGTGCATGGTATTGAGCAAGAATCGGATGCTATTTCTGAGCTTAGCAGAAAAGAAGTGTAGAGATGTTAGTCAAGGCGTGGGCCCAGGGTGTGGGCGAGTGGGGGGTTCGAGAGTCATGTGTTTGTTCTCCCTGTTACAGTCTAATAGGTGGACAGTAAGATACTGGGTTAAATCATTATGTTAACAGAAGTTCGGCATGTAAAAAGAGAGGGACAGTTTGTGGCTGGGTGGAGCTGAGATCCAGGAAGGTCTCCTGCTGGGGTTGGGTTGATGCGGGGAGGTCCTGAGCATAGAAGAGAAGGGGGAGTATGATGGGTAGGAGCTTGTGAGGCTTGGACACAGGCTTGAGAGGTGTTTGGGGGGGCATGGCCCCCTGCTTCCAGGCCAGAGCTCTCACTCCTGCCCTTCTCTACAGGCACTAAACTGGACAGCTCGGGCGTGGCCTTTGCAGTGGTGGGGGCCTGCCAGGCCTTGGGTCTCCGTGATGTCCATCTGGCTCTGTCTGAGGATCATGCTTGGGTGGTGTTTGGGCCCAATGGGGAGCAGACGGCTGAGGTCACCTGGCATGGCAAAGGCAACGAAGATCGGAGGGGCCAGACAGTCAATGCTGGCGTGGCCGAGCGGGTATTGTATCCCCCCCAATCTCTCCCTTTCTTCCCTGGCCACGCTCCTATCTCATCCCATCAACCGTCTGTGTGTATGTATCAAGGGGAAGGCAGATTCAAATTGCCATTCCCTAGAACAGGCTCAGGGTAGGACATCCTGAGATGTCTACTTTTGTGCCTTTCCAAGAGCTGGCTGTACCTAAAAGGATCATACATGCGTTGTGACCGCAAGATGGAGGTGGCGTTCATGGTGTGTGCTATCAACCCTTCCATTGATCTTCACACTGACTCCTTGGAGCTGCTGCAGCTGCAGCAGGTGAGCAGACTGCCTCTGCCCAGGCCCCGTTCCCCCTTCTGTGAAATGGACTGGCCTTTCTCAGGGCTCACCTCTGCACAGGCCCCCTTCCCCCTCTGTGAAATGGACTGGCCTTTCTCAGGGCTCACCTCTGCACAGGCCCCCTTCCCCCTCTGTGAAATGGACTGGCCTTTCTCAGGGCTCACCTCTGCCCAGGCCCCCTTCCCCTTCTGTGAAATGGACTGGCCTTTCTCAGGGCTCACCTCTGCCCAGGCCCCCTTCCCCTTCTGTGAAATGGACTGGCCTTTCTCAGGGCTCTCCTCTGCTCAGCCCCCCACTTCCCCTTCTGTGAAATGGACTGGCCTTTCTCAGGGCTCACCTCTGCTCAGGCCCCCTTCCCCTTCTGTGAAATGGACTGGCCTTTCTCAGGGCTCACCTCTGCCCAGGCCCCCTTCCCCTTCTGTGAAATGGACTGGCCTTTCTCAGGGCTCACCTCTGCCCAGGCCCCCTTCCCCTTCTGTGAAATGGACTGGCCTTTCTCAGGGCTCACCTCTGCCCAGGCCCCCTTCCCCTTCTGTGAAATAGACCGGCCTTTCTCAGGGCTCACCTCTGCCCAGGCCCCCTTCCCCTTCTGTGAAATGGACTGGCCTTTCTCAGGGCTCACCTCTGCCCAGGCCCCCTTCCCCTTCTGTGAAATGGACTGGCCTTTCTCAGGGCTCACCTCTGCTCAGGCCCCCTTCCCCTTCTGTGAAATGGACTGGCCTTTCTCAGGGCTCACCTCTGCCCAGGCCCCCTTCCCCTTCTGTGAAATGGACTGGCCTTTCTCAGGGCTCACCTCTGCCCAGGCCCCCTTCCCCTTCTGTGAAATAGACCGGCCTTTCTCAGGGCTCACCTCTGCCCAGGCCCCCTTCCCCTTCTGTGAAATGGACTGGCCTTTCTCAGGGCTCACCTCTGCTCAGGCCCCCTTCCCCTTCTGTGAAATGGACCGGCCTTTCTCAGGGCTCACCTCTGCCCAGGCCCCCTTCCCCCTCTGTGAAATGGACTGGCCTTTCTCAGGGCTCACCTCTGCACAGGCCCCCTTCCCCCTCTGTGAAATGGACTGGCCTTTCTCAGGGCTCACCTCTGCCCAGGCCCCCTTCCCCTTCTGTGAAATGGACTGGCCTTTCTCAGGGCTCACCTCTGCTCAGGCCCCCTTCCCCTTCTGTGAAATGGACCGGCCTTTCTCAGGGCTCACCTCTGCCCAGGCCCCCTTCCCCCTCTGTGAAACGGACTGGCCTTTCTCAGGGCTCACCTCTGCACAGGCCCCCTTCCCCTTCTGTGAAATGGACTGGCCTTTCTCAGGGCTCAAGGGAGAATGGAGTTGAGACATGAAAGGTTTTGCTTTATGAAAGGACTGCGTCTTGAATTCTGGCTCTTCTCTGGTGGAAGGGCCCTATTGCTTCTGGACACCACTGTACCTGATAGGCGGCTCCCTTCTCCTTACTCACACCTCTTTCCCTTTGGCTCTAGAAGCTGCTTTGGCTGCTATATGACCTAGGACATCTGGAAAGGTCAGTAGAGGGATATGGTCAGACTAGACCTTGGGGGAGCCAGGGGCCTGGGTGACAGCCTGGGTTTATTATCTCTTCCTAGGTACCCCATGGCACTAGGGAACTTGGCGGATCTGGAGGAGCTGGAGCCCACCCCTGGTCGGCCAGACCCACTCACACTCTATCACAAGGTGAGGGCATCTCAGAAAACAGCAACTCTTTTCTGGGGATTGGGAGGAGATAGGTGAAAAACGCACTACCTTTAATCCCAGCACTTGTGAGGCAGAGGCAGGTGGATCTCTGTGAGTTCCAGGAAAGGCGCAAAGCTACACAGAGAAACCCTGTCTCGAAAAACCAAAAAAAAAAAAAAAAAAAAGAAGATGAAGAAGAGCTGTGTGCTGGAGGGTGTTTCCCGCCCTACTTTGTATCAGGCACATGTATAATGAGGATAGTTGTGGGTTTTAGAAGTGCCCTCCAGCCTAGGATTGGCGGAGCCTGGATTTGTCCCACCAGCCTGTTTTCAGCCTGCCTCACTGTCTGGCGTAGCTTGTGGGAGCACTGTGGAGAGGTGTTAGCTTGCTCGGTGTGGTAGGAGGGTGGTTGGCCTTGGAAGTCTTTGTAGAGGAACGTGTGGGGAAGAGACCTACCCTGGCTCTGAGTGCTGCCCTGTCCCTCTCTAGGCCTTGTTTTATGGGGTCACCACTGCTATTGTCTGTAGGTTCGGGCCTGGGATGGAGGTGGGAGAGAGTGGGAAGCACCAGGAGGGGTCAGCAGGGAATGAAGCCAGGATTGGAAGTCAGGGAGGACTCTTTGGGGTCTTCCTTTGGTAGCGGACCACTGATGAGGCATTTGTGCTAGCCCGGGGTGCTAGCTGGGGGCCGCCTCCCTGAGGTTCCTCTGCTCCACCCTCCAGGGAATTGCCTCTGCCAAGACCTACTACCAGGATGAGCACATCTACCCCTACATGTACCTGGCTGGCTACCACTGTCGCAACCGCAATGTCCGCGAGGCCCTGCAGGCCTGGGCTGACACTGCCACTGTCATCCAAGAGTGAGGATCCCCTGCCAGGGCCTCCAGCCTGTCCTTCTGTCACCTTCCAATTGGTCGTCCAGGAGTGAGACCTGCCCCAAGTCTTGCCCCTCTCTGATCAGCCCCACACAGCCAAGGCTCCCCTTACCCAGGAAGAGGCTTATGCCTCTCCTTCCCTCCGCTCCCCGCCCAAGTTCTTCTGCTCTATAGTCAGTTGTCTTATCTATGGTGCCCCTGTCTCTGCCTAATTTCTAGTCCAGCCCCTACATCCCACTCCTTCATCTTGCCTTGAGCTAACATGGTCACCATCGTCTGGATGTGGGGGCACGGTCAACCTGAATCCTGTGTGTTCTCACAGCTACAACTACTGCCGGGAGGATGAGGAGATCTACAAGGAATTCTTTGAAGTGGCCAATGACGTCATTCCCAATCTGCTGAAGGAAGCAGCCAGCCTGCTAGAAGCAGGCGAGGAGCGGCCAGGGGAGCAAGCCCAGGTGAAGGGCAGGACTCCACTGGTCCACCCTCCTTCCTAGGCATACTGGACTGCATGGGCAGGACTGGGGAGTCTCTTTGGCTGGAGCCGATAGCTTGGGTTTGGGTTTGAGGGACTTGAGGGTGTTTGAGAACTAAAGCCTTCAGGTTGATGTCCATCTCTTTCATGGCCAGGTCCTCACCTGGGCTGGGCTGTAGGTGAGGAAAGGGATACTTCCTCTCCCTGCATGCATACCAAGGGTGGGCTTTATAAAAGGAAGGAGGTCCTGGCCTGCATTTACCTTAACTGAAACCAGGGCTTTGCCCAGAGAGAGCCGGGGCTGATCTTTTCTCCATCTTCCCTCTTGTTCAGGGCACCCAGAGCCAAGGTTCTGCCCTCCAGGACCCAGAGTGCTTTGCCCACCTGCTGCGATTCTATGATGGCATCTGCAAATGGGAGGAGGGCAGTCCCACACCAGTGCTGCATGTAGGCTGGGCCACTTTCCTTGTGCAGTCCCTGGGCCGTTTTGAGGGACAGGTGAGAGGTCCCTATGCAGGGGGGCGGAGCTGCAGGTGGGGACAGTAGCCGGTAGGGGAGTGAGATCATTGCTGAGCCTGTCTGTGTGAGTACAGACAAAAGGAGACTCCTAGAGGGGTGGCCAGGGCGGAGCCAGGGTTCTCACTGGTGACCCACCTTTCTCTTGGCCTGCACTCTTGCTCAGGTACGGCAGAAAGTGCACATAGTTAGCCGCGAAGCAGAGACAGCAGAGGCTGAAGAACCGTGGGGGGACGAAGCCCGAGAAGGCCGTCGGCGTGGTCCTCGCCGGGAGTCCAAACCCGAGGAGCCACCCCCACCCAAGAAGCCTGCACTGGACAAGGGCCCGGGCTCGGGGCAAAGTACAGGGTCAGGACCACCTCGGAAAACGCCAGGGATTGTCCCAGGTACTGCCCGAGGCCCCGAAGTCAGCAGTACTGCTCAGGCTCCAGCCCCCGCGGCATCGCCACCGCCGGAGGGCCCAGTGCTCACTTTCCAGAGCGAGAAGATGAAAGGCATGAAGGAGCTGCTGGTGGCCACCAAGATTAACTCGAGCGCCATCAAGCTGCAGCTCACGGCGCAGTCGCAAGTGCAGATGAAGAAACAGAAAGTGTCCACACCCAGCGACTACACACTCTCTTTCCTTAAGCGGCAGCGAAAGGGCCTCTGAACTGTTGGGGATTCCCTGACCAGGCCCCAGGCCCTGCCCTCACTCTCAGCAGGCTTCACCCTAATTCCCTAACTCGAACCCAGACTCTGCCCACCGTCCTGGGGGCCCAGAGCTGTCCTGCAGTGACTGGGAACCTTCAGTTCGCTCCTTTAGGCTGTGGCTCGGCTCTTAGAATTTAGCTTTCATCTCCCACCAGCCGGCCAATTGGAACCTCAGTGTAGGTACATGCAGCCATCTTTAAAGGTCCAACCCGAAATCCAATGGACCGCCATGGGAAGGGACCTTAGCCTGAGCAGTTTGGTATTCCTCCCGCTTGGGGCTGAGGTTGACCTTAGCCCAGGAACACTGATGCTACCTGGAAACCCGAGAACCAAGGACTCCATTCAGTCCCTAGGGGTAGATTTCCCGCACTTTAGAGTTCCATCATTGGGGAATCCAGTCTCCAACCCAAAAGAACTTGTTGCTGCCTGAATTTGGAAATTTTCGCTTCCTCGCCTCCCTAACCCTACAGTCCAGGACACGAAGCTTCGACTCTTGTCTGTGAATAATGAGCCTCGCCCCCTTCCTGACCAAACTGGCCCCAGAACAGAGCAGGACCTCTTCCAACCCTCTGGGAACCTCCCCGAGGTCCCGGGAGGAAATCTGCACGGGGTGGGGGAGGGCCAGCCTCTTCCTGTTTTGTACATAGATTTATTTTTTAGTTCAAGGAAGATAAATACATTTTGTTAAAAAAAAAAAAAAGTGCGTGTTTCATCTGGGAAGTCGAGGATGGGGCGGGGAGTGGACGTCCACTTGCTGTGCCTTTGGATTTTGAACTTCACGCTCCGCACCTGTAGCGCACCGAGAATCCGGGTGGGGAAGAACCTAAGCCCCGCCCCTAGCTAGGGGACTTCCCTGCGCAGCCAGGGCGCCTCCTCCTGGCCAGGCAGGCGGAGGGGCATCCCCGGCCTGGCCCCGCCCCGGCCCGGCCCCGCCCCTACGGCCTCCGAGCCTCGGCGCTGCCCCCGCCTGCCCTCCCGCCTCGCCCCGCCCCGCCCCGCGCCGCTCCGCGCCGGCTCCGCAGCTTGCGCCGGCCGGCCGGTCCGGCGCCGGGCCATGGCGCTGTTGCGGGATGTGTCGCTGCAGGACCCGCGGGACCGCTTCGAGCTGCTGCAGCGTGTGGGGGCCGGGACCTATGGCGACGTCTACAAGGTGCGCTGTGCGGGGCGGCGGGACGGGCGGGAGTGCAGGAGGAGGGTGCATCCGCACGTCCCGCCGCGGGAGCCCCGGCCCCGCCCCCTCCTCACCCCGCTTCTCGCCTTGCGCTCCTCAGGCCCGTGACACCGTCACGTCCGAACTGGCCGCGGTGAAGATCGTCAAGCTAGACCCAGGTGTGGGCCCGGGTGGGGCCTCTGCGCTCCAGGGAGGCGGGCGCGGGCGCGTGAGCTGGCGGGGGCGGAGAGTTGACGTTTCCGAGACCCCCAGAGAGGCTGTCCCCAGGAGAGACTAAGCTGGCACCTGCCCGGCCAAGAGAGAAACACTCTGCCCAGTTAGCACATAGGGGCACAGTCTGCACTACCCCTGTGTGGACCCCCCATAATGCCTTGTGCTCCCCAGGGGACGACATCAGCTCTCTTCAGCAGGAAATCACCATCCTTCGTGAGTGCCGCCACCCCAATGTCGTGGCCTACATCGGCAGCTACCTCAGGTGAGGTTGTTTACCCTCTTACTCCAGACCGCCCGCGTGTGCCCTGCTGTGAGCCAATCCCAGCTCTTTGTACCCCCAGGAATGACCGCTTGTGGATCTGTATGGAGTTCTGTGGAGGGGGGTCGCTGCAGGAGATTTACCACGGTGAGAACCAAACTCCATGGGACCTGGCCTTCCCCCATCCCAACAAAGGGACAGGAGGGCATCCTCCAGGCTGAACTTGGGCTCCTCTCTGCCTCTGACTGGCTGTGTGACCTTGAGAGAATTGCTGTCCTTCTCTGGGCTCAGTATCCCGGCCTAATGTGGCTAGCATCACTTTCCTGTGGTGGTGCCTGCAGCTTCCCACTGCGCAGGGTGGCTTGGGAGGGTCACCACATCCCTCAGGCGCCCTCTCCAGCCCTCATACTGTCTGTTTCAGCCACTGGGCCCCTGGAAGAGCGGCAGATAGCCTATGTTTGCCGGGAGGCACTGAAGGTACAGGACTCATAGGCAGCACCCACTCGGGAATCCTCAGGAGTGTGGGCCTAACCCCGCTGGCCCTGTGGGGTGTGGGGCCTTGGGATGGGCTGTCCCCGGGGCTGTGGGTCCTAAGGGGAAGGGGGCCCCAGTTCTGTTGCCGGAAGCAGCCCATTTCCCTCCTGGCCCAGTCACTTCCTGTTTGGGGAGGGGGAGGAGGAAGCGGCCTGGGTGGGGGGCCCCAGTCCTGAGGAGGGGCTCAGGAAAGATGATTAGTGCTGAGTAGCTGTTCTCAAGAGACTCCTCTTTGTCCCCAGGGGCTCCACCACCTGCATTCTCAGGGGAAAATTCACCGAGACATCAAGGTAGGGGTCAGCCAAGGGCATGGTTCAAGTAAGGAGGAAGCTGCCAGGCACCTGACAGGTCCTTTCTGTGTCCGCCTCCAGGGTGCCAACCTTCTGCTCACTCTGCAGGGTGATGTCAAGCTGGGTCAGTACCGGGGCATGCCATGTGGGTGAGGGTTTTAGCAGGGACTCAGAGACCATCATAGAACTGAGTGCTGTGGATCCTAGCCACTTTGCCTCAGTTTCCCCACTTAGGAGATGTAGCAGTATTACCTGCTGGCAAATAGTTGGCCGAGGCTCGCTTGGGAGGGACCTGACATGAGATCAGGTTTTCAGAAATGGAAGATTGGTGACCCCTCTCAGGCCTGGCCTTGCTTGGGACAGTTGTGGCTGGACCCAAGCTCCGCCTGGAATAGCCTGGGCCCTGGGGTGGGAAGTAAGTGAGGCCCTGGGGCTGGCAAGGGTCTCTTTGTTCCTGCAGCGGACTTTGGGGTGTCAGGTGAGCTGACGGCATCTGTGGCCAAGAGGCGGTCTTTCATTGGCACCCCATACTGGTAAGGTGGTGGGTGCCCTGGCAATAGGGGTAGAGTCCACAAGTAGGGTGCCTGGCCATCCCATCTGTGACCCCGACTCTAGGATGGCGCCAGAGGTCGCTGCTGTGGAACGCAAAGGTGGCTACAACGAGCTCTGTGACGTCTGGGCCCTGGGCATCACCGCCATTGAGCTGGGCGAGCTACAGCCACCGCTGTTCCACCTGCACCCCATGAGGTCAGCCTAGCACATGCCCCTTCCCTGACCCTTGCCCTGCTGACCCTTGACCCATAACCTCACATCCTCCCCAGGGCCTTGATGCTCATGTCGAAGAGCAGCTTCCAGCCGCCCAAGCTGCGAGACAAGACACGTTGGTGAGGGCTCACCCGACAGCTGAGATACCCTTTTCCAGCCGAGGCCTATGGGATGGATGCCCCTGCCAAGGGTTGAGCGTGGTTCCCACCCTAGGCCCCGGACTCAGTGTGGACAGGAAGGAGGGAAGGGCTGGTGCCTTGTGATGGAAGCCTTGCTATTGTGCAACAGCATCACTGTCCCAGCTGCTCCTTCCTTGGTGGCCGGCCGGGGCAACTGACAGGATGCTTCTGCGCAGAGCTTAACCTGGGTCTGGGGGGGGTGGGGGGCTCCTGTTCCCGTTAGGACCCAGAATTTTCACCACTTCCTCAAGCTGGCCCTCACCAAGAACCCCAAGAAGAGGCCCACAGCTGAGAAGCTTCTGCAGGTGGGAGGCAGGGGATGGCCTGGGGACTTGAGGCTCACAGAGAAGACCTGGAAGACAGGGACCAACCTGATGAACCCTTGCTCCTCCAGCACCCATTCACAACCCAGCAGCTCCCGCGGGCCCTCCTTACCCAGCTCCTCGACAAGGCCAGCGACCCCCACCTGGGAACCCTCTCCCCTGAAGACTGTGAGCTGGAGGTAAAGCAGGGACTGGAAGGATGGCTCCACCCCCCTGGTTGGAAGGGGCCTGCAGGTGGTGTAAGTCGGAATCGCTGGACTTGCGGGGTTCCAGCACAGAGCTGCTCTCTAGTCGAGCCCACCCGCCATGAATCTCTTGAGTGGGTCTTGCCTCACTGCACGCCCTCAGGTCCAAGCCAGCCATGACTATGACTAAGCTATTTCCCTTCCTGTGTGGCCTTTGGCAAGTTTCTTGACGTTTCTGTGCCAGTGTTCCCATCTGTGAAATGAGGGTTATTGTATTTCATAGTGACCTTAGAGGGTTGTCATGAAAACAGAGCGCCGGATGGATGTCAAGACCTGGAAGAATTCCTGGCGAGGGGTGAGTACTGGGTGCAAGTCTACTGTGTGTGTTCTTTCTTAGACGCAGGATATGTTTCCAGATACCATCCATTCCCGGGGCCATCATGGTCCGGCGGAGAGGACCCCCTCCGAGATCCAGTGTGAGTCTTCTGACAGGGCCAAATGCACCCGTGGATCTGGTGTTATTTTGGGGGTCCATCATGAGACTTTGACCCCCTCCTAACCCCATACTCTGGGATCCCTAGTTCACCAAGTGAAATTTGGTGCCCCCCGCCGGAAGGAGACGGATCCTCTCAATGAACCGGTGAGGCACTGGCTGTATGGAGGGGCGGGGTGTGCGGGGTGGGTGGTGGGTGGGGGCGTCAGATGTGCAGATGCAGAAGTGTCCCAAATCAAGGCCAGTCTGAAGCAGGGGTTGCCTGTGTCACCTGGGGTGCTGGGCTGGGGGCTCCTCTTGGGCCGTTTCCTTTAGACGGCACTAGAAAGTGGAAGAGTGGCCGCCCCTGCTAAAACCTGTTTCACAGGACTGAGGACCCCACTTGAGCGTACTCTTCACTCTGCCTGTCACAGGACCAGGCCATCCCCTCTGCTCTTACTGTCCGGTCCCACAGTGCTCCTCTCTCGGCCCCGCCGTCATACTGTCTCTCTTATCTGTCATTTTGTCTTTTACAAGGCTTCTGTCTCTTGTGAAAACAGTCTCTGTCTGTCTGTCTGGCCTCTCCTGCTGTCCTTCTCTCTCTTTGTTAATGTTGAGACAGGATCTCTGTCTAACTTATTCTAGCTGGCCCTGAACTCTCCCTGTAGTCTAGGCAGGCCTTGAATTTCAGCTCGTTCCTGGCTACTCCCTTCCATCTTGGATACCCTTCTCTTTCTCTTCACCTCTCCCCTGATGTCTGTGCCTTGGTTTCCTCCAGTGGGAGGAGGAGTGGACGCTGCTGGGAAAGGAGGAGCTGAGTGGGTGAGTGGGCAAGCCTGGGGACGCTGAGGGGCAGCCTGGGTCTTATGGAAGACCGGCCACTGACCCTTTTCTCTGGCCCAGGAGCCTGCTGCAGTCGGTCCAGGAGGCCCTGGAGGAAAGGTGAGGGGCCCGTACGTGGGATGCGGAAGGCCTCCAGGCCTGGGGTCAGTCTCTTCTCACACCTCCTCATGCCATGTGCTGTGTCCCTGTAGGAGCCTGACCATTCGGCCAGCCTTAGAACTCCAGGTATGGATCGGAAGAGGGTGGAACTGCGAAGTAAGCCGTGTGCACAGGGTGCCTTGGGGTAGAGAGCATCACAGGGCACCTGCTAATGGCCAGGCTGTTTTCTGATCCTCTTGCCAGGAGCTGGACTCCCCAGACGATGCCGTGGGAACCATCAAACGGGCCCCGTTTTTGGGGCTGCCCCTTACTGAGCCAACACCTGATGACAATGCCCAGTCCTGCTCCCCAGGTGAGGCTCAGACTTGGCAGGCCAGGAGGAATTCTGGGGTAGGGCTGGGGCTTGGAGTCACTGTGGTCTGTGCGTATAGGAACCCTGTCTGCACCTCCACCTGGTCCTGGCAGCCCACCATTGCTGCCCACTGCCTGGGCCACCCTGAAGCAACGGGAGGACCCTGAGGTGAGAGGGCACCAGAGGGGTGGTGGGAGGTGGGCTGTAGCGTGTCACCTTGGCCCTGACTCCTTCCCTCCCACACAGAGATCATCCTGTCACGGCCTTCCTCCCACCCCCAAGGTCCACGTAAGTGTTTACTGGGCATCCCCAGGCCCTGTTGTCCTGGCCCTTCCCACTGGTCCCTCACCAGCTGCTTGCTTCCTTCCCAGATGGGTGCCTGCTTCTCCAAGGTCTTCAATGGCTGCCCCCTGCAGATCCATGCTGCTGTCACTTGGGTTCACCCTGTGACTCGAGGTGGGCCAGGGGTAGAGCAGAAGCAGTAACCTAGGACACCCTTGGGTTTGGGCCGGGGGTGTGTGGCAGCCTCTGACCCCATACCCACGCCCGCAGACCAGTTCCTGGTAGTCGGGGCTGAGGAAGGCATCTACACCCTCAACCTGCATGAGCTGCATGAGGACACACTGGAGAAGGTGAGGCCTCTTGGCTCTGGGGGGCAGAGGCACAGGGGTCCGGGTGCTGACCGCCTGTCCACTGCCTTCGGTCCCAGCTCATCTCCCAGCGCTGCTCCTGGCTCTACTGTGTGAACAACGTCTTGCTATCACTCTCAGGTAGGAGGGGGGTGCAGGGGCAGCCAGAGCGCCCCTCCCCAAACTCCCTCTGAGCCCTGTGTGATTTTTCCCCTTCTGCTTCAGGGAAATCCACGCACATCTGGGCGCATGACCTTCCAGGGCTTTTTGAGCAGCGGAGACTGCAGCACCAGGCACCCCTCTCCATCCCTACCAACCGCATCACTCAGCGCATCATCCCCAGGTCAGCAAGTGGGGGTGTGGAGGAGGTCCAGAATAGTGCCGGCTGGACGGGACTCTGCCCGGATCTTAGTATCACTTAGGCCCTTTTCGTTCCTGAGGCTGATTCCTCCTGGGCAGGACAGTTGGTGGCCTCGCCTGCTGTCCACCGGGCTTGTCGAAATGCACGGAGGGATGTGGGTGTGGAAGTGCTTTCTTTGTAGATGGTGGGGCTTCAGTGGGCCCTGTGCTGGGCCTGGCACATGAGTCAAGAGAAACTCTGCTTTGGAGAAACAAAGGACTCCGGGAGGGGCGGGGGTAGAGGTGGAGAGAGTGTTCTGGAAGTCAGGAGGCTGAGACAGCTCAGAGGTAGAGGAAACATTCCAGTGCTTAGGGGGCGGGGGGGGGGGGGGGGGGGGGGCAGTGTGTGCAGGTGGGGCCACGGAAGCAAGGCCTGGGCAACGCCGTGGTGGTATTTGGCCTGAGGGCTGAGAGCCGCACAGGTGGCCGAACCCTTCCTCTGTTGCCAAGCCTCGGACTTGGACTCTGTCCAGGGGACAGCAGCGCCGTCAGCGTTTCAAAGGATCCTATTGTGTTCTGGTCAGCACGCTTCGGGCGAGAGGTGGTTCGGCTCACTGTCTGAGAGCCGGGCTGCTGTGGTGGCTCGTGCCTGACATTCCAGCAGTCAGGAGATCGAGGCAAGGAAGATCGCGAGTTTGAGGCCAGCCTGGGCTACATAGGGAGACTTTGTCTCAAAAACAAAAACATGGGGGTGCATGCCTGTAATCTCAGCACGTGGGAGGTAGGGGCAGGAGAGCCAGGAATTCATGGTTATCCTTGTCTACCTATTGAGTTTGAGGCTAGCCTGAGCTACGCGAGTTCCTGTTTCTAAAAACAGAATAGATGGGTCACAGAGGGCTGCAGTCGGAATGGTATTTGGGCAGCAGAACGGTCAGGTCTGGACACGGGCTGCAGAGGAGGCCACCGCAGAAGAGAAGCAGCTCAGCATTAATGCGCAGTGTGAGGTGCAGCTGTTAGCTGGGGACCATGGAGCCAGTGTCGTCCTCATACGCCGTTGGCATTGTGCAGGGCTCCAGGACATCTGTGGACTGAAGGGACCTGTGCCCCTTCTCTTTATTCTTTTGTGGAGAGGAGGAAGATGGTAGACCTAGAAAAATGAGGCTCTTTGGCAGTGATGACTCAGTGCCCACGCCGTGGGGAAAGGTAGGACGAAGAAGACGACTTTGAAGGGCTGTTCCGAAAGCCTTCAGTGAGAAAGCGCTATTTGAGCCAGGACTGAGGAAAGGGCTGAGGCCGTGGCCTGCTGGCAGAGTGCGTGCCTAGCATGTATGGGCCCTCCGCCTAGTCCCCAGCTCTGTAGGAAGAACCTAGGACTTGGAGGAGTATGGGGCTGGCAGGATTGCTCAGTGGGTAAAGACACCTGCCACCTGATGGTCCGATTTCAAATCCTGGGACCAGTTGATGGAATGAGAAGATCAACAGGCTGTTCTCTGACCTCCACATGCACACCATGGTATACACACGCACGCACGCACACGCACACGCACACACACGAATGCATGATAAGAAAAAAATAAATTTATTGGTTTTCTGAGACAAGGTTTCTCTGTGTAGCGCTGGCTGTCCTAAAACTCGCTCTGTAGACCAGGCTGGCCTCGAACTCACGGAGATCCGCCTGCCTCTTCCTCCCGAGTGCTGGGATGAAAGGCGTGCGCCATCACCACCCTAGCAGTGGAGGTGTGGGCTGCAGTCGGAGTAGAGAAAGTGAAGATTGGTCTGGTTCTGCTTTGCAAGTGGAGCCCGCAGGATTTCCTGGTGATAGGTGGTGTTTGGAAGGGAAAGGGGAGTCAAGGCTGAGTGCCGGCTTCTGGCCCAGGCTGAGGGAAGGATGGAGCTGTCATCAGCTGTGAGTGACGTCGGAGTCTGGGCTGATTTCAGATTGGCCACATTAAATAAAGCATACGCCTGTCATCTCAGCATTCAAAAGCTGAGGCAGGAGGGTTACTGAGGTTTGATGCTACAGTGTGAGACCCTGGCTTAAAACTTGCATTTCAGCTGGGCGGAGGTGGCGCACGCCTTTAATCCCAGCACTCAGGAGGCAGAGCCAGGCGGATCGCTCTGTAAGTTCTAGGTCAGCCTGGTCTACAGAGTGAGTTCCAGGACAGGCACCAAAACTACACAGAGAGACCCTGTCTCGGAAAAACAAAAAATAAAAAATAAAACAAGGGGTTGGGGATTTAGCTCAGTGGTAGAGCACTTGCCTAGCAAGCGTAAGACCTTAGGTTCAGTCCTCAGCTCCTGGAAAAAACAAACAAAAACCTTGCATTTCAAAAGATGCACCCATATTCTTTGTGAGTGGGACCTCCCTAGTCCATCTGGGAGAACCAGAATGCCAAGAACAGTGGGCCAGGTAGGGACCCCAGTATTACTATGACCAAGCCAGGCCAGGGGCAGCAGTATTGGGGAGACCCAGAAGAGACCCTTATCTGCAGAGCTCACACCAAGCCTGGATGTGGTGTCCTGTGGCCTCTGGGCTTCCCGGGCCTTCATTCTGACATCACCTTAGGCAGCCAGCTTGGCAGAGTCCTGGCAAGCTGGGCAGCTTTGAGCCTGTGTCTACTTTGAACATAAAGAAGGGAAGAGATGGAGTTCTTTAGAGGAAACACGAGACGCAAACCTACCCAGATGCTGGCCGGTGGACGAGTGGGAGGGAAAGGAAGGGCAGAGGGCAGTGCAGTGAGGCAGACGCTGCTTCCTCCCAGGGGCCTGTCCTGGCAGGCGCACAGACAGGACCTGAGTCACTGGGAGGAGGTTGCCCTGTTAACAGCTTAGTTCCTCAGATGAAGAAACAGTCTCAAATGGTCAGTCCCCTGAGGGCATGGGGGACTCCCCATGAGACAGCCACCCACTGGCCCACAGGGCCCTAAGCCTCAGCTATAGGTACAGAAGGCAGGCCATTTACTGTTTGAAGTCTAGGTTTCCCAGGGCCTGTTTTTGAAATGGGTTGAGTATGCTCAAGCTGGGACCTGCCTCAGCTTCTGGTCTCCACGCTAGCTGCTTCACCTGGCAGTGAGGAAGCAGACACACAGAGATGAAGGGACCTTTTTAAAACCACACAGAGCCGGGCGGCGCACGCCTTTAACCCCAGCACTCGGGAGGCAGAGCCGGGTGGGTCTCTGAGTTCGAGGCCAGCCTGGGCTACAGAGGGAGATACAGGACAGCCAGGACTGTTTCATAGAGAAGCCCTGTCTAAATAAATAAATAAAGCCGCACAGAACCTAGGGTGGTGATTTTTACTTACAACCTAACACTTGTGAGACTAAGACAAGCGCAAGAGGATTGCCCCAAAGCCTGAGCTAACCTGGGCTACTGAGTAAGACTCTGTCAAAAACTAAATGAGGGCTGGTGAGATAGCTTGTCAGGGAAAGGTGGTCACTGCCAAGCCTGATGACCTGTGTTCCATCTCAGGGACGCGCACAGTGGAAAGGGGAACTGACTCCTGCAAGTTACCCTCTGCCCTCCACATGTGTGCCATGAAGTCCTGTCCTCCACGGTCAGTCGGCCAGCCATGTAGAGAAACACTTCCTTTTTCATAGTTTACATTTATTATTATTACTGTTATTTGATTTTGTTTGTTTGAGACAGGGTCTCTCTACATAGTTCTGGCTGTCCTGGAACTCACTCTGTAGACCAGGCTAGCCTGAAGTCACAGAGATCCTCCTGTCTCTAACTCCCAGGGGCTGGGATTAAAGGTGTATGCCACCATGCCCAATTACATTTATTATTTTTGGGGGGTGTGATTCATGTGCCAGAGTATTCAAGTAGAGGTCAAAAGACAACTTACAAGAATAATTTTTTCTCAGTCAACCACATGCATCCCAGGAATTGAGTTCATGTTGTAAGTCTTGAAGGCAGATGCCTCTACCTAATGAGCCATCTAGTCAGCCCAAGAAAAGTTGAAAAAGAAGAAAGACAAAAAATGGGGGGGGGGTGTCACAGATGGCACTGAATCTGGTGGCTCAGGCTTTTAATAAGTACCTGGAAGGCTGCAGCAAGATGATCAGGAGTTTGAGACTAGCCTGGGCTACATGAACCTGTCACCGGAAACTTACAAATGACCCAGGACTGGGGAGATGGCTCAGTGGTTAAGAGCACTTACTGCTCTTCTAGGAGACCTGGGTTCAGGTTCCCATCACCCACATACATGGTAGCTCACAACGACCTGTAACCTCAGTTTCAGGGCATCTGGTGCCTTCTCACCTTTGCAGGCTCTAGACAAATACAGTGTACATACATACATACATGCAAGCCAAACGTTCATACACACAAAAGTCAGCTTAAAAAAAACCCAGAACAAAAGAACAGACAACCCTTCCTAGAGCCCCAGGCTAGGGAGCCCAAGATGCTCACAGCGCCTCAGTCCCTTGCAGCTCTTACAGGCACATTGCTGCACCTCATGGAGCCTAGTGTGTCATCCGTAAGGCAGGAGAGGACAGTGACCGCCTCACAGAGCCATCCTGGGTGGCTCCCAGAACATACGCTGATTTTCACCTCTACAGGCGCTTTGCCCTGTCCACCAAGATTCCTGACACCAAAGGCTGCCTGCAGTGCCGTGTGGGTAAGAGCTGGCCGTGTGGGGCTGGGAGAGGTTCCGTGAGTCCGAGCCCTTGCCCACCACCTCCTTCTCCTGCAGTCCGCAACCCCTACACAGGCAGCACTTTCCTGCTGGCCGCCCTGCCTGCCAGCCTGCTTCTGCTGCAGTGGTATGAGCCCCTGCAGAAATTCCTGCTGCTGAAGGTAGGAGACCAGGGGGCCCTTGGGGGGCAGGATGCCTGAAGGAGAAACAGAGTCTAGCCTCTCTGCTGTCCCCCAGAACTTTTCCAGCCCTCTGCCCAGCCCGGCAGGGATGCTGGAGCCGCTGGTGCTAGACGGGAAGGAGCTGCCACAGGTGTGTGTGGGCGCAGAGGGGCCTGAGGGACCTGGCTGCCGAGTCCTGTTCCACGTCTTGCCCCTGGAGGCTGGACTGACTCCAGACATACTCATCCCGCCTGGTGAGCAGCTGGGTGTTACAGGGAGGGCAGAGGTGAGGGAGGGCACACTTCAGACCAGGCTCTCTGATCGGGGGTCCCGTGAAGGATGTCATTAGACTAGCCTGGCACAGTGGCACAGGCCTATGGTCCCCCTTCTGAGGCTGCAGCAGGAGGGCTGCATGAACCCCTGAGTTAGATGCCAGCCTGGCTAATATAACTAACGACCCTAAGCTTTAAGAAAAAAGGAAGAAACAAACAAAAAAAAAAGGCATGGTGGTATAAGTATTTGGCAGGCTGAGTCAGTAAGATCCTGAGTTTGAGGCCAGCCTGGGCTATATAGAGTTCTAGGCAGCCTGACCTACATAGTGCGGTCCAGTGTCACAAGCAAAATAGGTCTAGGCATGGTGGCACATGTCTTTAATCCCAGCACTCAGGAGGCAGAGGCAGGTGGATCTGTGAGTTCGAGGCCAGCCTGGTCTACAGAGAGAGATCCAGGACAGGCACCAAAACTATACAGAGAAACACTGTCTCTAAAAACAAAACAAAACAAAACAAAGGCTTGGTAGCCAAGGAAAAGCTGCCTGCCTGTGCATAAGCCTGAACCAGCAGCAGCAGGAAGAGGATCTCTGGCCAGGTAGGGACTGGAGGCTTCCATTCTGAGCAGGGAAGGATGACATCTCACCCATGAGGACAGCTGGGCAGTGGGTAGAGAAGGAAAGGCTCCTGGTGCCGGCCCCCCGCAGGATTTCATTCCTAATTTTCCTGTTGCTTTTTTTAAAATAAAGGTTTATTTATTTATTATGTAATATATTACATATACAGTATTCTGTCTGCATGTTTGCCTACATGTCAGAAAGAAGGCATCAGACCTCATTATAGATGGTTGTGAGCCACCATGTGGTTGCTGGGAATTGAACTCAGGACCTCTGGAAGATCAGTACTCTTAACCTCTGAGCCATCTCTCCAGCCCCTTGCTTAAAAAAATATATATTTTTTAGATTTATTTTATTTTATGAGTATGGATGCTTTGCCTTCGTGACCACATGTGTGCCTTGGATGTCAGAAGAGGGTGACCTGGAGTTCCAGAGGGTTGTGAGCCATTATGTAGGTGCTGGGAATCAAACCTGCATCCTCAGGAAGAGCAGCCAATGCTCTTAACCACTGAGCCATCTCTGAAGCCCCCTCAGTCTTAATTCTTACAACAGCCTTGGAAGTAGGCTTTGTCGTGTCTGAGTTACCAAAGAGAAAAATTAAGTTCGCAGAGAAGGGACTTGTGCCAGGTCACACATCTAGTGATTGTCACAGCCTAGTGTGTCTGACCCCGGAGGCTCCTTAGGACTCTGGACCCAGCCTCACTCCTAGGAAGCCTAAGAGCAAGTCCCTTGTTCTGAGTGTGACCCCATAGGGCTTGTATGAAGTGAAATAGTTGTTCAGGACTGGCTGTACATGTCCCCTCAGTCCTTGGAATGCTAGAGTAGGCCGGTGGTTCAAACAGGCTTTACCTCGCCTCTCTGCCCACAGAGGGGATGCCAGGCTCCGCCCAGCAGGTGATCCAAGTGGACAGGGACACGGTCCTGGTCAGCTTCGAACGTGAGTGCCCTAGGGTCAGGGTTGGAGGGTTCTAGCAGGCCCAAGCATGGCAACCATGGCACTGGCAGGCCCTGCCCTTCTCCCCATTCCCTCTACCTTGCAAAACCCTTAGATTACATCCTAAAGTTCGTCACCAAGGTCTGTTCCCTTATTTGACCACTTCCTCCTCCTGAGGCTGACTACCAAAGTCCAGCTATCAATGTATTGAAGTCCAGCAATCAGAACCCCCTTTTGGCTGCCCGAATTAACATGCCCAGTGAAAATTAACCAACTCATCCTGACAAGGGTTCCCCTTTCCCTTTATAAACCGCCATTTGCCTGTGGGCCGTGTCTGCCTCCCCTCTATCCAGAGGCGGTCCTTTGTCCCTCTGAGGCAAATATCTCTTCCCCTCCCTTGTTCCCTTCCCCTTGTCCCTCATCTTCTGTCTCTTGTCTGTGTCCCCTATCCTCCACCCACCCGCTCTCTCCATGCAGGCTGTGTGAGGATCGTTAACCTGCAGGGGGAGCCCACCTCTGCACTGGCCCCGCAGCTCACCTTTGACTTCCCTATTGAGACTGTGGGTGAGTAAGCCAGATGTGGGTATGGCAGCATCCACAGTCCGGAAGCATGTGTGACTGACTCAGGGCTAGGGTTGGCAGTGGGACCAGGGCAGACTCCCTACTCCTGTTGGGGAGCCATTCTGGTCACCCTGGATCAGTGAGGGCCCGTCGGTCGCCCTGGGTCAGGCCCTATGGCAAGGATCGGGGGATTCGTGGAGGGTAGGGTCAACAGAGCCCATTCTTCCAGTCTGCCTGCAGGACAGTGTGCTGGCTTTCTGGAGCCATGGCATGCAGGGCCGAAGCCTTGACACCAACGAGGTGAGTGGGACTCAGGGACCTGACTGCCTCCAACTCCGAGGGCCCTGTTATAAAGGACCTGCTGGGATGGTCTCAGAGTCCCTTGTCTTCCAGGTGACTCAGGAGATCACAGATGAGACCAGGATCTTCCGAGTGCTGGGAGCCCACAGGTGGGTAATGGTGGCACCTGAAATGCACCTTCTATTGCGGATACCACCCCAGGCTCGAGATGGGGGGTTCGCCTGGCTTTCCTGCCTTGCTGCCCTTGTGCCTCTCCCCCCACCAGGGACATCATCCTGGAGAGCATTCCCACTGACAACCCTGGAGCACACAGCAACCTCTACATCCTCACAGGTCACCAGAGCAGCTACTGAGATGTCGCCCTGGCGGCGCCCAGGCCTCGGTTGTCACCTCCAGCCTCTGCTGGGGCCCCAGAGGGCCGACCTAATTCTGAGAGGTGTTGGGGGGCAGGGAGGGGAGGTAGCCCACCCCCCTCAGCAATAACTGAACCAGAGGAAGCTGCGACCACCTACCCTCCCTGCAGTGTTATCCCCCCAGTGCAGGGGGCCCTGGGCGGGATGGGGCTGCCTGGCTGATCCATTCCATTTTCTCATTTTTCCTTTCTGTTCTTTCTGCCAAGAGCCTGCCCCAGGTTCTGTCCTGGGCAACATGTATTTAAGAGAGAATTATATTGGTATTAAAGCTGGTTGGTTTTTATCCCATTAGTCCCTCTGAGGTGGAGAGGGGTCGAGCCCCCCCACTTCTGCCCCTTTCTCTTCTCCTCACGCTCTGTCCTGCAGGACACTTTCCTGTAAGTACTTGGTTGGTCTCAGGCATGCACCATGGAAGGGTAGTCCGCTGGTGCTTGGTGGAGTCTAGACTCAGGTGACACAAGCCAGTGGTCCAACAGCCATCTTGGACCTGTATCTTCCTGGTCCCTGCCCAGAGCAGCCCTCACTCAGTTTTATAGATTGAGACAGCTGCTGTAGTTTGGCGTCTTGTGGACGAATGCACAGAATTACAGGCAAAGGGACCTGTCCAGGGCAGCCTTGCCTCAAGTAGGCTCTTGCTTGTGGTCTGTGGGAGGATGCTGGAAGCTAGCCAAGGAGCTAGCCACCATGTCCATGACCATTTCTGGGATCTGCGCCCTGGCCCTGGCTGCAGGGTCCCACTACAGACCTGTAACAGTATAGTGAAGCATCAGCTTAGCCGGGAAGATGGATCTGGGTCTCTTTAGTGTTCATTCATTCCATGCCAAGCTGGGGGTCACTACCAAGATACGGCTCAACCCCAAGAAGCATGTTGGAGCCCATGTCCCTGGTGGCTCAGCTTGAGCTTCATATTGCCCTCCCTTAGTCCCCTTGCAAAGGGCTCAGAGCCCCCAGGGCCAGGTGCCCCCTCCCCTGTGGCCCCAGATATTGACTGGCTTGCCAGTGACCAAGGCCACTGAAGGGAGGGTGGGGCACACAGAGCCAGGCCTGTGGGCACTAACGGGGGTTGTGGAGCCAAGGTCCAGAGCTCAGTGCTCTGTTCCAGCTCATTGCCCCCTCCTGACATTTAGAGCAAATGTTGGCAGAAGAAGGTCTTGGGCCTGGTATGCTGGCTGCAAGTACTTGGCAGCTTAGTGAAGCAACGGGTGGATGAGTGGGTAGACAACAGCTCATGTGACTGGAATCTGTGGCCCTTATGGCTGTCACTGTCCCGTCTTCAGAGCCTCGATTGCTTGGTTTCTAGTGACCAAGAGGGTTGCTTGGCTGCATAGGGAGCCAGGCCAGGAAGAGGGACGGAGCACATGTCCTCAGTGAGACTCCAAATCATCTGAAGGGTCAAGGGAGATAGGGCTGGCTACACAGTAAAATCCTAGCTTCCTATCTCCCGGATTTCTTGGGAGCATGCTGGGGGTGGGGGTGAGAGGGGTTGCCAGCCGCCCACTTAACCCAGGTGCCCTGGGAGAACTGGCCCTCAGACTTCAGAGCAGTGGGCTGCACACAGTGCCACCTTGTGGCAGGTGGCTCAGTGCAGAGTCCATCTGAAAAGGAGGTTTAGGGGTGTAGTATGCCAAAGTGAGGCCCACGGATAGGGTTGGGTGCCACAAGCCAAAGACAGGGCAAGCCAGGAATATGCACTGAAAGATGTAACTTTATTTATATATTTGTTTATAGACAGCCTTTTTCAAATACAAAAGAGACTTCGATGAAGCTGACTGTGGTGAATGCCTGTGACCCCAGTACTCAGGAGGCAGAGGCAGGAGGACTGTCTGAATTGTAGTCCAGCCTGGTCTACATAGTGAATTCCAGGCCAGCCAAGGTTATATGTAGTAAGATCCTGCCTCAAAAATAAATAAAACTTGTCTCTCCTTTGTCCTCCAGTCCCTTCTAGAAGTATTTATGATATTTAAACAATTTGGTATATTTTTATTCACATGGCAACAGTCCATAGATCCTGCTGGCTCTCTGAAAATACATTCTGGAGATCTTTCCATTATCAGCCTGGCCTATTTTTGTATAGCTCGTGCGGGGTGGTACATGTTTCAGGTAAATGATGTTAACTGAAAGGTCCTTATTGACGGAATGTATTTCTACTTTAATATCACAAACCACACTGCAATAAATAACTCCTGTGTCTGAGCCACTCTGTGTACTCAAGTGTGTTTCTGGGGGATCAGTTCCTGGAAGTGGCATCTCTGGGTTGGAGTGGCTCTATTTGCCACGGCGAGGTACCATACAAATGCCCTCTGTGGGTGTTACCCGTGGGATGGGGACTCTTCATCATTCTGTGGATAGAGATACATCGCCAGTTATGGTGACTCACACCTGTCACCCAGCACTTGAGAGTCCGAGGCAGGAATGCCAGCTAGGGCTACATACCACGACCCTGCATGAAAAAAGCATGAACATGGGCTCACTAGCATGTTCAACAAACAGGCCTGTGCCAGAGGGCACATGGGAAAGCCCTGGTGCAGCGCATCCCTGAAGGTGCGGAGGAGCCTCTGGAATGAGTGAAGGAAAGTGGTGTGGAGCACAGGGCAGGGCCACATTCACTGAGCTTGGTTTTCCCCAGGATGCACCATCAGCTAAAGCAGGGCCGGTGGGCAGTCAGGAAATGCTCTAAATTCTCGATACAGCAACACCAAAGGTCTTAAACCAAAGCAGTAAGTCCCATAAAATGGCCAGTGTGTGCTGTCAAGTATTAGGAAGCTCAGAAACCAGCAAGACAAACTATCAGCTTTCCACGAATGTGTGCACACAGGTCACAGGCGGCTGAGCATAGAGGTGCACATCTGTTACCCCAGCACCCTGGGATGCTGAGGCAGGAGAGAGCAGCTTAAGGCCAGCTTCAGCTACATAGTAAGAATGGCTTTTGGGGGGCGGGCGGGGGACAAAAAGTGTGGAGGGAAACGAAAATGGCGGCCTTCAAGCTGGGGCCTCAGCAGGAACAGGCACTGCACAGGGGTGCCCGACCCGCCTGGGATGGAGAGTTGACAGTGGGACTGGAGATACTCTGTTTATGGCTCTTTTGGTCTACAATGGAGGGGCAAACCCAAGGCCGTACGTTAGGCCCACACTCTGCCACCTGGCTTCATCCGCAGCCCCGGAAACCATGTTTATACTGTAAACAGAAAAATGTCCAGAATGAAGCCGGGTGGTGGTGGTGCACACCTTTAGTCCCAGCACTGGGGAAGCAGTGGCAGGTGGATGTCTGTGAGTTTGAGGCCAGCCTTGTCTATAGAGTGAGTTCCTGGAAAGGTGCAAAGCTACACGGAGAAACCTGTCTTAGAAAAACAAAAACAGAAAGAAAGAAAACTGTCCAGAATGACCAATTTATGAAGCTGATTATTTTGAAGCTGAGGCAGCTGACTCAGTGGGTAAAAGCACTTCTCTTGGGAGGTGGGAGAATCAGCTTGAGGATACACTAGCATGGAGTACTCAACACAGAATCAGAAATGAGACAGAGCTCAACGTGGAAGGAGAACTGAATATTGTCCTCTGACCTCCAGAGCCAGGCGGATCTCTGTGAGTTCGAGGCCAGCCTGGTCTACAGAGTGAGATCCAGACACAGAAACCCTGTCTCAAACAAACAAACAAACAAACAAACAAAAACCAGGAAGATTCAGCATGCTGTGAGTGGCACCGTCCCCTTGGCAGGGGGTCCTGAAATGGAAGAGCCAATTTTTTTTTTTCTCTGCTTTTGACTACGGATATAACAGCCTCCTCAAGCTCCTGCCTCAATTTCCCTCAACAGATAGACTGTCCCCTGTAATTGTCATCCAACTGAAGCCCTTTCCCTTAAAGTTCCTTTTGTCAGGGCGTTACTATAGGAACGGAAAGAAAACTGGGGTGGTAGTTCCAGGTAAGAACTGGGAGAGATGGAGACTGTAGTTCACGCCTCCCTCCTAATCCTCTCCGTTTTTTACAAAGTTTATAGCCGATGTGGTGGCACATGCCTTTAATCCCAGCACTCAGGAGGCAGAGGCAGGCGGATCTCTGTGAGTTTGAGGCCAGCCTAGTCTACAGAGTGAGTTCCAGGACAGTTAGGGCCAAAGAGAAACCCTGTCTCCAAAAGCCCTCCCCCCCCCCCAAAAAAAAGTTTATTCTTACTTTATGAATGAGTGCTTTGCCTGCAAGTTACATATACCATGTGTGTGCCTGGTGCCCTTGGAGGCCAGAGAGGGCACTGGTTCCCTGGAACTGGAGTTAAGGACAGTTGTGAGATACATGTGGGTGCTGGGGACCTAACCTAGGTCCTCTGCAAGAGCAGCAAGTGCTCTTAACCACTGAGCCATCTCCCCAGGGACCCCTTTCCCTAACTCTGTGATGGTCTATTCTTTCCATTTAACTCTCCATGGCATCCTCCCTCCTCACGTTCACATGCAGGTAAGGAAGTCTAGGCTGGGGTGCAGCTGGGGGCAGAGCAATTGCTCAGCATGCACAGAGCCTTGGCTTCGATCCCATTGTTGCTGAACAGATCAATGGAGAGCACAGGTGTGGCGTGAATTCTAATTGGTCTTAATAACAAAAACCCGGAGTCAGGTATGGGGGGTAAATGCTGAAAGATCAGAGAAGTAAAGGAGCAGCCACTGGAGAGACTTCTTACCTCTACTGAATCCTCAGACAAGGAAGGGCCAAGCTCCTGTCTCCTCCCACCTTACATTTCTGTCTCCACCTCCCTGATGCTGGGGTTAAAGGCGGGAGCCTCCACTGGCTGGCGGTTTCTCTTTTAGACTGGCTACATCTCATGTAGCTCAGGGTGACCTTGAACTCCTGATCTTCCTGCTTCCCTTTTCCTAAGTGCTGGGATTAAAGGTGTGTGCCACCACTGCCTGGCCTCTATGATTAGCTAATGGCTAGCTCCACCCTCTGATCTATAGGCAAGCTTTGTTCGAGCACAAACAAAATATCACCACACAGGTGCTGTCCCAGGAGATGCAAGATCTATTAGATTTTAAAAAGCTAAAAATAGGGTGTGGTTCAGCCCATGCCTTGGGAAGTAGACAGGAGGATTAGCAGGCCAAGGCCAGACTCAGCTACATATTAAATCGAGGCTAATCTGATACATGAGACCTTGTTTCAAAATAAACGATGGAGCCGGGCGGCAGCGCACGCCTTTAATCCCAGCACTCAGGAGGCAGAGCCAGGCGGATCTCTGTGAGTTCGAGGCCAGCCTGGGCTACCAAGTGAGTTCCAGGAAAGGCGCAAAGGTACACAGAGACACCCTGTCTTGAAAAACCAAAAAAAAAAAAAAAGATGGTTCTTGGAAGGGAAAGATCCCATTCCTGCCTACTGTCCTACCTGAAGCCCTGGTGTTCTACCAATCCCTTCCCACCTTGAGCCCTCTGAAATGGAATGTGAGATGAAGCCATCCTCTATTTTGCTCATAAAAGGCTTTGAGTAAACTTGTTTTCTCTAGTGTGTGTGTGTGTGTGTGTGTGTGTGTGTGTGTGTGTGTGTGTGTAACAGGGTTTCTCTCTGTAACAGCCCTGATCTAAAACTCTATAGACCAGGCTGGCCTTGAACTCAGAGATCTGCCTGCCTCTGCCTACAGAGTGCTGGGATTAAAGGCGTGCACCACTAAAGCCTGGCCCCAATTTGTTTCTTTCCTACCAACTTCTGCCCCCTAGGTTTTTGTAGAGTAGTTACCAGTGCTGACCTCAGATTGCAGTGCAGGGCCCAAGAGTTTGTAAAGGGCTTGGCTTCAGTATGTGGTTCTCCAGGGTGGTAGGTTCACAGTATTCAGTGTCTGAACGAAACTCACATAAGGTGCTTCACAGCTTCATATATGGATCACATATTCCGTAAAATTTTCAGTTTTGAGCCGGGCAGTGGTGGCGCACGCCTTTAATCCCAGCACTTGGGAGTCAGAGGCAGGTGGATCTCTGTGAGTTAGAGGCCAGCCTGGTCTACAGAGCAAATTCTGGGACAGAGAAACCCTGTCTCAAAAAAACAAAAACAAAAACAAAACAAAAAATTCAGTTTCAACCAGGTATGCAATCACTTAAAAATAAATGTATCTTGAAAATTTTAAAAACCAAAGGTCTGGTTGGTTTGTTTGTAGAGAATTTACTTAGCAAGCAAGAAGGCCTGGGTTCCATCCCTGGCAGTGGTAGTGAATGTCAATAATTCCAGTACCCTGGAGGTGGTGAGAGGGGATACAGATCCAAAATTTAAAGTAATCTGAAGCCAGCCTGGACTACAAGTGACCCTGTCTGGGGGGAAAAAAGAAGCTGGGTGTAATACCATGTAGCATATCCCTTTAATCCTAGTACTCAGGAGGCAGAGGCAGGAAGCTCTCTGAGTTTGAGGCCAGCCTGGTCTACAGAGTGAGTTCCAGGAGAGCCAGGGCTACACCGAGAAACCCTGTCTCGAGAAACCCTGTCTTGAAAAAAGCAAAACACAAAACATAAAATCTCAGCACTTGGGAGGTGAAGGTAGGCGGATCTCTGTGAGTTCTTGGTCACAGCCTGGTCTATGCAGCAAGTTTCTAGGCTTACCAGAACTATATAGGGAGACTCTGTCTCAAACAAAACAAAAAAACACTAAGGGGACTCTACCAAATCAACAGGAGTCACTAGTATGAACTGCAGGCAGAATCTTCTCTCACTGGTTCTTCTTTTCCTTTTGGCAGATTTCACGTAGCCAGGCTGGTTCTGACATTGATACCTTTACCTCCACCTCCTGAGTGTGTGATTACAGGCATGTGCCACCCGCCCTGCTCACTTTGGTTATGTTGTGGTAGTATGGCTAGGACCTGGGCCTTGTACATGCTAGGCAAGTGCTTTATCACAGAGCTGTCCTCTTTTTCTCTAAAAAAGAGTGGTGGCCCACAGCTGTCTGTGATTCCAGTTCTCGTGGATCTGATCTGGAGGCTTTCTGCTTCTGCTGCCAACAGGCTTGCTCATGGCACAAACACGAACTCAGATCTCTGTCTCTGTCTCTGTCTCTGTCTCTCTCTCTCTCTCTCACACACACACACACACAATGTTTGGCTTTTCAGGACAAGGTTTCTCTGTGTAACAGCCCTGGCTGTCCTGGAACTTGCTTTCAATCCCAGCAGAAAGAGGTGGATCTCTGTGAGTTTGAGGTCAGTGTGGTCTACAGAGTGAGTTCCAGGACAGCCAGGGCTACACAGTGAAACCCTGTCTCAAAAAAAAAAAAAAAAAAAAAAAAAAGCTCTTTCAAGTCTTCTATCCTCCACTACCTTAGGACAAGCCTGCTGGAGCAGGTACTTCGCACTGTTTCATCTGTGAGGGTGCAGGTGTCGTGTCCACTCTTCAATGGAGTTCATGTATTTCTCATTCTTCTTCATCCATTAGGCCATCCAGCTCTGAAGGGACAATCACTGTCATCTTGATCAGCCAACTACCTTCATGGATTTGTTGACAAGCCCCCCAGGTTTCCTGCACTGCTTTGTGGATTCAGTTACCTTTTTGGGAGGAGAGTTCACTGGCAGCCTTCACATTCTCCAGAGCACCTCACTCATCCCACAGCATAGGTCTGGTGTGCAGCACTCGCCCTTGATGGGCAGGAAGCCACAGTGGTGTGCAGGCTGCAGGCCATGGCCCCCAAGCTCCTTGCCATGATCAGGGTTCCAAGGGTCACCACGCTGTGCCTTCACCACTTTTCTATTGTCGTGAAGAGACACCATGACCAAGGCCAATTATAGAAGAAAGAGCTGGTGAGTCTATAACCGTCATGGCGGGGAGCATGGCGGCAGGCGGCAGGCGGCAGGCGGCAGGCGGCAGGCGGCAGGCGGCAGGCGGCAGGCGGCAGGCGGCAGGCATGGTGCTGTAGTAGCAGCTGAAAACTCACATTGTACCAGCAAGTACAAGGCAGAGAGAGACAGAGAGAGAGGAGAGAAACGGTGTGTGTGTGTGTGTGTGTGTGTGTGTGTGTGTGTGTGTGTGTGTGGTGGGGGGTGGAGGGGTGGGAGTGGGGGGTGGGTAGGGTGGGGTAGGGTGTAATTCTCAGTCAAACCACCACACTTGCCATGGCCGGCTCCATAATAATTATTTTCAGTACTTGGGATCAAACCCAGGTCCTTGGCCGTATTAGGCCAGCATTCTACTACTGGACTACAGCCTCAGTTCCTCTATTTAGTTTTAATTTTTAAATTTTTTGAGATCATTTTTATGTGTATGAGTGTTTTGCCTGTGTGTATTTTGTGTACCACCTGCGAGTAGTGCCTGAGGTGTCCAGAGGGAGTCACGGTCCCCTGGAACAGGAGTCACGGTCCCTGGAACAGGAGTGACTATTAACAGGAGCAGCTGTGAGCTGCTATGTGCACGCTGGGAACTGAACCTGGGTCCCCTGGAAGAGCAGCCAGTGCTCTGACGTGCTGAGCATCATCTCTCCAGCCTTCCTCTACTTAGTACTGAAGGCTTCTCTAGGTATTACAGACATGTGGCTTTTCTTCTATTTTTGCAGTTCTGGAGGAGGAATCAAGGAAGTTGCATGTGCTAGGCAAAAGCTCTACCACTGATTTGTATTTTCAGCCCAGACATTTGCTCCTTCTCTGTTGCATGGCAACTTCTTCCCTAATCTGTCATGATCTGTTGACTTGTACCATCCATCATTCATGAGTTTGTAGTCTCTCAATTCCTAGATTACCCCAATTCTAAATTGTCTTCTACATGTTTTAGGATTCTTTTCTACATCATTTATTTTTTAAATTGTATTTGTCTTATGTATATGGGTGTTTTGTCTGCATGTAAGTCTGTGCATCACATGCATGCAGTACTTGTGAGGCCAGAAGGCGGCTTTGGATTCCCTGGGACTGAAGTTACAGATGGTTGTGAGCCACCATGTGGTGCTGGCAACTGAATGGGAAAGCAGCCCATGGTCACATCTGCTGAGCCACCTCTCCAGCCCCTCTGCATCATTTATTAAACATCTTTCTCTCTACTGGGTTGGAGTAATCAGCTTTATGAGAATCCTATCCCCAGTTCTAGTCTGTTGTGTCAAACTGTTTTTCTGGCAAGAAAATTGTTTAATTGCTCTTATGTTTACAGGAAGGCATGTCTAGCCTCTGTTTCATTTACAAGTTCCCTACTATTTTCATGGCTATATACTTTTTTTTTTCCAAGACAGTTTCTCCGTTAACTCACTCTGTAGGCCTCGAACTCATGGAGAACTGCCTGCCTCTCAAGTACTGGGATTAAAGGTGTGTGCCATCACCACCCAGCTGGTTATATACTTTTAAGGTAATGTAATCAAATTCTCAACACACTGAGATTTCGATGGAAATGCACACTTGATAACTTGAATTGACTCTGTGTGTGTGTGTGTGTGTTTCCTCTCCTAAGAATGACCTCCTGATTTTCCTTTTCAAGAGCTGGGTTTTCCTTTTGAGACAGATATACTGTACCCGAGCCTAGTACCAAACTCATGGTAGTTCTCCTGCCTCAGCTTCTCAAATAGCCAGGTGCCAGGCCACTACTTTGGCTACCTTTGCTGTCTTTCGTCTGAGGTTATATGCTGTTCCATCACTTCAGACACTATTTTCTTTTTCTTTTCTTTCTTTCTTCTTTTTTTTTTTTTTTGGTTTTTCGAGACACGGTTTCTCTGTGTAGCTTTGCGCCTTTCCTGGAGCTCACTCTGTAGTCCAGGCTGGCCTCGAACTTACAGAGATCCGCCTGCCTCTGCCTCCCGAGTGCTGGGATTAAAGGCGTGCGCCACCACCGCCCGGCCAGATACTATTTTCTTACTGACATCCGCCTGGCTCTGCCTCCCGCGTGCTGGGATTAAAGGCGTGCGCCACAATGCCGGCATAAAATAAAATCTTAAAACACAAACAAAAGACTACCCTACTTAGAGCAATCCCGTAACGCTTTACTTATTTTAAAGAAAACAGGAAGTTCTCCTCTACCTGCGCGGTCCACGAATCCGCTTCCTTCCCTCGAGCCCGCCCCTTCCCCGCGGTTCCTGGTTACCTCTGGCACAATGACCGACGTCACTCAGGGCCTCCGCTCCGGCCGGCTGGGGGAGGGGCGCGGGCCGCCGGGCCCCACTGCGCACGCGCACCCCCGACTCTCGGGCTTCTCCGCCGGGCTCTCTCGATTGCCGAGCAACTCGGCCCTGGGGGCGGGGAGCCGCTTCAGCCAATCCCGCGGCGTTACGACGCCGAGGCGCTCGGCTCCACCGCCTTCAGCCAATGAGCTAGCCGTTCGCTCTACGTCATAGCCTCGACCCCGCCTCCTCCCCGCCTCCCCGGCCTCGGAGCGCAGTCCGCGCAGTCACAAATGAAGTGCGCGCTGCGACGCCTCCCCGCTCCCCCGGCCCCGCCGCCATTTCGTCGCCCGGCCTAACGGTCCGGCCAATCCCGACACGTATCGGAGAGGGCCAGCGCTCCACCAATCGGAGGCCGCCGACTCCGACCTCACCTCGGGCCGGCCCAATCCAGGCCCCGGTCCCGCCGCCCCCAGCCCGCCCCCGCCGCATCCTCTCTCCTCCCTCTTTGTGCGTCTGGCGCCGCCGCCGCCCGCCGCGTGAGAGGACTGGCTCCCCGCGCTCCTCGGCAGCGTCGTCGGGTCCCCTCCCCCCCGGAAGGTTCGCGAAGGAGAAGCCGCCGCCGAGGACGAGGAACCGCTGGTGCCGGTCCCCTGGGGCGCCATGGCGACCGGAGCGAACGCCACGCCGCTGGGTAAGCTGGGCCTGCCGGGCCTCCCCCCGCTCCCTGGGCCCGAAGGCGGCTTCGAGCGGGGCCTGCTGGCGCTCGGGCCCCCGCCGCCGCCGGGATCGCTGGGGGCCCTGACGGCGGCCTTCTCCCGAGCGGGGCCGCCGCCTCCAACCTCGAACCCGCCACGGCAGCCGCCCCCGCGCCGCCGCTCTTCCAGCGAGTGTCGCCTCCGCGCCAGGACCAGCAGCCGGGCCCGGCCGGCGGCGGCGGCGGCGGCGGAGGTGAGTCGGGCCGATGGCGCGCGGCCCGGCCCGGCCGGCGGGGAGGCACGCGACCGCGGCTTCGCGCGGCAAGGACGCGCGCGCGCGCGTGCCCGGCAGGTCCGGGCGGACGCGCCCCGGGGTACGCGCGGCCTGGTTTGAGAGGCTTCGAGTGCGCATGCGCCCCGGGGAGAGGAAGAGGGGCGGAGGAAGCGTCCTCTGCGCAGGCGCACTGGGGCGTTCAGGCTTGGTGGCGCACTTCTGATAGCTTGAGGAGGCCACCTGTGGCCCCCCGAGCTGGTGTGGGCAGGAGTGTGTAAAACGGTCCACGTAACGACGTGGTGTGACTTTAGGAACCTGGAAGACCAGTCCCGTGACAAGAGTGTCTCCTTTTTCACAATAAGGCCGGTTTGGAAGGCTTCTAGTGATGTTTGGGTTCGGTTTTTATTTTTTTTGAAGGCTGTTTATCTCCTTTTGTTTTCTAGTAGGTTCTCAGAGTGACCCGCTTTTCCTGTGCTGTTTTAAAAGGCTTTTCCCCTGGCCTGTAATCCTGAGAAATAGAAAACCTTGTGTGGTAAATGTAGGGAAGAATTTGATACATCAGAGTTCTGATGCCAAGTGTCCACTGGTCAGGAAAATTGAATGCTGATCTTGCCACGCGTGAGGATGGGCTTACTGAAGGACGGGGCATTTCCCTTAGTAATATGTAGCAAGAGCTTTGGTGGTTTTGTTCTCTTGGAGCTAGTTTCCTGCTGCTTTGTGGACATGATTTTCCAACTTGCTTTTCTGCCGTTTAAAGCTTCCAGAATTGATAATGCACATCTCCTTAACACTTCCATTCTGGGTTCCTATACCTTGTGAATTGGAAGGAAGGATGCAGTGGCCCGTGCCTTTATTTCCAGCATGATCTACGTAGTTCCAGGATAGCCAGGGCTCTGTAAAGAGACCCTGTCTCAAGCAAAACCGAACGAAAACAAAGAATAGGTGTGCTTCGCTAGTAGAGCCCTTACCTAGCATTTGCAGCGACCTGGGTTTTCCAAACACCACAAGAGAAAATCTGTTCCTTGTGTTTACACTCTTTAGCAAGTTCTTCCAGGAAAAACAAAACAAAACGAATGTAAATGTGAAGTGTTCCTTAGCTTTCCTGACAGGACCAGAACAGATACCTTTTAATGGCTGCTTATTTTCTTCTCTGATCTCTGAGATTCTTTTCCTTTTAAATTTTAGGTGGATGTCTGTTTTAGTCTTAATTATCAAGAATTGCCTGTTGGTAGTCACTCTCATGGTTCATATTTCCCCCTAATGGACTCTGTCTGTCTTTAGACTTCCCAAGTAAGAAGAGGAAGAGGAGCCGTTGGAACCAAGACACAATGGAACAGAAGACAGTGATTCCAGGCATGCCCACAGTTATCCCCCCTGGACTGACTCGGGAACAAGAAAGAGCTTATATAGGTAAATACACGTTCTGCATCCAGGTGCATCTTCAGTTTGTTACTGCTTATTCTGAGTGACAACTCTGTTGAAAGTCTGAGGTTTTAGTCTTGGGACAAGGAGTGATGAGGTGTGCTTTTATAGCTTTGGTGTAAACTGTGATTGGCTTGGCCAGTCCTGCACTTGTAGCTTGTTTGGGCCTGCTTCCAGCAGCACATAGGCCTTACTAAGCAGCCCACTTCTCAGCTGCTCTTGCTCATTGATGAGGTGCATGCTCTCTGCCTCTGGACAGGCCCCAGTGGAGAACACTGCAGGTATTGTAAACCAGGTGCCTTTTTTGTAGCATGGCCTTTCACCATAATGTCATAGTTCCCTTTCCCTAAAATGGTTTTGCTTTTTTTATAGGTTACAAAACAGTTCAAACAAAAAGTGGCTCTGAAAGTATTTACAGTTCGCCCATTTTTACCATTTTGTTGAATTTAATCCTTCCCTTCAGCATCTTTTCTTGTTTGGTCTTTAGAGAGCTGTCTTAAAAATGAAGGCTCTTATAATTAACCACTAAATGACTGCTGGGAAGGGTTTATTACTGTTTGATTTGAAATGAGGTGGTTGCAGGATTTTTAAAAATTAAGTTACTGTCCACAGTTGAATTGAAATTAAACCTCAGAATTACTTAGAAACCAAGGTCATTAATACAAGTTGTATATATCTGTCCAGCTGTCTCAAAAAAGTGCACTTGATAAACATTTTCAACTAACCAAATAAACATCCTCTTTGAGCAGAAACCTAGTGGGTCCGTAAAGCTGTGGCCTTCACAAACAGTTTCAAGGCCATGGGGTCTAAACCTGGAGGGTCTTCATTTCCTGGTTTTTAGATTGCTGAGAATTTTGAGGCGTTGGAATTGTCTGCTTCTCACAGTGCTACTAATACTACTTTTTCTCACTGTTGCTGTTTACTCCTCCCCAACCCTTAGGTGTCATTAGACCAGTGTTGGACCTTCCAACCTTGTAAAATGTCCCTAGTGGTGTCATAGCCCACGAACGCAGAAGCCAAGACACACTTAATACTTTTCCAGCTCTTTCTCTAAGCCCTTAAAGACTATTTACATCTTTCATCAAAGTAGATACAAGAGACCATAGTGTAGGTTCTTTGCTTCATGGGGAGATAACAGCTTTTTCTGGTTTATTCAGTTCTGGATATTCAAGTTAGATCCCACAGTTAAGAGGCTGCTCTATGGTAGTTAACTTTTATCTGAAGTTCCTGAGCTAATGTCTTGACTGTAAATCTAGAACTTGTTGGAGTAGGGGAGCTTGGAGAGCAACTGTGTCCCATTGCATACACTTTGTCCAGATGTCCTCAGTGTCCTCTCACTATTAAATTTTCTTTTCATCGGTGTTGTCAGCATGGAGATGTTGTATAGCCCTGTGAGATATACATGAAAATTAGAATTGTCAGCCAGGCGGTGGTGCACACCTTTAATCCCAGTACATGGGATGCAGGGGCAGGTGAATCTCTTGAGGCCAGAGAGTTCCAGGACTGCCAAGGCTACAAAGAGAAACCCTGTCTTGAAAAATTTAATGCATTAATCCTAATTATAAGTAAGCCATGCCCGTCCTACCTGCTCAGAAACTTGGGTAATGATGAAGATGTAGGAGAGGTAGTTTCATACCATGTTGACGAAGCCACTGTAGTCTGCTATCCTGCTGCTGGGTTACATTTCCCCTGAGTTACTGGAAGCTTTTAATGAAACCCTCATCTCTTGTCATTTCAAATTTCAGGGCCACATGCATTCTCCTTGACCCTCACTTTTCATCTTTACACACCTCCCCACATCATTAGCTGGTCTGGAAATAAACTTAGCCAGAGCCAGGTGTATCGCATACCTTTTACCCAATCACTGGGGAGGCAGGAGCAGGTGATCTTTGAGTTCGAGGCCAGCCTGGTCTACAGAGCAAGTTCTAGGACAGCCAGGACTACACAGAGACCCTATCTCAAAAAAAAAAAAAAAAGAACAAACAAACAAAAAAGCAAAAGAAATCAAAGATAAAGGAAAACAAACAAAAAATTAACTTACAGAACCTTTCTTAGACCCACTGGTTTATAAAGAAAGGTACAGGGTTTGTTCAATATTTGAGTAAAAGCTGTAGGTATTGGGGACTCTTAGTACAGGTCTGGTTGTACAGAAAGTAGAAAATGTACGTACGAATCTGTAAATGTTGAATTATTAAGTGTCTTGCTTAAAGAATTTTAAACCTGGTCTTAATGAAAATGGTCGTTATTCAACTGCTATTTTTGTTGTTGTTGTCCCATGTTAATTGAGTGATTTTGGGCTGTGTATAATATTTACTGAAGAAATAGAAACTTAAGTCTTGCCCTGAGTTTGATGGGAACCAGGTACTGGTGATATCTTAAATGGCGTTGGTTCAGGGTGCCAATTGTAAGCAAGTGTTGGTGGGGAAGGGAAGAGGTGAATACTTGCTGATCATTGCAATTGTAAGCCGTAGTGAACAGTCTTAACTGCTAACCCCTCTTCCAACAAACTGTTTGCTTCCTTACGTGATAACCATTTGAAGTGAAAATTAACTGTAGATGTAAATGGACTCCTGCTGCTAGGTGGTTGGGGGTTTTTGCCTCAGTGTGTCACTGATCAGTCAACCCTTTCAAAGTCTCCGAGTTCTTCATGCTTGTTATTGAGATTTGAGATGTTTTTTGGTAACATTGTCTTTTTTTCCATCCTTTTTTTTCTTTCCTAACCTGGTTTCTTCCAGTGCAACTACAGATAGAAGACCTGACTCGTAAACTGCGCACAGGAGACCTGGGCATCCCCCCTAACCCTGAGGACAGGTTGGGAAACAGTTTTAACCAGCTGACAGTAACGCTTTTACCTTTTTCTCAATATGTTTTTACTGGTGGCAACATATTGTGTCAGTTCAATAAAATCATAGTTAAGACGACTGGTATTCTGACCAGGGTTTATTTAGAATGTGTGTTCAGTCAACAGTTAGAAAAGTTGGAATGGAATTTAATGGGAGAATAAGTTAAAGGAAAATGGATAACTGGTTTCTAATTGGTAAGCATGTAGATTTTAACCTGAAAATTTACCCACCCCTAGGGACAGTGAGGGGTGGCCATTAACCTGCCTTTTCACTGGCTGCTTTGGCTGGAAAGCACAGGGGGCAGTTTTTCTCGTGGTATATTATGCAGGGATTTGAGAATATTTTTAACCTTCACTGAATTTGAGCAGGCCAAGCTTGTTGAAGTCTTACCTGCTTGTGGTTTTGAGATTGTTTTAAAATTAGGAGATTTCTAACCAACTTCCTTCATTGCCAATTAATTTTCAGCCTTGGCCATTGCCTGCGGGTTTTGGGAGGGAAAGGCAAGCAATAAACCCCTAAATTACTTTTTCTTTTTTAAAGGGAACGTGGGCCTCAAACAGCTGTGGTCATGTCATTTCAGTTTATAGTTTCTTGTCTCTGAAAAGTTAAAGTTCATGTGAGAGAGGAACTTTTTAAGTGGAATTTATTGGCTGATCTTTGAACAGCTAAAGTCTGGTCGTTTAATTGACAATAAGCTTCCACTGGAATCTCTCTTAGTGCCTGTAGTATAGTTGAAAAGATTGCTTTGAAAGTGTTTCTGGCTTTTACTATCCTGGTAATGGCTTTAGAAGTTACACACAGTTCTGCTTCCCCTTGCCACGAAACAAACGAACTTAATGATTCCTCCATATTGACCTTCTTTTGCTTATCAAGTTTGTTATTTTTTTCACATATAGATTTTAATTGGAAAGTTGTATTTTACATTTCTTTTTTTATTTGAAAATTTTTATTTTTTAATTTTTTAAGATTTACATTGTAGGTTATAGACCACAACTGTTTAGTGCCTTTTTGGCCTTTTCCCCTTTAATGGTATGTCTACAGGTTACCAGGCAATTCCTCCAAAGGTTGAGTTTTTAACAAACCTTGTTTGCTTCCTGGAGAACTGGGATTAGAGTGCAGTTAATGTTTCTGATGCCTCTTCTAGGTGAAGAAGTCCGGCCAGTCTAACCTCTAGATTGCTAGCTTTTGCTTTTCACTTCCACAGTTTGGGAAGAGGTTAAATGGTTATGAAGTTATAAAGCCTTTAAAAGGCCAATTTGGTTCTGGTACAATTTGGTATTTAGCCAGAAACATTCGATTCTAGATAGCAGTGGGCTGGGCATGTTAGAAATGAGTAAAACCAGAGCAGGGTTTTTCCTCCTTGATATGCTCAATTTTGAAAGAGGCCATAATGCCTGATTGCTTTTGCTTTTAAGCCCAGGTTGGAGGGAAATACATGAGTTTCTTACCTTACTAAGATGATTTCTTAAGAAGGTGTATTTCAAAATTAAGCCACTTTCTGCTATTTTGATGTTGCTTAACTTGCACAATTAAAGTGTTTTAAAACCTGTTATAGACTTAAATGTGTAAGATGACAGTCTAATGAGCTGGGGACGTTTGCTTGTGTTCACTATGATTGGATTGTGCTAACAGTTCATCCAGATGCTAGAAACGGAGGTGTCATTTAGCCGTCATTAGCCACGAACAAACCTGACCTTTTATTCCATCGTGTGTGTAACCTGGTATGACATGGTTCCCTTTAGGCTGAAGACAGTGGGAGCAGCCGAGTTCAGTTCTTGCTCTCCAACTAGGCACAATTCTCTCAACTAAACCAAGGGTGTAGGAGTCGGGACTACTTTTCAGGATGTTTTTTAAAATAACCTGATACACATGGTCTCTTCCCTTCTTGCAGCTGCTACTAAATTTTCATACAGAGTATCAAGCTATGGTCCTTTTTGTAATCTTAACTCAGAATTCTAGGAGTATAACTTCTTTTTTTGTTACCGCAAAATCGAGCTGTGGTAAAGTGACCATTTTATTATTATTACTATATATTTTTTTTTTATTTTTTATTTTTTTTTTTTGCTTGTAGTGTCAGCATTTTACTTAAAAATGAGAGAGAAATTTCTGCTTTCTGGACTTGTAAACTCTGGCGGAGAATTGTAGTTCCCCCTTGCTATTGGCAGGTTCAGACCCTAGACAAGTGTTTGACCAAATCTGCATTTGCAGCCTCTTGCAGAAGCTGCGTTAGCACTTTAACGGTTTTCTCTACCCAGACTCCCACCTCGAACAGCCAGCCAGGCCATTGAAGGAAAAGCAGAGACGAAGCCTTGCACCATTTCTCTCCAGTGCGGGGGCCAAGTAGCTGTAGTAGCATGAGTCCCAGCCGCTTTGGTGAACGAACTTGTGTTCACTACGTGGTAGGGGTATAGATGCTCTTCCTAATACACACAGTTCACCTCAACTCGGGTTTCTGGGGTTCATCAAGTTGGGTTACTATAAATTTTTTCAAATGAAAGAATCATTTGGCAAGAAGCTTCCAAAGGATGATACTGTTCTTGCCACTTGTGGTCCAAGGGTTTCCCTTTAATGGACCCTTCCTCAGTCACTTGAACAAGTGAAAGGATTTTTCCCTGTCTCACATATACCCACATCGCTTAATGTTCAGTCAGATTCCATCTCCCCGTTCCACACGATCTTGAATAGCACACGTTATGGTCGGTTCCTCCGAAGAGTTTTGTTAGGATCTGAGAGGCAGAGGGTCTGGGGAGACTTGTTATAGTCCATATGGGAGCAAGGGGGTGGGGGCAGAGCAGTAATGGGGGTCTGTCTCCCACAGGTCCCCTTCCCCTGAACCAATCTACAACAGCGAGGGGAAGCGCCTTAATACTCGAGAGTTCCGTACTCGGAAAAAGCTTGAAGAGGAGCGACACACCCTCATCACAGAGATGGTTGCTCTCAACCCGGACTTTAAACCACCTGCAGATTACAAGTAAGCAGAGTCAGGTGTCTGGGACGATTCTGGTTTACTATTTACCTTTTGGCCCAAATTATCCTTAATTCTCAGGTGGTATGTTCTTGATTAATTGTAGAAGAGCTTGGGTTCCAGAAATAGAGATGGTGATGCTCTTTTCTTTCTTAGGCCTCCAGCAACACGTGTGAGCGATAAAGTGATGATCCCCCAAGATGAGTATCCAGAAATCAATTTTGTGGGGCTCTTAATTGGGCCCAGGTGAGTAATTACTAGTCTATGGTACCCATTGACATACTTCAGGGTTTTAGGTTTTTATTTGGGTTTTGGCTGAATTATGCCTTAAATTTGATACACACCACCACCCTCCACATCTTTCCATTTTATGTAGAGAAGTAAAATTCTGAGATGATGTTGCTGACCTTAATGTAGAATTCTCAACAGAGTCCTTAGCTGGGGAGTCCTGGTGCTCTGCATTTTGCAGTTTCCCACCAATGGCTACTCAGCCCAGCCTTTTTACTCTGAAACCAGAATTTGCACCGAATGTATAAACACTGTCTTTTCTGCCTTTGATAGAGGGAACACCCTGAAGAACATTGAGAAGGAATGCAATGCCAAGATCATGATACGGGGGAAAGGATCTGTGAAAGAAGGGAAAGTTGGGCGCAAAGATGGTCAGATGTTGCCAGGGGAGGATGAACCTCTTCATGCTCTAGTCACTGCCAATACAATGGAGAATGTCAAAAAAGCAGTAGAGCAGGTGTGTGGTGAGCCCAGAAGGAGGCTTCGTGTTGGAAACCTAGTGATGGCCCCAGGCACTTTGACAATTAACTGCTGCTATGTCTTAATAGATCAGAAACATCCTGAAGCAGGGTATTGAGACCCCAGAGGACCAGAATGATCTACGGAAGATGCAGCTTCGAGAGTTGGCTCGCTTGAATGGTACTCTACGGGAAGATGATAACAGGTCAGTGGTAATGTTGAGAAGACTGCATAGAAACCTGAACATTTTGAGGTGGAAAGGTGGTTGGTCTCTACAGGTCTTTGAACTGATTTCTCTACTTCAACAGGATCTTAAGGCCTTGGCAGAGCTCAGAGACACGCAGCATTACCAATACTACCGTGTGTACCAAGTGTGGAGGGGCTGGCCATATTGCCTCTGATTGCAAATTTCAGAGGTGAGGCCTGACTGCTGTTGGAGTGGCTCCCTTGCAGCCCACTGGTCTTCAGGATCCTCCTTCCCATACTGGCTTGTGGTTCATGTACTAGAGCAGCATCCTTTCTGTGGGTGTGGCTGGGTGGTGAGAGGTTTAAACATAGAGGACTAGAAATGGGTACAACTTACCCTCTGGCTGTAAATGTTGCCGTTAGGTGCGATATTCATTCACGTTCGCTGCATAAGATTTGTTAAGACTAGGGGGTTTTTATTTCCATATGCCTTTTTTTTAAGGGGGAGATGGCTGTAGTTTCTCTAAGTCTTGCATACCCTTCTCTCAAACGGGGAAGATAGATAGAGGTAGATTTTTTTTTTTTGTCTTTTTTAGATTTCAGTTTATCTCCCGCATGTATGTCTGTACTGTGTGTGCCTAAGTGCCTGTGGAGATTAGAAGAGGGTTGTGAGCTGCCATGTGGGTGTTGGGAATTGAACCCAGTAAAGGGTTAGAAAAGGGGGCACACTTGACTATTTTCTCCTTTCCTTATGTTTTCCAACCCTACTTTAGGCCTGGCGACCCTCAGTCAGCTCAGGATAAAGCACGGATGGATAAAGAATATTTGTCCCTTATGGCTGAGCTCGGGGAAGCTCCTGTCCCTGCATCTGTGGGCTCCACCTCTGGACCTGCCACCACACCCCTGGCCAGTGCACCAAGACCTGCTGCTCCTGCCAGCAACCCACCACCACCGGTGAGCCCTGGGACAATTCTCTGGTCTAGCTCCTGTTCTCTTCTGTGGAGAGAGACTGAGAGCTATGGCCAAGAGTTTGAGCTAAAGCTTAGAGGTTGATGTAGCTGGCAACATTGTTCTTCTGGGATGTCTGGACTTTGTGGGGGTCTCATTGTGGGAGGATCCTGTCCCTGTGTTCTGATCCTCTGACTATGTCAGAAGAACAATGTTGCCACCAGGGGGAGCAGGCATGGACATTGGCAGGAAATGCTCTCATGTAGTCTCTCATGTCTACAACGCAGAGTCGCCCACCCTGGATGAATTCTGGTCCTTCAGAGAATCGGCCCTACCATGGCATGCATGGAGGTGGTCCTGGTGGGCCTGGAGGTGGCCCCCACAGCTTCCCACACCCATTACCCAGCCTGACAGGTGGGCATGGTGGACATCCCATGCAACACAACCCAAATGGACCACCACCACCTTGGATGCAGCCACCACCACCACCAATGAACCAGGGCCCCCATCCACCTGGGCACCATGGCCCTCCTCCAATGGGTAAGTAAGTGTCAGACCAGAAACCTTGGGCTTTGTGGGGGGTGGATAGGCTCATACCAAGTGGCTCTAAGCTTTAAGTAAGTAGTTCTGAATGTCTAGCCAGTGCTCTTGAGTCTTGCCGAGGCCTAGGCTCATGGAGTATCTTCTATGTGAGGAGGCCCACGGCAGAACTTTGGAGAGGTTAATAACTCAAAAGGCTGTGTGACTAAGAAAGCTATTGGGGACGTCTCACCTGGCCAGTTCAATTGTCCTGCTAAGTCCCTGCTCTTTCCTTCCATCAAGATCAGTACCTGGGAAGTACGCCTGTGGGCTCTGGGGTCTATCGCCTGCATCAAGGAAAAGGTAATGCTACTCGACTTAGGATTTCTGTCTAGTGCTGGGAGCCAGTGGGGGCTCTAGGCCAGGTCTCCCATTCTCGAAAGCCTAACGCTTTGTTTGCCTGCAGGTATGATGCCGCCGCCGCCTATGGGCATGATGCCGCCGCCTCCGCCGCCTCCCAGTGGGCAGCCCCCGCCTCCTCCCTCTGGCCCTCTTCCTCCATGGCAGCAGCAGCAGCAGCAGCCTCCACCACCCCCTCCGCCCAGCAGCAGTATGGCTTCCAGCACCCCCTTGCCATGGCAGCAAAGTGAGTGGAATATTTTGGGCTTGTGGGGGTGGGTGGGATGTGGGCTGGGGCTGAGATGAACAAGCACCTCATATCTCAGATGGGCTGGAGGCACCTTGGTTGAGGAGACTCTAGTCTCAGCAAGGGCAGTGGGCTTGAAGGGCAGACTGCCTGGCCCAAAGGAATGTCTTGGGGAGGAGAGCTGATGTTTGGTGTGGTTGTGTTTGGGAGAGACTTGGGAGGTCTGGAGGGAGCCTGCTGTTGTAGATAGGGCACCAGAAGGCCAGGCTAAGCTGCTGAATGAGCTCCTGGTTTGGCCGTGCCTTGTGCGCGGCGTCAGAGTGGGATGGTGCATGCATGTTCTGGAGGGGGTTGTGATTGGGCCTGAGAGACTGCAGAGAAAAGGGGAAGGGGTCAGTGGGGAGAGAGCTGCTGTGGGCTTGAGGTTGAATGTGCCGTTCGGTGGTGGCGGCGGCTGGGCGGAGGGACGTCAAAGCCGGTTCTAGTGTCTGGTACTTTCCCCTTAGCCCCTCCAGGGGCATTGGTGACAAAGGGCTTACTTTGTTAAGCCCAGAGACCATGAGGCTGACCCCAGGGTAGTCCTGCCCACCCCTCCACTCCCATCACCAGGACAGCCCCGCCCGCCCGCCCCCCACCACCGTACCGCATGCCAAGCAAGGAGCAGGCGCCCCTCGACCCCCCATCCCAAGGCAGCAGCCGCAGAGAGCCGCGGTGTGCCCCCGCGCGTGTGACCTTGGGCTTCTTTACTACCCCAGATACGACGACTACCACCACGAGCGCTGGCACAGGGTCCATCCCGCCATGGCAACAGCAGCAGGCGGCTGCCGCAGCTTCTCCAGGAGCCCCTCAGATGCAAGGCAACCCCACTATGGTGCCCCTGCCCCCCGGGGTCCAGCCGCCTCTGCCGCCCGGGGCCCCTCCCCCTCCGCCGCCTCCGCCACCTGGTTCCGCCGGCATGATGTATGCCCCACCCCCTCCTCCTCCGCCTCCCATGGACCCTTCTAACTTTGTCACCATGATGGGCATGGGGGTGGCGGGCATGCCGCCCTTCGGGATGCCTCCAGCTCCCCCACCGCCTCCACCACAGAACTAGACTTGTTTTTTTAAGAAAATATATATTATATACATAGAGAGTTGGTCTCGTTTAAACACACGCCGAACCTCACCATATGGAGCCAGACATTGGGATGCACGCATGTGATTGTGTGTGCACGCATGTGTGTGTGTGCACGCACTGGGCTGGGCCAAGTGACTGTGGACTCGCTTGGGAATGGGCACGTGGTAGTAAGGGCGCCAGCTTGGGCTCTCCTGGCGCCCTGTAGCATCGAGTGTCTTCTTTGTCTTCTTCTCTCCTCACCCAACTCCCTTTGCCTTTCCCCAAACCGGGCCGCCAGGATCCCTCCCCGCGGCAGCGATGGCCCGAGCCATGAGAGTGAGGACTTTCCGCGCCCATTGGTGACTCTTCCAGGCAGACAGCCTCAGCAGCGCCCCTGGTGGACAGGATGGTTCGGCAAAGCAGCCTGAGTTATTTTTGTGGACGGAATCGGAACACGCTTGGCTCCATATCGTGAAATTTTTATTAATTTTTATCTTTTTCCTTTGTTATTTCCTTATCTTTTCCTTTCTTCAGACTCCGTCCAAGGAGATGCTCTCCCCGGTCTTCTGCTGCAGATAGAATTCCTTTTCCTTGTCTCCATTCCTCTTCTTCCCAAGGAGAGAGGAGCAAATGGTTTAGGCACAGACTTTGACCACTAATGTCAGGCTTGGGGTTGTGGGGGCGGGTTGTGTGTGTGGTTTTATCTTTGCCACCTTTTAAAAGTGTCTTGAGAATTTTGACATTGCTAGATAGGGTTAATCCAGTCCTGGGATTCACATCTTTCCTGCCTGCCCGCCAGCCTGGAGTCTTTTCCCATGCTCCTGACCACCGAAGCTGCCTCCTCAGATGCCATTTGCTTCTCTTCTTCCTGGAAAGCTTCCTTTTATGTTTTATTTTGACCCCAGATGTCCAGATGTTTTGCAGTGTCTGGGGCTTGAGCCCCTTGTTCTTCGTTCTGCTTCTTTGCCCCCCTCCCCCCCTTCATGGAGTGATTATGTTGACAATAATGTGTAATGCGCGTTCTTTTCACTGGTTTATCTACAGAAATTTCTCTGGGCTTTTTTTCGGTGTTTGAGTCAACACTGCACTAAAGTGGGGGGATGTTCCATTGAATAAAAGAGCAGTGTGGTTTTCCGGGTCTGTTTCTTTTCTTTCTAAACCCCGTTTTCCCTACCAACAGTACCAAAGTTTCCCTTACCTACCTTGTTTTAACACCTGGCCCCAGCTCCTGCCTCCCATGTGTGGGTGGTTTCAGCCTGTACCCTGTTTCTACTTGATGTAATTGAGAACCAAGCTCACTCCACATCTCAGTGGTCTCTGTCATTTTGAAGGCTTTTTCTTGGGGGCTCTGACCTCCATATTTGATGAGCTCCAGTTAAGATTTTTGTGTCCTAGCTGCCACTGACTTAAGGACCTGGGCCTGGGGAGGCATCCACACTAAAGGTCAGGCCAACTAATCCTGCTTGTCAGGCATAGGGCTGCTAAAATTAAAACCGCCAAGTGGCTTTTTTCTTTCTCTGCTGGTGGCTCTCAGCCTGCCAGCAGTGCAGGCTTAGAGGGAGTGCTGGGGGCGAAATGCGGCGGTGTCCTTGTGCTGAGTGGATACCTCTGCGTAGGGTCTTCTGCAGTCTGTTGTGTTTGGGTAGTAGATAATACTTAGATGGCACCCAAAAATTCCACCTTCTGCCTTTGTTAGAGCCAGGTTTTTGAGCAGCTGCTGCAGCCAGCTGTTGCTGGGCAGAGCTTTCCTGCTGGTCTGTCCAGTAGCCTGCCTGTAGTTGTTACAGCCCGCCCTTAGAAGTTCCCTAACCAAGCCCCATACTAAAGGTTTTTCCCTTTGTTGTTAACCTTACAGTGTGGGGGCAGGGCCTGGCCACCCTCTTCGACCTTGGCCTCACCTCATTTCTTCCCTCACAATCTCGGTTTCCCTGGTGGGCTCATTGGGCGGTTAATTAGCTCTTTGAAGCTCTGGAAGCGGCAAAGTGGCGCTGTGTGGGTTTTAGAAATAAAATCAATAAATGACTTAACCACTGCTCAGCTATCCTCTCGTCTCCCCCTTCCCCCCCAAGGGGGAGGTTAATGTGCTCCTGCAGCCACCTCACCCTGCTGCCAGCCTTTGTTAGAGTTTCAGAGAATAAGCTTGAAGGCCTAAATGCAGCAAGCACTTGCCCATGCTGGCAGTATTTGGGAGGTGGGAAGCACCCACTTGGCCTATGGCATCTTGGGCAGGAACAACCCAGTCCTATTGTGTCAGGACTGTGCCTCACTTGATGCCAGTTTCTGATGATGGCAGCAATAGCTCCACCCCCATTGATGTTGGGCAAGGGACATGCCAGGTAGAAAAGGTCAGCATGAGGTTTCTGTTTATTCCTGAGACTTAAGACAAGTGCTTTGCAGAAACACATCATAGGTCCAATAGGGAGGCCAGGTTTCTGGTTAGAAACTTAGTCCGACATAAACAACTTCAAGTTAGTCTGGGTTAGATGTATTTTCAGGGTTCTGGGAAGTAAGCTACCCCATGACCCTGTGTAAGGGTGAGATAGAAAGGGTGCGAGAGACAAACAGGTATGTTTGAGCTTGTGGGTCTTCATGCAGGGAATGGGGTCTGCAGAATAGAGGAGCCCTGCCATGTCGCCCCAGAAAGACCCTGGAGGAAGTCTGGCAAGCATGTATACGTAGCCTTTAGACTTGGCAGGGGTGTCCAGCCTTTTGGCTGTGTAACATGATGTGGTCTGCAAGTTGTTGGACTATGTTCAGAGCTGTCTTGCTGTGTGCTGTGCCGTGGGTTGGATTAGAGAAGGAGAGGATAGGGGCTGGGTTGATAGCAGGGAGGAGCAGTCCTGAGGCCCTGTGCTGGAGAACAGGTCAGATAGGCTGTGCTGATGGCTGAGTAGACTTGGGGGCAATACAAAGTTTACATGGCCCCAGCATGCTGGCCACAATTGTGTGAGGTGCTCATATGGATAACAACCTGTGGTTATTGGTGACCAGAGCTCTGGCCACTGCAGCCCTCCAGGGGACAGTGCAGGCCAACGCAGCCCTAGATGGAGGTGCAGAGGCTGGAAATAAATGATGGTGGGGGGAAGAAAAGAAATGATGGTGCTGTGACAGATGCAGCCAAGTATTAGAGCCTGTGTTTGATTCTTAGGACCTACATGAAGATACTAGGTGTAAGGCTGGGTGTGGAGGTGCACCCTTTAATTCCAGCCCTTGAAAGCAGAGTCAGGAAGGCCAGTTTTAGGCCAGACAAGGGCTACATCATGAGACCCACCACATATATGGGTTGCGTAAATTGTCAGTGGTGTCTTAGGGTTTCTATTGCTGTGAAGAGACACCATGACACAAGAACAACATTTAATTGTGGTGGCTTGCTTAACAGTTCAGAGGTTCAGTCCATTATCATGGTCAGGAGCGTGGCAACAGACGTGCTGGTGGAGCTGAGAGTCCTGTATCTTTTTTTTTTTTTTTTGGTTTTTCGAGACAGGGTTTCTCTGTGTAGCTTTGCGCCTTTCCTGGAACTCACTTGGTAGCCCAGGCTGGCCTCGAACTCACAGAGATCCGCCTGGCTCTGCCTCCCGAGTGCTGGGATTAAAGGCGTGCGCCACCACCGCCCGGCGAGAGTCCTGTATCTTGCAGGCAACAGGAAGTGGACTGAGATTACTGGGAGGTGTCCTGAGCATAGGCAACCTCAAAGCCCACCCCCACAGTGACACACTTCCCCCAACAAGGCCATACCCAATTCGGCAAAGCCACACCTAATAGTGCCATTCCCACGAGATTATGGGGGCCAATTACATTTCAAAGTACCACAGTGGGTTTTTATAAAGAGAAAAGTGCCACAAAATTGGGTGAGTGAGCATGAGTAGGAGATGAAAACAAATGAAATCCTCAAGAACTAAACGAATCCAGGTGTGGTAACAGTCTGGGAAGACGGAGACAAACATTGCTTCAGCTCACTGGCCCGCTGCTCTAGCCTAGGACAGTGAGGATGTGTGGTTTTTTGTTTTTTGTTTTTTTTTTTTTTTTTTTTTTTTTTTGGTTTTTTGAGACAGGGTTTCTCTGTGTAGCTTTGCGCCTTTCCTGGAACTCGCTTTGGAGACCAGGCTGGCCTCGAACTCACAGAGATCTGCCTGCCTCTGCCTCCGCCTTCCGAGTGCTGGGATTAAAGGCGTCTGCCACCACCGCCCGGCGAGGATGTGTTTCAAAGCGGGTAAATATTCCTGAGGTGGATGCTGGGAGTTGTTCTCTAGTCTCCATGTGCATCCACACACAACAATGAGCACATATATACAATGAAAATAGCTTAAAAGGGGTTTTCTGTTTGTTTCTTTTGCCTAAAATCCTGTGTTCTATCATCCCCATCTCTTCCCTACCCCCAGAAAAATTAAAGTGGACTTTAAGTCTGGACATGGTGGCACATGCCTCTGATTCTAGGAGGTGGGGGAAGGACCATCAGAAGTTGAAGGTTAGCCTAGGCTTCGTGAGATCCTGTCTCAAACTAAAATTGGATGAACCAAGCCTGGTGTATGCTTTGATCCCAGCACTTGGGAGGCAGAGGCAAATTGTGTTGTGATACTTATTACAATGGTTCAGTAGGAAAGCAGTTGCTGGGCAAGCATGAGGATCTGACCAGATTCTAGGAACCTGGACCCCCATAATTTAGCTGTTGGGACAGGAGGACAGATCGAGTGCTGATCACTATCCTAGCTCCAGGTTCAGTGAGACCCTGTCTCAGGAACAAGGTGGAGAGTGATACACAGGACACCTCACCTCTAGCAAACACGTGCATGTGTGCGTGCATGTGTGCGCACACGCACACAAGTCAGGCCCCCAAATGATACAAACCTGCTGTTTGCTCACCAGAACTAAATGGCAAGACTAGTGTTGATGTACCACATACACAGAAGACAGACCAAAAGCTGGAAGTGGGTGTGGAAACGAACTCTGGTGAGAAGGCACTAGGCAGGCTGGTGGGAGAGAACTGTCATCAGTTTTACTCAGCTGTGGATGCGTGCAATAGGGAAAAAGTCTCTTGGAGGTAGTTAACCACTTCGGAATTTGAGGCCTCCACAGGAAGAAATTCACATTTGGTACTGTAAGCTGAGTTAAATGCTCATGGTTGGGGAAGTTGCAGGCCCTACTGGGAAGTGACCGCTGTAAATCTATGACATGAACTGAATGGTCTCATCAAACTGCCTTCTGAATAACTGGCGATAGGTTAGTGTTGAGGTCAACGGAGATCGGTGTGCCCTTGAGTCCTGGGATTAAAGGTGTGTGCCACCATACCCAGCTGATGTGCTTTAGTATGTGTACATGTATGCCATATGCAGTTGCATGGGGATGGCAGAAGAGGGCATTGAGTCCTCTGGAGCTGGAGTACAGGCTTCTGGGACCAAAACTTAAGGCCCCAGGAAGAGCTTCACAGGCCTTTTTTTTTTTTTCTTTCCCTTTTTTTGGTGTTTTGAGACAGGGTTTCTCTGTGTAACAGCTCTAGCTTTCCTGAAACTTGCTTTGTGGGTCCACCTGTCTCTGCCTCTCGAGTGCTGTGATTAAAGGCGTGCGCCACCTCACCCGGCCGGCCTCAGGTGCTCTTTTAACTGCTGGGCCATCTCTGTAGCCCGTAAGCTTCATTTTGCATGGGAGGGAGTGGACGCAGTGGTAACTGCAAATACTCCTAACTGGTCAGAATGCTGAGTCATGAATGATATACTCATATCACCCCAAGGCATTGGAGAACATGGCTTAAGAGGGGACAGGAAGAAGAAAGGAGGCAGAGGATAGAGTGGGGTGTTGTGGGGTGCCATTTTCAGGGCATGGCATGGCTGTGGCAGCCTTGAGCTCCCAGCAGCTGTGGTTACCTGCACAAGATTGGTTTTGCCAGTGTCCTGTCATGGGAAGGGAAGAGATTGACAAGGTCCTGCTACTCCCTGATGCTCTATGGGTAGTTGAATGGTTGCTGGGAGAGGGAAGGGACATTTTCTGCAGTGGTGTGGCCACTGGCAAGGAGCTCACAACTGTCTCTAACTCCAGGATCCAAACACCCTCGTACAGGCAAAATACCAATAGAAGAAGAAAAAAAAGGTATGGGGAGTGAATATGATCTCAATACATTATAATACATGCATGAAAGTAATGAAAACCATTACATATAATTAATGATGCTAATAAACATCTAAAGTGTATGAAAGACTAAAATGTGGCTGACATGATGTTTCACTGGGTAAAAGCACAAGCCTGATGACCTGAGTTTGGTCCCTGGAACCCAAGGTGGAAGGAGAGAATCAACTTGCCAGAATTGTCTTTTTTTTTTTTTTTTTTTTTTTTTGGTTTTTCGAGACAGGGTTTCTCTGTGTAGCTTTGCGCCTTTCCTGGGACTCACTTGGTAGTCCAGGCTGGCCTCGAACTCACAGAGATCCACCTGGCTCTGCCTCCCGAGTGCTGGGATTAAAGGCGTGCGCCACCACCGCCCGGCAGAATTGTCCTTTGCCCTCTGTATGTGCACCGTGTGCACCCCACACTCACACAATAGTAAGCACAGTTTTAAAAAACTGAAGAAGTAGAGGTGGGGTGTAGCTCATGGCGGAGCACTTGCCTGGCACTGAACAAGAGAGGAAAGAGTCGGTGCTCTGTTCCCACTCCATCTGTGTAAGCATCTGGGTGTTCTTCCTGGCTTCCGTATTTGATAACCTGGCTCCAGGAAACAGCAGCAGGGCATTGTGCCAGTGGTAGGGGCAGAGGCAGAGCTTAGCCTGAAGACTTGCAGGTTAGGCCACACACTGAGCTGTTTGAGGACTCCAGAACCCTCCCTGCCCGAGGTCAGAAAGTTCTCAGAAGCAGTGTGGCTATCCCAGAACCAGGTTCATTCAGTAGTACGCTGTAGCTGTTTAACTCTGACCCTCGGAGTAGAATACCCAGTTCCTCCCCTCAGTCAGCTTGCTACCCTGGAGGCGCAGCCAGCTTTTGAAATAGCCTGAGGGCCTAGGTTCTGTTTCCTCAAAGAAGCAGAGGGGCCTCCCCTGCCCCTATCCCCACCTGCAAGTTAGGAGGCAGCAGCTGATGAGGCAGGAATTTTGTTCAAGAGTATATATACATTTGATAAAGGAGTCCAAGATTCAGCTGGGTAAAACAACCAGCCTAAGGACACACAGTGAGAACAGTACATGAGCGGCAAATACAGCCAAAGTCTAGAGAGGAGAGCCTGGAGGACTAGGCTGTACAGATGAAATGGAGAGGGGACAGAACAGGCCCTTGGAAGTCACAGAACCAGGACTTAGCACACAAAATCCCTGTCCACCGTATAGCCTGGTGGGAACAGGAGGAGAAAGCCTCCAGGCACCTCTCTATCTGGCAGCGGGTCCTGGGGAGACCTCAGTGCTGTTTTCCAGGGTTGGTTAGTTTGTTGGATTTTGTGGGCCTAGGCCAGTACTCTAACACTGAGCCATATCCCAGCCCTCTTTGTATTATTTTGAGATTGCATCTCGGTGATTTTCCCAGGCTGGCTGTAGCCCAAGCAAGACTTGAGCTCCTGGCTACTTGTGGTGACACACGCCTTTGGCCCCAAGTATTCTGGAAGCAGAAGTGGGTGGTCTCTGTGAGTTCAAGGCTAGCATGTTTTACATAGTTCCTGGATGGCTAGGACTACAAAGTGAGACCCTGCCTCAAAATAAATAATAGAAAAATACTTGAACTTATGGTCCTGCTGTGGCTGAAACTCCAGACGGATGACACTTGATGGTGTCATGAACTGGTGGGGAAGACTGCCTCACCCTTGCAGACCCACAGGACTATAGTTCCCAGTAGCCCCTGCTTCAGGCTGCAGCCTCAGCCAAAGCTGTCCTGTAACCCGACTATCCCTCTAGAAAAGGTCACTTCAGAGCTCCTTGAGAGACAGCAACAGGAGGAAGCTCAGAGCTACTGTGCTTTGGTGGGGGCGGGGTGAGACAGTGGCCCTCTACCTCAGGCATCCATCTTCCCCCACAGCACTCCCTGCAACCAGGGTCTTGGTCTTCCCTCCCCCCCCCTTTTTTTTAAATTTATTTTTATGTTCATTGGCATTTTGCCTGCACGTATGTCTGTGTGTGGGTGTCGGATCCAGAGCTGCCATGTGGCTTCTGGGAACTGGACCTACGTCCTCTGAAAGGACCCTCGGTCTCCCTTTTCACAGCTGCCCAGCCTCTTCTGGACTAGCAGCACCCCTCTGTCAGGGCACACTCTTTCTCAGCTCCTGGTTGCTCTTGCCCGTGCACAGCCGTGGACTGTGTCCCAGCCGGGTGAGGAATGGCTGTGACCAGCTTGACAGGCACTAGAAGTGGTTGCACTCTAGGCAGATGTCACAAGCAAGCCCTGCAAAGGAGAATGTGTCCTGCACTGGCGACAATGCCTTGGCCTCTTTAAGGAGGGTCCACAGTCCAGTCCCACTTTTCATCTATAGCTCAGGAAAGAGCCTAGATTGGATAACATCTTAGACCAAGTCTCCACCAGAATGTTTTTGGTAAGCCCCGGGCCTCCCAGAATAGTCCAACTCTTTCTGAAGTATCCTGGCTGCAGTCCTCCAAAAGCCAGGGGCCAGAAGACAAGGCCAGAAGGCTCAGGCAGCCTAGAAGTGGGTCAGCTGTGAACACACCCCTCCCTCCCTCCTCCCTCCCCTCCTTTCTCCTCTCCACTTGCCCCCAAAATAGCTCCCTGAGCTTCAAGGCCAAGACCCTCCCACGTCCGGGGAGGCGTGTCATGCTTCTCTGAGCCAGGCTTTAAATCCCCTCGCAGTTGGGCAGCTCCACTCCCTGGCTGGAGGCACCTAGGCCATCAGTCTGTCTAGTCCGGCCTGCCCTTCCTGCAGCCATGTCCAGGCCTCTTTCAGACCAGGATAAGAGAAAGCAAATCAGTGTCCGTGGCCTGGCCGGTGTGGAGAATGTGTCTGAGCTGAAAAAGAACTTCAACCGCCATCTGCATTTCACCCTGGTCAAGGACCGCAATGTGGCCACCCCGAGAGATTACTATTTTGCTCTGGCCCACACCGTGCGGGACCACCTCGTGGGACGTTGGATTCGCACACAGCAGCATTACTACGAAAAGGACCCCAAGGTGCTACAGTAGGGGACACCCTGGGTGGGAAATGATCTGGGAGTGAGGCCTGGCAGTGAGCTGTCCCTTCCTGAGGCCAAGTTTTCTACAGCAAAATAAATTGCTGTTTTAGGAGCCTGGGGTTGGAGGATCTAGGGGAGCTGGACAGAAAGAATATTGAGGAGGGGAGACCCATGGGTGCTCAGGGTAGGCGGGCTGCTTACACATGCACCAGACAAGGTTGGAGGGGGCTGCTGATGGGCAGGAAATGTATCCTCCTGTGGTCCAGTTTGGACCTGGCATGGAAGGACATGTCATCAAATGTGTGCATGGCACTGTCTGCTTGTGCCACAGGCAGGGCAAGGCTGGGGCAGCTGGGGTGGCAGGTATCAAGTATCTGGTAGGGTCATTGGTAAATGTCAGGAACCTAACACCCCACAACAGGAGTGGGGGAGGGGCAGGGAAGGACCCAGGAAATGGGGAGACGGGCGCCTTCAGCATCTTCATGCCTCTGTTCATCTCCGCACTGGGGCTTGAGGGTGAAGGGGAACAGCAGTGTATGGACGAGAGATGGCAATTCCAGCCCTGAGTCACCGTGTGACCTTGAAAATGACTTTTTCCTCTGGGCCTTGGCAATGGCTTCTGGGGGAGCACTCAGAGGTGCTTCTCTATGTCCTGACTTCCTGATGGGTTACATTAGGAGGGTATGTACCTCAGAAGGGGTTCCCACTTCTCATAAGCACCTTAGTCCCCGAGATAGGCCTGGCCAGCCTCATTCTCCAAAAAAAGAAACCGAGGCCAGATGGAAAGGCATTTCAAAAGAATGTAGGGACCAGTGCCTTTCTTAGCTATTGGACCCCAAAGCCTGAAATGGCTCCTCTGAGCAGGGAGAAAAGAACTGGTGACAGCTGAGACAGGCTGGGGCCTGGCAAGGAAGACAGGAGGGGTAGAGGCCCCTAGCTGCATGTCATTGGGTGGCCCTGATCCCTCTTCCCTGTCTCTGGGTAGAGGATCTACTACCTGTCTTTGGAATTCTACATGGGACGGACACTACAGAACACTATGGTGAACCTGGCCTTGGAGAACGCCTGTGATGAGGCTACTTACCAGGTGGGGGAAGCACTTGCGGTTGGGGGGTTCCCGTGCTGCCCCTTGGGCCTGACCGCTGCCACCCCTTCTCTCAGCTGGGCTTGGACATGGAGGAGCTGGAGGAGATCGAGGAGGATGCGGGGTTGGGTAATGGGGGCCTGGGTCGCCTGGCAGGTGAGTATATATAGCTTGTGGGGGTGGGGAGAGGAGCCCCCCATTTGGATCCCTAATGCCCACTTCCCTGAACCCATAGCCTGCTTCTTGGACTCCATGGCTACACTGGGACTAGCTGCCTATGGCTATGGGATCCGCTATGAATTTGGGATTTTTAATCAGAAGATCTGTGGGGGCTGGCAGGTGAGCATTCCCGCCCGACCCCCAACTTGGTGGTGCTCAATCACAACAGAGAGGTCTCTCATCTAGTCATGCATCTCTGGGTAGGCTCAGAACCCAGCTCCCCTGACAAACATCCTTGTCGCTTGCCCCTTGCCTCAAAGCCAGCTGGTGACCCCTAGAACAGGTGGTCCACCCCTGCGGAATGCTTAGGGTAGAGCATGTCCCCTGCTGGATGACTCGCCCAGCCAGGGCACAGTTCCTGCTCTGTCCCGCCACTCATGGTATGTGAGTCCCTGGAGCTCACGTCGCCTGCCTACGCTGTTCCCCTTGACCCTCTAGATGGAAGAGGCCGACGACTGGCTTCGCTATGGCAACCCCTGGGAGAAGGCCCGGCCCGAGTTCACGCTGCCTGTGCACTTCTATGGCCGAGTGGAGCACTCCAGCCAGGGTGCCAAGTGGGTGGACACCCAGGTGAAGACGGGCGCAGGTTCTGGGGGGACTTGGTGAGGGGCAGGAGGGAGGGAGCGCCTCGAGAAACAGGACACAGGAAACGGGCCGAAGAAGGCTCTTGAACCCACAGTCATTTCACAAAGGAGGGAACTAAGGCTCAGAGAGGTCAAGAGATTTACTGGAGGTCACACAGCCGAAGCTGGGAGATGCTAGTCAGGGTTATCAGGGAGGCCAGGCAAAGTCTCAACCCTGGAAGGAGGAGGGCACCAGCACTCTGCCCTGGCCAGCTCCTCTCCTCAACACATGACTTAGCACAGTGATTGAAGGCTGTCTGCACATTTGTGCTGGGGACCCGATGAAGGGAGGCAGGAGAGAAAATGAGGCCTTTCGGGTGGAACTGGCACACTGAAAGCCACACAGCACATTGAAGGGATCTGAAAGCCCACCTTGGTGCCCCAATCCCTGGCCTGTGGCTCCTTCTTCTGACTTGTGGCTGCAGGTACCAGTCTCCTCCAGGGCTGCATGGAAGCCCTGAGACCTTCGGAAATGGTGTTTATTGCTCTTTCATCTAGGCCTGCGCCCAGTCAGGGCTGCTGCTGCATGTACCAGGTGCCCAGGCTGGAAGCTTGCAGACTGCCTCCCTTCGGTGTGCAACCTGGTGTCTGTGGGGTTGGGTAGTGGGGGCCTGGATTCCACTGCCCCATAAGGGTGTTAACAACTCAGTGTCAGGGAGGGACGGTGAGGCCCCTATAGGCAGTCCTCTGGAGGTGGCCCTGGCGTTGTAGTAGCAGGTAGTTCTTTGGAGCAAATTGGAACTTATAGATTATGGGAGGTGGGGCTGGCTGGCATTGGTTACTGCTAGCTAGCCCTGTGGTCAGCTAGATATAAGACCTCTGCATAGAATTGACCCTTTGTAACCTTCACTTGAATCCAGGTTCCCTCAGCCCTCTCCTGAGTCCAGTGTGTTCTCATTTGATCAGGCCAGGCTGTAGAGCAGCCATCAACAGAGATCCACTTAGGGTTCAGTGCTTGGCACCCTCTCCCTTCCCATGGTCCTCCTGGCAGTCTAAGGAGGCAGGTGTGGGGATGTCCAGTGGGAATGCTGGAGAGGTCTTAGTACTCCTCTGCCGTGCTGAGGGTTGTTCAGTCCTTGCACCTGCCTGGCAAGTGTTTTACCCCTGAGCTATATCCTCAGCTCTCTATTTTTTCCTTGATACAGGGCCTCACATGCCCAGGTTGGCCTCGAACTCACCCTGTAGCCTAGGCAGGCCTTGAGCTTGTGATCCTTCAGCCTCAGCCTCTCCGGTGGCTGGGATTCCAGGCCTGTACCAGCAGACCTGTCTTCTCTTTTTATAGATGAGGCTCAGAGGGTCCACAGCTTGCTCCTGGTAACCCAGCTAGCAAGCTCTGTACTGGAACTGCCTTGGACATTGGCAGAGTTCAGTGCCAGTGACTTAAGCTTCAGTTCTTCCTCAGGGAGACCCCACAAACCAGACTCAAGCACTGCTCAGGGCT